>NW_027141332.1:2482669-2793002 GCF_036365525.1 Heterodontus francisci | reverse complement strand
GAGTGTCAGAGAGCTTCAGAGAGATGCAGAGATTGTCAGGGAGTGTCAGAGAGTGCCAGAGAATTTCAGAGAATTTCAGAGAGTGTCAGAAACTTTCAGAGAGTGTCAGAGAGTTTCAGAGAGTGTCGGAGAGTTTCAGAGAGTGTCACAGAGTGTCAGAGAGTTTCAGAGAGCTTCAGAGAGTGTCAGAGAGTGTCAGACAGTTTCAGAGAGTTTCAGAGAGTTTCAGAGATTGTCCGAGAGTGTCAGAGAGTGTCACAGAGTGTCAGAGAGTATCAGAGAGATTCAGAGTGTGTCAGAGAGTGTCACAGAGTGTCACAGAGTGTCACAGAGTAGCAGAGTGAGTCAGAGAGAGACCAAGAATTTCAGAAAGTGTCAAATAGTGTCAGAGAGTGTCTGAGAGTGTCAGAGAGTGTCTGAGTGTTTCAGAGATTTTCACAGAGTGTCAGAGAGTGTCAGAGAGTTTCAGAGAGTGTCACAGAGTGTCAGTGAGAGTCAGAGAGTTTCAGACTGTGTCAGAGAGTGTCAGAGAGTGTCAGAGAGTTTCAGAAAGTGTCAGATAGTGTCAGAGAGTTTCAGAAATTATCTGTGAGTGTCAGAGAGTGTCAGAGTGTTCCAGAGATCTTCTGAGAGATTCTGAGAGTGTCAGAGAGTTTCAGAGAGTTTCAGAGAGTTTCAGAGAGTGTCAGAAACTTTCAGAGAGTGTCAGAGAGTTTCAGAGAGTGTCGGAGAGTTTCAGAGAGTGTCACAGAGTGTCAGGGAGTTTCAGAGAGTTTCAGAGACTTTCAGAGACTTTCTGAGAGATCAGACAGTGTCTGAGAGTGTCAAAGAGTGTCAAAGAGTTTCAGAGAGTTTCAGAGAGCGTCAGAGAGTTTCAGAGAGTGTCAGAGTGTTTCAGAGACTTTCTGAGACTGTCAGAGAGTGCCTGAGTGTTTCTGACAGTTTCTGAGTGTGTCGGAGAGTGTCAGAGAGTGCCAGAGTGTTTCAGAGAGTGTCATAGAGTTTCAGAGAGTGTCAGAGATTTTCAGAGAGTTTCAGAGATCTTCAGAGAGTGTCAGAGTGTGCCAGAAAGTTTCAGAGAGTGTCACAGAGTGTCAGAGAGCTTCAGAGAGATTCAGAGAGTGTCAGGGAGTGTCAGAGAGTGTCAGAGAATTTCAGAGAGTTTCAGAGAGTGTCAGAAACTTTCAGAGAGTGTCAGAGAGTGTCAGTGAGAGTCAGAGAGTTTCAGACTGTGTCAGAGAGTGTCAGAGAGTGTCAGAGAGTTTCAGAAAGTGTCAGATAGTGTCAGAGAGTTTCAGAAATTATCTGTGAGTGTCAGAGAGTGTCAGAGAGTTCCAGAGATCTTCTGAGAGATTCTGAGAGTGTCAGAGAGTTTCAGAGAGTTTCAGAGAGTTTCAGAGAGTGTCAGAAACTTTCAGAGAGTGTCAGAGAGTTTCAGAGAGTGTCGGAGAGTTTCAGAGAGTGTCACAGAGTGTCAGAGAGTTTCAGAGAGTTTCAGAGAGTTTCAGAGACTTTCTGAGAGTGTCAGAGAGTGCCAGAGATTTTCTGAGATTTTCTGAGTGTGTCGGAGTGTGTCTGAGAGATTCAGAAAGTGTCAGATAGTGTCAGAGAGATTCAGAAATTGTCAGAGAGTGTCAGAGATTGTCCGAGAGATTCAGAACGTGTCAGATAGTGTCAGAGAGTTTCAGAAAGTGTCAGAGAGTGTCAGAGAGTGTCTGAGAGTGTCACAGAGTGTCAGAGAGCTTCAGAGAGATTCAGAGAGTGTCAGGGAGTGTCAGAGAGTGTCAGAGAATTTCAGAGAGTGTCAGAGAGTTTCAGAGAGTGTCAGAGAGTATCTGAGAGTGTCAGAGAGTGTCGAAGAGTTTCAGAGTGTGTCAGAGAGTGTCAGAGAGTGCCAGAGAGTTTCAGAGAATGTCACAGAGTGTCAGTGAGAGTCAGAGAGTTTCAGAGAGTGTCAGAGAGTGTCAGAGTGTGTCAGAGAGTTTCAGAGAGTGTCACAGAGTGTCAGTGAGAGTCAGAGAGTTTCAGAGAGTGTCAGAGAGTGTCACAGAGTGTCAGAGAGTGTCAGAGAGTTTCAGAGAGCTTCAGAGAGTGTCAGAGAGTGCCTGAGAGTTTCTGACAGTTTCTGAGTGTGTCGGAGAGTGTCAGAGAGTGCCAGAGTGTTTCAGAGAGTGTCACAGAGTTTCAGAGAGTGTCAGAGATTTTCAGAGAGTTTCAGAGATCTTCAGAGAGTGTCAGAGAGTGCCAGAAAGTTTCAGAGAGTGTCACAGAGTGTCAGAGAGCTTCCGAGAGATTCAGAGAGTGTCAGGGAGTGTCAGAGAGTGTCGAAGAGTTTCAGACTGTGTCAGAGAGTGTCAGAGAGTGCCAGAGTGTTTCAGAGAGTGTCACAGAGTGTCAGTGAGAGTCAGAGAGTTTCAGAGAATGTCAGAGAGTGTCATAGAGTGTCAGAGTTTCAGAAAGTGTCAGATAGTGTCAGAGAGTTTCAGAAATTATCTGTGAGTGTCAGAGAGTGTCAGAGAGTTCCAGAGAGCTTCTGAGAGATTCTGAGAGTGTCAGAGAGTTTCAGAGAGTGTCACAGAGTGTCAGAGAGTTTCAGAGAGCTTCAGAGAGTGTCAGAGAGTGTCAGACAGTTTCAGAGAGTGTCAGAGAGTGTCAGAGAGTTTCAGAGACTTATTGAGATTGTCAGAGAGTGCCAGAGAGTTTCTGAGAAATTCTGAGTGTGTCGGAGTGTGTCTGAGAGATTCAGAAAGTGTCAGATAGTGTCAGAGAGTTTCAGAAATTATCTGTGATTGTCAGAGAGTTCCAGAGAGCTTCTGAGAGATTCTGAGAGTGTCAGAGAGTTTCAGAGAGTTTCAGAGAGTTTCAGAGAGTGTCAGAAAGTTTCAGAGAGTGTCAGAGAGTTTCAGAGAGTGTCACAGAGTGTCAGAGAGTTTCAGAGAGCTTCAGAGAGTGTCAGAGTGTGTCAGAGAATGTCAGACAGTTTCAGAGAGTTTCAGAGAGTGTCAGAGAGTTTCAGAGAGTTTCAGAGAGTGTCAGAGAGTGTCAGACAGTGTCAGAGAGTTTCAGAGAGTTTCAGAGAGATCAGACAGTGTCTGGGTGTGTCAAAGAGTGTCAAAGAGTTTCAGAGAGTTTCAGAGAGTGTCAGAGAGATTCAGAGAGTGTCAGAGAGTTTCAGAGACTTTCTGAGAGTGTCAGAGAGTGCCTGAGTGTTTCTGACAGATTCTGAGTGTGTCGGAGAGTGTCAGAGAGTGCCAGAGTGTTTCAGAGAGTGTCATAGAGTTTCAGAGAGTGTCAGTGATTTTCAGAGAGTTTCAGAGATCTTCAGAGAGTGTCAGAGTGTGCCAGAAAGTTTCAGAGAGTGTCACAGAGTGTCAGAGAGCTTCAGAGAGATGCAGAGAGTGTCAGGGAGTGTCAGAGAGTGCCAGAGAATTTCAGAGAATTTCAGAGAGTGTCAGAAACTTTCAGAGAGTGTCAGAGAGTTTCAGAGAGTGTCGGAGAGTTTCAGAGAGTGTCACAGAGTGTCAGAGAGTTTCAGAGAGCTTCAGAGAGTGTCAGAGAGTGTCAGACAGTTTCAGAGAGTTTCAGAGAGTTTCAGAGAGTGTCCGAGAGTGTCAGAGAGTGTCACAGAGTGTCAGAGAGTATCAGAGAGATTCAGAGTGTGTCAGAGAGTGTCAGAGAGTGTCACAGAGTGTCACAGAGTTGCAGAGTGAGTCAGAGAGAGACCAAGAATTTCAGAAAGTGTCAAATAGTGTCAGAGAGTGTCTGAGAGTGTCAGAGAGTGTCTGAGTGTTTCAGAGAGTTTTACAGAGTGTCAGAGAGTGTCAGAGAGTTTCAGAGAGTGTCACAGAGTGTCAGTGAGAGTCAGAGAGTTTCAGACTGTGTCAGAGAGTGTCAGAGAGTGTCAGAGAGTTTCAGAAAGTGTCAGATAGTGTCAGAGAGTTTCAGAAATTATCTGTGAGTGTCAGAGAGTGTCAGAGTGTTCCAGAGATCTTCTGAGAGATTCTGAGAGTGTCAGAGAGTTTCAGAGAGTTTCAGAGAGTGTCAGAAACTTTCAGAGAGTGTCAGAGAGTTTCAGAGAGTGTCGGAGAGTTTCAGAGAGTGTCACAGAGTGTCAGGGAGTTTCAGAGAGTTTCAGAGACTTTCAGAGACTTTCTGAGAGATCAGACAGTGTCTGAGAGTGTCAAAGAGTGTCAAAGAGTTTCAGAGAGTTTCAGAGAGCGTCAGAGAGTTTCAGAGAGTGTCAGAGTGTTTCAGAGACTTTCTGAGACTGTCAGAGAGTGCCTGAGTGTTTCTGACAGTTTCTGAGTGTGTCGGAGAGTGTCAGAGAGTGCCAGAGTGTGTCAGAGAGTTTCAGAGAGTGTCACAGAGTGTCAGTGAGAGTCAGAGAGTTTCAGAGAGTGTCAGAGAGTGTCACAGAGTGTCAGAGAGTGTCAGAGAGTTTCAGAGACTTTCTGAGAGTGTCATAGAGTGTCAGAGTTTCAGAAAGTGTCAGATAGTGTCAGAGAGTTTCAGAAATTATCTGTGAGTGTCAGAGAGTGTCAGAGAGTTCCAGAGAGCTTCTGAGAGATTCTGAGAGTGTCAGAGAGTTTCAGAGAGTGTCACAGAGTGTCAGAGAGTTTCAGAGAGCTTCAGAGAGTGTCAGAGAGTGTCAGACAGTTTCAGAGAGTGTCAGAGAGTGTCAGAGAGTTTCAGAGACTTATTGAGATTGTCAGAGAGTGCCAGAGAGTTTCTGAGAAATTCTGAGTGTGTCGGAGTGTGTCTGAGAGATTCAGAAAGTGTCAGATAGTGTCAGAGAGTTTCAGAAATTATCTGTGATTGTCAGAGAGTTCCAGAGAGCTTCTGAGAGATTCTGAGAGTGTCAGAGAGTTTCAGAGAGTTTCAGAGAGTTTCAGAGAGTGTCAGAAAGTTTCAGAGAGTGTCAGAGAGTTTCAGAGAGTGTCACAGAGTGTCAGAGAGTTTCAGAGAGCTTCAGAGAGTGTCAGAGTGTGTCAGAGAATGTCAGACAGTTTCAGAGAGTTTCAGAGAGTGTCAGAGAGTTTCAGAGAGTTTCAGAGAGTGTCAGAGAGTGTCAGACAGTGTCAGAGAGTTTCAGAGAGTTTCAGAGAGATCAGACAGTGTCTGGGTGTGTCAAAGAGTGTCAAAGAGTTTCAGAGAGTTTCAGAGAGTGTCAGAGAGATTCAGAGAGTGTCAGAGAGTTTCAGAGACTTTCTGAGAGTGTCAGAGAGTGCCTGAGTGTTTCTGACAGATTCTGAGTGTGTCGGAGAGTGTCAGAGAGTGCCAGAGTGTTTCAGAGAGTGTCATAGAGTTTCAGAGAGTGTCAGTGATTTTCAGAGAGTTTCAGAGATCTTCAGAGAGTGTCAGAGTGTGCCAGAAAGTTTCAGAGAGTGTCACAGAGTGTCAGAGAGCTTCAGAGAGATGCAGAGAGTGTCAGGGAGTGTCAGAGAGTGCCAGAGAATTTCAGAGAATTTCAGAGAGTGTCAGAAACTTTCAGAGAGTGTCAGAGAGTTTCAGAGAGTGTCGGAGAGTTTCAGAGAGTGTCACAGAGTGTCAGAGAGTTTCAGAGAGCTTCAGAGAGTGTCAGAGAGTGTCAGACAGTTTCAGAGAGTTTCAGAGAGTTTCAGAGAGTGTCCGAGAGTGTCAGAGAGTGTCACAGAGTGTCAGAGAGTATCAGAGAGATTCAGAGTGTGTCAGAGAGTGTCAGAGAGTGTCACAGAGTGTCACAGAGTTGCAGAGTGAGTCAGAGAGAGACCAAGAATTTCAGAAAGTGTCAAATAGTGTCAGAGAGTGTCTGAGAGTGTCAGAGAGTGTCTGAGTGTTTCAGAGAGTTTTACAGAGTGTCAGAGAGTGTCAGAGAGTTTCAGAGAGTGTCACAGAGTGTCAGTGAGAGTCAGAGAGTTTCAGACTGTGTCAGAGAGTGTCAGAGAGTGTCAGAGAGTTTCAGAAAGTGTCAGATAGTGTCAGAGAGTTTCAGAAATTATCTGTGAGTGTCAGAGAGTGTCAGAGTGTTCCAGAGATCTTCTGAGAGATTCTGAGAGTGTCAGAGAGTTTCAGAGAGTTTCAGAGAGTGTCAGAAACTTTCAGAGAGTGTCAGAGAGTTTCAGAGAGTGTCGGAGAGTTTCAGAGAGTGTCACAGAGTGTCAGGGAGTTTCAGAGAGTTTCAGAGACTTTCAGAGACTTTCTGAGAGATCAGACAGTGTCTGAGAGTGTCAAAGAGTGTCAAAGAGTTTCAGAGAGTTTCAGAGAGCGTCAGAGAGTTTCAGAGAGTGTCAGAGTGTTTCAGAGACTTTCTGAGACTGTCAGAGAGTGCCTGAGTGTTTCTGACAGTTTCTGAGTGTGTCGGAGAGTGTCAGAGAGTGCCAGAGTGTTTCAGAGAGTGTCATAGAGTTTCAGAGAGTGTCAGAGATTTTCAGAGAGTTTCAGAGATCTTCAGAGTGTATCAGAGTGTGCCAGAAAGTTTCAGAGAGTGTCACAGAGTGTCAGAGAGCTTCAGAGAGATTCAGAGAGTGTCAGGGAGTGTCAGAGAGTGTCAGAGAATTTCAGAGAGTTTCAGAGAGTGTCAGAAACTTTCAGAGAGTGTCACAGAGTGTCAGTGAGAGTCAGAGAGTTTCAGACTGTGTCAGAGAGTGTCAGAGAGTGTCAGAGAGTTTCAGAAAGTGTCAGATAGTGTCAGAGAGTTTCAGAAATTATCTGTGAGTGTCAGAGAGTGTCAGAGAGTTCCAGAGATCTTCTGAGAGATTCTGAGAGTGTCAGAGAGTTTCAGAGAGTTTCAGAGAGTTTCAGAGAGTGTCAGAAACTTTCAGAGAGTGTCAGAGAGTTTCAGAGAGTGTCGGAGAGTTTCAGAGAGTGTCACAGAGTGTCAGAGAGTTTCAGAGAGTTTCAGAGAGTTTCAGAGACTTTCTGAGAGTGTCAGAGAGTGCCAGAGATTTTCTGAGATTTTCTGAGTGTGTCGGAGTGTGTCTGAGAGATTCAGAAAGTGTCAGATAGTGTCAGAGAGATTCAGAAATTGTCAGAGAGTGTCAGAGATTGTCCGAGAGATTCAGAACGTGTCAGATAGTGTCAGAGAGTTTCAGAAAGTGTCAGAGAGTGTCAGAGAGAGTCTGAGAGTGTCACAGAGTGTCAGAGAGCTTCAGAGAGATTCAGAGAGTGTCAGGGAGTGTCAGAGAGTGTCAGAGAATTTCAGAGAGTGTCAGAGAGTTTCAGAGAGTGTCAGAGAGTATCTGAGAGTGTCAGAGAGTGTCGAAGAGTTTCAGTGTGTGTCAGAGAGAGTCAGAGAGTGCCAGAGAGTTTCAGAGAATGTCACAGAGTGTCAGTGAGAGTCAGAGAGTTTCAGAGAGTGTCAGAGAGTGTCAGAGTGTGTCAGAGAGTTTCAGAGAGTGTCACAGAGTGTCAGTGAGAGTCAGAGAGTTTCAGAGAATGTCAGAGAGTGTCAGAGAGTTTCAGAAAGTGTCAGATAGTGTCAGAGAGTTTTAGAAATTATCTGTGAGTGTCAGAGAGTGTCAGAGAGTTCCAGATAGCTTCTGAGAGATTCTGAGAGTGTCAGAGAGTTTCAGAGAGTGTCACAGAGTGTCACAGAGTTTCAGAGAGTTTCAGAGAGTGTCAGAGAGTGTCAGACAGTTTCAGAGAGTGTCAGAGAGTGTCAGAGAGTTTCAGAGACTTTTTGAGATTGTCAGAGAGTTCCAGAGAGCTTCTGAGAGATTCTGAGAGTGTCAGATAGTTTCAGAGAGTTTCAGAGAGTGTCAGAAAGTTTCAGAGAGTGTCAGAGAGTTTCCGAGAGTGTCACAGAGTGTCAGAGAGTTTCAGAGAGCTTCAGAAAGTGTCAGAGTGTGTCAGAGAGTGTCAGACAGTTTCAGAGAGTTTCAGAGAGTGTCAGAGAGTTTCAGAGAGTTTCAGAGACTGTCAGAGAGTGTCAGACAGCGTCAGAGTGTTTCAGATAGTTTCAGAGAGATCAGACAGTGTCTGAGAGTGTCAAAGAGTGTCAAAGAGATTCAGAGAGTTTCAGAGAGCGTCAGAGAGTTTCAGAGAGTGTCAGAGAGTTTCAGAGACTTTCTGAGAGTGTCAGAGAGTGCCTGAGTGTTTCTGACAGTTTCTGAGTGTGTCGGAGAGTGTCAGAGAGTGCCAGAGTGTTTCAGAGAGTGTCATAGAGTTTCAGAGAGTGTCAGAGATTTTCAGAGAGTTTCAGAGATCTTCAGAGAGTGTCAGAGTGTGCCAGAAAGTTTCAGAGAGTGTCACAGAGTGTCAGAGAGCTTCAGAGAGATTCAGAGAGTGTCAGGGAGTGTCAGAGAGTGTCAGAGAATTTCAGAGAGTTTCAGAGAGTGTCAGAAACTTTCAGAGAGTGTCAGAGAGTTTCAGAGAGTGTCGGAGAGTTTCAGAGAGTGTCACAGAGTGTCAGAGAGTGTCACAGAGTGTCAGAGAGTATCAGAGAGATTCAGAGTGTGTCAGAGAGTGTCAGAGAGTGTCACAGAGTGTCACAGAGTTGCAGAGTGAGTCAGAGAGAGACCAAGAATTTCAGAAAGTGTCAAATAGTGTCAGAGAGTGTCTGAGAGTGTCAGAGAGTGTCTGAGTGTTTCAGAGAGTTTCACAGAGTGTCAGAGAGTGTCAGAGAGTTTCAGAGAGTGTCACAGAGTGTCAGTGAGAGTCAGAGAGTTTCAGACTGTGTCAGAGAGTGTCAGAGAGTGTCAGAGAGTTTCAGAAAGTGTCAGATAGTGTCAGAGAGTTTCAGAAATTATCTGTGAGTGTCAGAGAGTGTCAGAGAGTTCCAGAGATCTTCTGAGAGATTCTGAGAGTGTCAGAGAGTTTCAGAGAGTTTCAGAGAGTGTCGGAGAGTTTCAGAGAGTGTCACAGAGTGTCAGAGAGTTTCAGAGAGTTTCAGAGAGTTTCAGAGTCTTTCTGAGAGTGTCAGAGAGTGCCAGAGAGTTTCTGAGATTTTCTGAGTGTGTCGGAGTGTGTCTGAGAGATTCAGGAAGTGTCAGATAGTGTCAGAGAGATTCAGAAATTGTCAGAGAGTGTCAGAGATTGTCCGAGAGATTCAGAACGTGTCAGATAGTGTCAGAGAGTTTCAGAAAGTGTCAGAGAGTGTCAGAGAGTGTCTGAGAGTGTCACAGAGTGTCAGAGAGCTTCAGAGAGATTCAGAGAGTGTCAGGGAGTGTCAGAGAGTGTCAGAGAATTTCAGAGAGTGTCAGAGAGTTTCAGAGAGTGTCAGAGAGTATCTGAGAGTGTCAGAGAGTGTCGAAGAGTTTCAGAGTGTGTCAGAGAGTGTCAGAGAATGCCAGAGAGTTTCAGAGAATGTCACAGAGTGTCAGTGAGATTCAGAGAGTTTCAGAGAGTGTCAGAGAGTGTCAGAGTGTGTCAGAGAGTTTCAGAGAGTGTCACAGAGTGTCAGTGAGAGTCAGAGAGTTTCAGAGAATGTCAGAGAGTGTCAGAGAGTTTCAGAAAGTGTCAGATAGTGTCAGAGAGTTTCAGAAATTATCTGTGAGTGTCAGAGAGTGTCAGAGAGTTCCAGATAGCTTCTGAGAGATTCTGAGAGTGTCAGAGAGTTTCAGAGAGTGTCACAGAGTGTCAGAGAGTTTCAGAGAGTTTCAGAGAGTGTCAGAGAGTGTCAGACAGTTTCAGAGAGTGTCAGAGAGTTTCAGAGACTTTTTGAGATTGTAAGAGAGTGCCAGAGAGTTTCTGAGAAATTCTGAGTTTGTCGGAGTGTGTCTGAGAGATTCATAAAGTGTCAGATAGTGTCAGAGAGTTTCAGAAATTATCTGTGAGTTGCAGAGAGTGTCAGAGAGTTCCAGAGAGCTTCTGAGAGATTCTGAGAGTGTCAGAGAGTTTGAGAGAGTTTCAGAGAGTTTCAGAAAGTTTCAGAGAGTGTCAGAGAGTTTCAGAGAGTGTCACGGAGTGTCAGAGAGTTTCAGAGAGCTTCAGAGAGTGTCAGAGTGTGTCAGAGAGTGTCAGACAGTTTCAGAGAGTTTCAGAGAGTGTCAGAGAGTTTCAGAGAGTTTCAGAGACTGTCAGAGAGTGTCAGACAGCGTCAGAGAGTTTCAGATAGTTTCAGAGAGATCAGACAGTGTCTGAGAGTGTCAAAGAGTTTCAGAGAGTTTCAGAGAGTGTCAGAGAGTTTCAGAGAGTGTCAGAGAGTTTCAGAGACTTTCTGAGAGTGTCAGAGAGTGCCTGAGTGTTTCTGACAGTTTCTGTGTGTGTCGGAGAGTGTCAGAGAGTGCCAGAGTGTTTCAGAGAATGTCATAGAGTTTCAGAGAGTGTCAGAGATTTTCAGAGAGTTTCAGAGATCTTCAGAGAGTGTCAGAGTGTGCCAGAAAGTTTCAGAGAGTGTCACAGAGTGTCAGAGAGTGTCAGACAGTTTCAGAGAGTTTCAGAGAGTTTCAGAGACTTTCTGAGAGTGTCAGAGAGTACCAGAGAGTTTCTGAGATTTTCTGAGTGTGTCGGAGTGTGTCTGAGAGATTCAGGAAGTGTCAGATAGTGTCAGAGAGATTCAGAAATTGTCAGAGAGTGTCAGAGATTGTCCGAGAGATTCAGAACGTGTCAGATAGTGTCAGAGAGTTTCAGAAAGTGTCAGAGAGTGTCAGAGAGTGTCTGAGAGTGTCACAGAGTGTCAGAGAGCTTCAGAGAGATTCAGAGAGTGTCAGGGAGTGTCAGACAGTTTCAGAGAGTGTCAGAGAGTGTCAGAGAGTTTCAGAGACTTATTGAGATTGTCAGAGAGTGCCAGAGAGTTTCTGAGAAATTCTGAGTGTGTCGGAGTGTGTCTGAGAGATTCAGAAAGTGTCAGATAGTGTCAGAGAGTTTCAGAAATTATCTGTGAGTGTCAGAGAGTTCCAGAGAGCTTCTGAGAGATTCTGAGAGTGTCAGAGAGTTTCAGAAAGTTTCAGAGAGTTTCAGAGAGTGTCAGAAAGTTTCAGAGAGTGTCAGAGAGTTTCAGAGAGTGTCACAGAGTGTCAGAGAGTTTCAGAGAGCTTCAGAGAGTGTCAGAGTGTGTCAGAGAATGTCAGACAGTTTCAGAGAGTTTCAGAGAGTGTCAGAGAGTTTCAGAGAGTTTCAGAGAGTGTCAGAGAGTGTCAGACAGTGTCAGAGAGTTTCAGAGAGTTTCAGAGAGATCAGACAGTGTCTGGGAGTGTCAAAGAGTGTCAAAGAGTTTCAGAGAGTTTCAGAGAGTGTCAGAGAGATTCAGAGAGTGTCAGAGAGTTTCAGAGACTTTCTGAGAGTGTCAGAGAGTGCCTGAGTGTTTCTGACAGATTCTGAGTGTGTCGGAGAGTGTCAGAGAGTGCCAGAGTGTTTCAGAGAGTGTCATAGAGTTTCAGAGAGTGTCAGAGATTTTCAGAGAGTTTCAGAGATCTTCAGAGAGTGTCAGAGTGTGCCAGAAAGTTTCAGAGAGTGTCACAGAGTGTCAGAGAGCTTCAGAGAGATGCAGAGAGTGTCAGGGAGTGTCAGAGAGTGCCAGAGAATTTCAGAGAATTTCAGAGAGTGTCAGAAACTTTCAGAGAGTGTCAGAGAGTTTCAGAGAGTGTCGGAGAGTTTCAGAGAGTGTCACAGAGTGTCAGAGAGTTTCAGAGAGCTTCAGAGAGTGTCAGAGAGTGTCAGACAGTTTCAGAGAGTTTCAGAGAGTTTCAGAGAGTGTCCGAGAGTGTCAGAGAGTGTCACAGAGTGTCAGAGAGTATCAGAGAGATTCAGAGTGTGTCAGAGAGTGTCAGAGAGTGTCACAGAGTGTCACAGAGTTGCAGAGTGAGTCAGAGAGAGACCAAGAATTTCAGAAAGTGTCAAATAGTGTCAGAGAGTGTCTGAGAGTGTCAGAGAGTGTCTGAGTGTTTCAGAGAGTTTTACAGAGTGTCAGAGAGTGTCAGAGAGTTTCAGAGAGTGTCACAGAGTGTCAGTGAGAGTCAGAGAGTTTCAGACTGTGTCAGAGAGTGTCAGAGAGTGTCAGAGAGTTTCAGAAAGTGTCAGATAGTGTCAGAGAGTTTCAGAAATTATCTGTGAGTGTCAGAGAGTGTCAGAGTGTTCCAGAGATCTTCTGAGAGATTCTGAGAGTGTCAGAGAGTTTCAGAGAGTTTCAGAGAGTTTCAGAGAGTGTCAGAAACTTTCAGAGAGTGTCAGAGAGTTTCAGAGAGTGTCGGAGAGTTTCAGAGAGTGTCACAGAGTGTCAGGGAGTTTCAGAGAGTTTCAGAGACTTTCAGAGACTTTCTGAGAGATCAGACAGTGTCTGAGAGTGTCAAAGAGTGTCAAAGAGTTTCAGAGAGTTTCAGAGAGCGTCAGAGAGTTTCAGAGAGTGTCAGAGTGTTTCAGAGACTTTCTGAGACTGTCAGAGAGTGCCTGAGTGTTTCTGACAGTTTCTGAGTGTGTCGGAGAGTGTCAGAGAGTGCCAGAGTGTTTCAGAGAGTGTCATAGAGTTTCAGAGAGTGTCAGAGATTTTCAGAGAGTTTCAGAGATCTTCAGAGTGTATCAGAGTGTGCCAGAAAGTTTCAGAGAGTGTCACAGAGTGTCAGAGAGCTTCAGAGAGATTCAGAGAGTGTCAGGGAGTGTCAGAGAGTGTCAGAGAATTTCAGAGAGTTTCAGAGAGTGTCAGAAACTTTCAGAGAGTGTCACAGAGTGTCAGTGAGAGTCAGAGAGTTTCAGACTGTGTCAGAGAGTGTCAGAGAGTGTCAGAGAGTTTCAGAAAGTGTCAGATAGTGTCAGAGAGTTTCAGAAATTATCTGTGAGTGTCAGAGAGTGTCAGAGAGTTCCAGAGATCTTCTGAGAGATTCTGAGAGTGTCAGAGAGTTTCAGAGAGTTTCAGAGAGTGTCAGAAACTTTCAGAGAGTGTCAGAGAGTTTCAGAGAGTGTCGGAGAGTTTCAGAGAGTGTCACAGAGTGTCAGAGAGTTTCAGAGAGTTTCAGAGAGTTTCAGAGACTTTCTGAGAGTGTCAGAGAGTGCCAGAGATTTTCTGAGATTTTCTGAGTGTGTCGGAGTGTGTCTGAGAGATTCAGAAAGTGTCAGATAGTGTCAGAGAGATTCAGAAATTGTCAGAGAGTGTCAGAGATTGTCCGAGAGATTCAGAACGTGTCAGATAGTGTCAGAGAGTTTCAGAAAGTGTCAGAGAGTGTCAGAGAGAGTCTGAGAGTGTCACAGAGTGTCAGAGAGCTTCAGAGAGATTCAGAGAGTGTCAGGGAGTGTCAGAGAGTGTCAGAGAATTTCAGAGAGTGTCAGAGAGTTTCAGAGAGTGTCAGAGAGTATCTGAGAGTGTCAGAGAGTGTCGAAGAGTTTCAGAGTGTGTCAGAGAGAGTCAGAGAGTGCCAGAGAGTTTCAGAGAATGTCACAGAGTGTCAGTGAGAGTCAGAGAGTTTCAGAGAGTGTCAGAGAGTGTCAGAGTGTGTCAGAGAGTTTCAGAGAGTGTCACAGAGTGTCAGTGAGAGTCAGAGAGTTTCAGAGAATGTCAGAGAGTGTCAGAGAGTTTCAGAAAGTGTCAGATAGTGTCAGAGAGTTTCAGAAATTATCTGTGAGTGTCAGAGAGTTCCAGATAGCTTCTGAGAGATTCTGAGAGTGTCAGAGAGTTTCAGAGAGTGTCACAGAGTGTCAGAGAGTTTCAGAGAGTTTCAGAGAGTGTCAGAGAGTGTCAGACAGTTTCAGAGAGTGTCAGAGAGTGTCAGAGAGTTTCAGAGACTTTTTGAGATTGTCAGAGAGTTCCAGAGAGCTTCTGAGAGATTCTGAGAGTGTCAGATAGTTTCAGAGAGTTTCAGAGAGTGTCAGAAAGTTTCAGAGAGCGTCAGAGAGTTTCAGAGAGTGTCACAGAGTGTCAGAGAGTTTCAGAGAGCTTCAGAGAGTGTCAGAGTGTGTCAGAGAGTGTCAGACAGTTTCAGAGAGTTTCAGAGAGTGTCAGAGAGTTTCAGAGAGTTTCAGAGACTGTCAGAGAGTGTCAGACAGCGTCAGAGTGTTTCAGATAGTTTCAGAGAGATCAGACAGTGTCTGAGAGTGTCAAAGAGTGTCAAAGAGTTTCAGAGAGTTTCAGAGAGCGTCAGAGAGTTTCAGAGAGTGTCAGAGAGTTTCAGAGACTTTCTGAGAGTGTCAGAGAGTGCCTGAGTGTTTCTGACAGTTTCTGAGTGTGTCGGAGAGTGTCAGAGAGTGCCAGAGTGTTTCAGAGAGTGTCATCGAGTTTCAGAGAGTGTCAGAGATTTTCAGAGAGTTTCAGAGATCTTCAGAGAGTGTCAGAGTGTGCCAGAAAGTTTCAGAGAGTGTCACAGAGTGTCAGAGAGCTTCAGAGAGTTTCAGAGAGTGTCAGGGAGTGTCAGAGAGTGTCAGAGAATTTCAGAGAGTTTCAGAGAGTGTCAGAAACTTTCAGAGAGTGTCAGAGAGTTTCAGAGAGTGTCGGAGAGTTTCAGAGAGTGTCACAGAGTGTCAGAGAGTGTCACAGAGTGTCAGAGAGTATCAGAGAGATTCAGAGTGTGTCAGAGAGTGTCAGAGAGTGTCACAGAGTGTCACAGAGTTGCAGAGTGAGTCAGAGAGAGACCAAGAATTTCAGAAAGTGTCAAATAGTGTCAGAGAGTGTCTGAGAGTGTCAGAGAGTGTCTGAGTGTTTCAGAGAGTTTCACAGAGTGTCAGAGAGTGTCAGAGAGTTTCAGAGAGTGTCACAGAGTGTCAGTGAGAGTCAGAGAGTTTCAGACTGTGTCAGAGAGTGTCAGAGAGTGTCAGAGAGTTTCAGAAAGTGTCAGATAGTGTCAGAGAGTTTCAGAAATTATCTGTGAGTGTCAGAGAGTGTCAGAGAGTTCCAGAGATCTTCTGAGAGATTCTGAGAGTGTCAGAGAGTTTCAGAGAGTTTCAGAGAGTGTCGGAGAGTTTCAGAGAGTGTCACAGAGTGTGAGAGAGTTTCAGAGAGTTTCAGAGAGTTTCAGAGACTTTCTGAGAGTGTCAGAGAGTGCCAGAGAGTTTCTGAGATTTTCTGAGTGTGTCGGAGTGTGTCTGAGAGATTCAGAAAGTGTCAGATAGTGTCAGAGAGATTCAGAAATTGTCAGAGAGTGTCAGAGATTGTCCGAGAGATTCAGAACGTGTCAGATAGTGTCAGAGAGTTTCAGAAAGTGTCAGAGAGAGTCAGAGAGTGTCTGAGAGTGTCACAGAGTGTCAGAGAGCTTCAGAGAGATTCAGAGAGTGTCAGGGAGTGTCAGAGAGTGTCAGAGAATTTCAGAGAGTGTCAGAGAGTTTCAGAGAGTGTCAGAGAGTATCTGAGAGTGTCAGAGAGTGTCGAAGAGTTTCAGAGTGTGTCAGAGAGTGTCAGAGAATGCCAGAGAGTTTCAGAGAATGTCACAGAGTGTCAGTGAGATTCAGAGAGTTTCAGAGAGTGTCAGAGAGTGTCAGAGTGTGTCAGAGAGTTTCAGAGAGTGTCACAGAGTGTCAGTGAGAGTCAGAGAGTTTCAGAGAATGTCAGAGAGTGTCAGAGAGTTTCAGAAAGTGTCAGATAGTGTCAGAGAGTTTCAGAAATTATCTGTGAGTGTCAGAGAGTGTCAGAGAGTTCCAGATAGCTTCTGAGAGATTCTGAGAGTGTCAGAGAGTTTCAGAGAGTGTCACAGAGTGTCAGAGAGTTTCAGAGAGTTTCAGAGAGTGTCAGAGAGTGTCAGACAGTTTCAGAGAGTTTCAGAGAGTGTCAGAGAGTTTCAGAGACTTTTTGAGATTGTAAGAGAGTGCCAGAGAGTTTCTGAGAAATTCTGAGTGTGTCGGAGTGTGTCTGAGAGATTCATAAAGTGTCAGATAGTGTCAGAGAGTTTCAGAAATTATCTGTGAGTTGCAGAGAGTGTCAGAGAGTTCCAGAGAGCTTCTGAGAGATTCTGAGAGTGTCAGAGAGTTTGAGAGAGTTTCAGAGAGTTTCAGAAAGTTTCAGAGAGTGTCAGAGAGTTTCAGAGAGTGTCACAGAGTGTCAGAGAGTTTCAGAGAGCTTCAGAGAGTGTCAGAGTGTGTCAGAGAGTGTCAGACAGTTTCAGAGAGTTTCAGAGAGTGTCAGAGAGTTTCAGAGAGTTTCAGAGACTGTCAGAGAGTGTCAGACAGCGTCAGAGAGTTTCAGATAGTTTCAGAGAGATCAGACAGTGTCTGAGAGTGTCAAAGAGTTTCAGAGAGTTTCAGAGAGTGTCAGAGAGTTTCAGAGAGTGTCAGAGAGTTTCAGAGACTTTCTGAGAGTGTCAGAGAGTGCCTGAGTGTTTCTGACAGTTTCTGTGTGTGTCGGAGAGTGTCAGAGAGTGCCAGAGTGTTTCAGAGAATGTCATAGAGTTTCAGAGAGTGTCAGAGATTTTCAGAGATTTTCAGAGAGTTTCAGAGATCTTCAGAGAGTGTCAGAGTGTGCCAGAAAGTTTCAGAGAGTGTCACAGAGTGTCAGAGAGTGTCAGACAGTTTCAGAGAGTTTCAGAGAGTTTCAGAGACTTTCTGAGAGTGTCAGAGAGTGCCAGAGAGTTTCTGAGATTTTCTGAGTGTGTCGGAGTGTGTCTGAGAGATTCAGGAAGTGTCAGATAGTGTCAGAGAGATTCAGAAATTGTCAGAGAGTGTCAGAGATTGTCCGAGAGATTCAGAACGTGTCAGATATTGTCAGAGAGTTTCAGAAAGTGTCAGAGAGTGTCAGAGAGTGTCTGAGAGTGTCACAGAGTGTCAGAGAGCTTCAGAGAGATTCAGAGAGTGTCAGGGAGTGTCAGAGAGTGTCAGAGAATTTCAGAGAGTGTCAGAGAGTTTCAGAAATTATCTGTGAGTGTCAGAGAGTGTCAGAGAGTTCCAGAGATCTTCTGAGAGATTCTGAGAGTGTCAGAGAGTTTCAGAGAGTTTCAGAGAGTGTCAGAAATTTTCAGAGAGTGTCACAGAGTTTCAGAGAGTGTCGGAGAGTTTCAGAGAGTGTCACAGAGTGTCAGAGAGTTTCAGAGAGTTTCAGAGAGTTTCAGAGACTTTCTGAGAGTGTCAGAGAGTATCTGAGAGTGTCAGAGAGTGTCGAAGAGTTTCAGAGTGTGTCAGAGAGTGTCAGAGAGTGCCAGAGAGTTTCAGAGAATGTCACAGAGTGTCAGTGAGAGTCAGAGAGTTTCAGAGAGTGTCAGAGTGTCAGAGTGTGTCAGAGAGTTTCAGAGAGTGTCACAGAGTGTCAGTGAGAGTCAGAGAGTTTCAGAGAATGTCAGAGAGTGTCAGAGAGTGTCAGAGAGTTTCAGAAAGTGTCAGATAGTGTCAGAGAGTTTCAGAAATTATCTGTGAGTGTCAGAGAGTGTCAGAGAGTTCCAGAGAGCTTCTGTGAGATTCTGAGAGCGTCAGAGAGTTTCAGCGAGTGTCACAGAGTGTCAGAGAGTTTCAGAGAGTTTCAGAGAGTGTCAGACAGTTTCAGAGAGTGTCAGAGAGTGTCAGAGAGTTTCAGAGACTTTTTGAGAGTGTCAGAGAGTGCCAGAGAGTTTCTGAGATTTTCTGAGTGTGTCGGAGTGTGTCTGAGAGATTCAGAAAGTGTCAGATAGTGTCAGAGAGATTCAGAAATTGTCAGAGAGTGTCAGAGATTGTCCGACAGATTCAGAACGTGTCAGATAGTGTCAGAGAGTTTCAGAAAGTGTCAGAGAGTGTCAGAGAGTGTCTGAGAGTGTCACAGAGTGTCAGAGAGATTCAGAGAGATTCAGAGAGTGTCAGGGAGTGTCAGAGAGTGTCAGAGAATTTCAGAGAGTGTCAGAGAGTTTCAGAGAGTGTCAGAGAGTATCTGAGAGTGTCAGAGAGTGTCGAAGAGTTTCAGAGTGTGTCAGAGAGTGTCAGAGAGTGCCAGAGAGTTTCAGAGAATGTCACAGAGTGTCAGTGAGATTCAGAGAGTTTCAGAGAGTGTCAGAGAGTGTCAGAGTGTGTCAGAGAGTTTCAGAGAGTGTCACAGAGTGTCAGTGAGAGTCAGAGAGTTTTAGAGAATGTCAGAGAGTGTCAGAGAGTGTCAGAGAGTTTCAGAAAGTGTCAGATAGTGTCAGAGAGTTTCAGAAATTATCTGTGAGTGTCAGAGAGTGTCAGAGAGTTTCAGAAAGTGTCAGATAGTGTCAGAGAGTTTCAGAAATTATCTGTGAGTGTCAGAGAGTGTCAGACTGTTCCAGAGATCTTCTGAGAGATTCTGAGAGTGTCAGAGAGTTTCAGAGAGTTTCAGAGAGTTTCTGAGAGTGTCAGAAACTTTCAGAGAGTGTCAGAGAGTTTCAGGGAGTGTCGGAGAGTTTCAGAGAGTGTCACAGAGTGTCAGGGAGTTTCAGAGAGTTTCAGAGACTTTCAGAGATTTTCTGAGAGATCAGACAGTGTCTGAGAGTGTCAAAGAGTGTCAAAGAGTTTCAGAGAGTTTCAGAGAGCGTCAGAGAGTTTCAGAGAGTGTCAGAGTGTTTCAGAGACTTTCTGAGAGTGTCAGAGAGTGCCTGAGTGTTTCTGACAGTTTCTGAGTGTGTCGGAGAGTGTCAGAGAGTGCCAGAGTGTTTCAGAGAGTGTCATAGAGTTTCAGAGAGTGTCAGAGATTTTCAGAGAGTTTCAGAGATCTTCAGAGAGTGTCAGAGAGTGCCAACAAGTTTCAGAGAGTGTCACAGAGTGTCAGAGAGCTTCAGAGAGATTCAGAGAGTGTCAGGGAGTGTCAGAGAGTGTCAGAGAATTTCAGAGAGTTTCAGAGAGTGTCAGAAACTTTCAGACAGTGTCAGAGAGTTTCAGAGAGTGTCGGAGAGTTTCAGAGAGTGTCACAGAGTGTCAGAGAGTTTCAGAGAGCTTCAGAGAGTGTCAGAGAGTGTCAGACAGTTTCAGAGAGTTTCAGAGAGTTTCAGAGAGTGTCCGAGAGTGTCAGAGAGTGTCACAGAGTGTCACAGAGTGTCACAGAGTTGCAGAGTGTGTCAGAGAGAGACCAAGAATTTCAGAAAGAGTCAAATAGTGTCAGAGAGTGTCTGAGAGTGTCAGAGAGTGTCTGAGTGTTTCAGAGAGTTTCACAGAGTGTCAAAGAGTGTCAGAGAGTTTCAGAGAGTGTCACAGAGTGTCAGTGAGAGTCAGAGAGTTTCAGACTGTGTCAGAGAGTGTCAGAGAGTTTCAGAAAGTGTCAGATAGTGTCAGAGAGTTTCAGAAATTATCTGTGAGTGTCAGAGAGTGTCAGAGAGTTCCAGAGATCTTCTGAGAGATTCTGAGAGTGTCAGAGAGTTTCAGAGAGTTTCAGAGAGTGTCAGAAACTTTCAGAGAGTGTCAGAGAGTTTCAGAGAGTGTCGGAGAGTTTCAGAGAGTGTCACAGAGTGTCAGAGAGTTTCAGAGAGTTTCAGAGAGTTTCAGAGACTTTCTGAGAGTGTCAGAGAGTGCCAGAGATTTTCTGAGATTTTCTGAGTGTGTCGGAGTGTGTCTGAGAGATTCAGAAAATGTCAGATAGTGTCAGAGAGATTCAGAAATTGTCAGAGAGTGTCAGAGATTGTCCGAGAGATTCAGAACGTGTCAGATAGTGTCAGAGAGTTTCAGAAAGTGTCAGAGAGTGTCAGAGAGAGTCTGAGAGTGTCACAGAGTGTCAGAGAGCTTCAGAGAGATTCAGAGACTGTCAGGGATTGTCAGAGAGTGTCAAAGAATTTCAGAGAGTGTCAGAGAGTTTCAGAGAGTGTCAGAGAGTATCTGAGAGTGTCAGAGAGTGTCGAAGAGTTTCAGAGTGTGTCAGAGAGTGTCAGAGAGTGCCAGAGAGTTTCAGAGAATGTCACAGAGTGTCAGTGAGAGTCAGAGAGTTTCAGAGAGTGTCAGAGAGTGTCAGAGTGTGTCAGAGAGTTTCAGAGAGTGTCACAGAGTGTCAGTGAGAGTCAGAGAGTTTCAGAGAATGTCAGAGAGTGTCAGAGAGTGTCAGAGAGTTTCAGAAAGTGTCAGATAGTGTCAGAGAGTTTCAGAAATTATCTGTGAGTGTCAGAGAGTGTCAGAGAGTTCCAGATAGCTTCTGAGAGTTTCTGAGAGTGTCAGAGAGTTTCAGAGAGTGTCACAGAGTGTCACAGTGTTTCAGAGAGTTTCAGAGAGTGTCAGAGAGTGTCAGACAGTTTCAGAGAGTGTCAGAGAGTGTCAGAGAGTTTCAGAGACTTTTTGAGATTTTCAGAGAGTGCCAGAGAGTTTCTGAGAAATTCTGAGTTTGTCGGAGTGTGTCTGAGAGATTCAGAAAGTGTCAGATAGTGTCAGAGAGTTTCAGAAATTATCTGTGAGTGCCAGAGAGTGTCAGAGAGTTCCAGAGAGCTTCTGAGAGATTCTGAGAGTGTCAGAGAGTTTCAGAGAGTTTCAGAGAGTGTCAGAAAGTTTCAGAGAGTGTCAGAGAGTTTCAGAGAGTGTCACAGAGTGTCAGAGAGTTTCAGAGAGCTTCAGAGAGTGTCAGAGTGTGTCAGAGAGTGTCGGACAGTTTCAGAGAGTTTCAGAGAGTGTCAGAGAGTTTCAGAGAATTTCAGAGACTGTCAGAGAGTGTCAGACAGCGTCAGAGAGTTTCAGATAGTTTCAGAGAGATCAGACAGTGTCTGAGAGTGTCAAAGAGTGTCAAAGAGTTTCAGAGAGTTTCAGAGAGCGTCAGAGAGTTTCAGAGAGTGTCAGAGAGTTTCAGAGACTTTCTGAGAGTGTCAGAGAGTGCCTGAGTGTTTCTGACAGTTTCTGAGTGTGTCGGAGAGTGTCAGAGAGTGCCAGAGTGTTTCAGAGAGTGTCATAGAGTTTCAGAGAGTGTCAGAGATTTTCAGAGAGTTTCAGAGATCTTCAGAGAGTGTCAGAGTGTGCCACAAAGTTTCAGAGAGTGTCACAGAGTGTCAGAGAGCTTCAGAGAGATTCAGAGAGTGTCAGAGAGTGTCAGAGAGTGTCAGAGAATTTCAGAGAGTTTCAGAGAGTGTCAGAAACTTTCAGAGAGTGTCAGAGAGTTTCAGAGAGTGTCGGAGAGTTTCAGAGAGTGTCACAGAGTGTCAGAGAGTTTCAGAGAGCTTCAGAGAGTGTCAGAGAGTGTCAGAGAGTGTCACAGAGTGTCAGAGAGTATCTGAGAGATTCAGAGTGTGTCAGAGAGTGTCAGAGAGTGTCACAGAGTGTCACAGAGTTGCAGAGTGAGTCAGAGAGAGACCAAGAATTTCAGAAAGTGTCAAATAGTGTCAGAGAGTGTCTGAGAGTGTCAGAGAGTGTCTGAGTGTTTCAGAGAGTTTCACAGAGTGTCAGAGAGTGTCAGAGAGTTTCAGAGAGTGTCACAGAGTGTCGGTGAGAGTCAGAGAGTTTCAGACTGTGTCAGAGAGTGTCAGAGAGTGTCAGAGAGTTTCAGAAAGTGTCAGATAGTGTCAGAGAGTTTCAGAAATTATCTGTGAGTGTCAGAGAGTGTCAGAGAGTTCCAGAGATCTTCTGAGAGATTCTGAGAGTGTCAGAGAGTTTCAGAGAGTTTCAGAGTGTGTCGGAGAGTTTCAGAGAGCGTCACAGAGTGTCAGAGAGTTTCAGAGAGTTTCAGAGAGTTTCAGAGAGTTTCAGAGACTTTCTGAGAGTGTCAGAGATTGCCAGAGAGTTTCTGAGATTTTCTGAGTGTGTCGGAGTGTGTCTGAGAGTTTCAGAAAGTGTCAGATAGTGTCAGAGAGATTCAGAAATTGTCAGAGAGTGTCAGAGATTGTCCGAGAGATTCAGAACGTGTCAGATAGTGTCAGAGAGTGTCAGAGAGTGTCTGAGGGTGTCACAGAGTGTCAGAGAGCTTCAGAGAGATTCAGAGAGTGTCAGGGAGTGTCAGAGAGTGTCAGAGAATTTCAGAGAGTGTCAGAGAGTTTCAGAGAGTGTCAGAGAGTATCTGAGTGTGTCAGAGAGTGTCAGAGAGTGCCAGAGAGTTTCAGAGAATGTCACAGAGTGTCAGTGAGATTCAGAGAGATTCAGAGAGTGTCAGAGAGTGTCAGAGAGTGTCAGAGAGTGTCAGAGTGTTTCAGAGAGCGTCACAGAGTTTCAGAGAGTGTCAGAGATTTTCAGAGAGTTTCAGAGATCTTCAGAGAGTGTCAGAGAGTGCCAGAAAGTTTCAGTGAGTGTCACAGAGTGTCAGAGAGATTCGGAGAGATTCAGAGAGTGTCAGAGAGTATCAGAGAGTGTCAGAGAGTATCAGAGAGAGTCAGAGAGTGTCAGAGAGTGTCCGAGAGATTCAGAAAGTGTCAGACAGTGTCAGAGAGTTTCAGAAAGTGTCAGAGAGTGTCAGAGAGTGTCTGAGAGTGTCAGAGAGTGTCAGAGAGTTTCAGAGAGATTCAGAGAGTGTCAGAGAGTATCAGAGAGTGTCAGAGAGAGTCAGAGATTGTCAGAGAGTGACCGAGAGATTCAGAAAGTGTCACATAGTGTCAGAGAGTTTCACAAAGTGTCAGAGAGTGTCAGAGAGTGTCTGAGAGTGTCACAGAGTGTCAGAGAGTGTCACAGAGTTGCAGAGTGTTTCAGAGAGTGTCCGAGAGTTTCAGAAAATGTCAGATCGTTTCAGAGAGTGTCAGAGAGTGTCAGAGAGTGTCTGAGAGTGTCAGAGAGTGTCAGAGAGTGTCAGAGTGTTTCAGAGAGCGTCACAGAGTTTCAGAGAGTGTCAGAGAATTTCAGAGATCTTCAGAGAGTGTCAGAGAGTGCCTGAAAGTTTCAGAGAGTTTCAGAGAGTGTCAGAGAGATTCAGAGAGATTCAGAGAGTGTCAGAGAGTATCAGAGAGTGTCAGAGAGAGTCAGAGAGTGTCAGAGAGTGTCCGAGAGATTCAGAAAGTGTCAGACAGTGTCAGAGAGTTTCAGAAAGTGTAAGAGAGTGTCAGAGAGTGTCAGAGAGTGTCTGAGAGTGTCAGAGAGTGTCAGAGAGTTTCAGAGAGAGTCAGAGAGTGTCAGCGAGTTTCAGAGAGATTCAGAGAGTGTCAGGGAGTGTCAGAGAGTTTCAGAGAGTTTCAGAGAGTGTCTGAGAGTGTCTGAGATTGTCAGAGAGTGTCAGAGAGTTTCAGAGAGTGTCACAGAGTGTCAGAGAGATTCAGAGAGTGTCATAGAGTATCAGAGAGTGTCAGAGAGAGTCAGAGAGTGTCGGAGAGTGTCCGAGAGATTCAGAAAGTGTCAGACAGTGTCAGAGAGTTTCAGAAAGTGTCAGAGAGTGTCAGAGAGTGTCAGAGAGTGTCAGAGAGTGTCTGAGAGTGTCAGAGAGTGTCAGAGAGAGTCCGAGAGTTTCAGAAAGTGTCAGATAGTGTCACAGAGTGTCTAAGAGTGTCAGAGAGTGTCTGAGTGTTTCAGAGAGTTTCACAGAGTTTCAGAGAGTGTCAGAGATTTTCAGAGAGTTTCAGAGATCTTCAGAGAATGTCACAGAGTGTCAGAGAGTTTCAGAGAGATTCAGAGAGTGTCAGAGAGTATCAGAGAGTGTCAGAGAGAGTCAGAGATTGTCAGAGAGTGACCGAGAGATTCAGAAAGTGTCACATAGTGTCAGAGAGTTTCACAAAGTGTCAGAGAGTGTCAGAGAGTGTCTGAGAGTGTCACAGAATGTCAGAGAGTGTCACAGAGTTGCAGAGTGTTTCAGAGAGTGTCCGAGAGTTTCAGAAAATGTCAGATAGTTTCAGAGAGTTTCAGAAAGAGTCAGAGAGTGTCAGAGAGTGTCTGAGAGTGTCAGAGAGTGTCAGAGAGTGTCAGAGTGTTTCAGAGAGCGTCACAGAGTTTCAGAGAGTGTCAGAGATTTTCAGAGAGTTTCAGAGATCTTCAGAGAGTGTCAGAGAGTGCCAGAAAGTTTCAGAGAGTGTCACAGAGTGTCAGAGAGATTCGGAGAGATTCAGAGAGTGTCAGAGAGTATCAGAGAGTGTCAGAGAGTATCAGAGAGAGTCTGAGAGTGTCAGAGAGTGTCCGAGAGATTCAGAAAGTGTCAGACAGTGTCAGAGAGTTTCAGAAAGTGTCAGAGAGTGTCAGAGAGTGTCTGAGAGTGTCAGAGAGTGTCAGAGAGTTTCAGAGAGATTCAGAGAGTGTCAGAGAGTATCAGAGAGTGTCAGAGAGAGTCAGAGATTGTCAGAGAGTGACCAAGAGATTCAGAAAGTGTCACATAGTGTCAGAGAGTTTCACAAAGTGTCAGAGAGTGTCAGAGAGTGTCTGAGAGTGTCACAGAGTGTCAGAGAGTGTCACAGAGTTGCAGAGTGTTTCAGAGAGTGTCCGAGAGTTTCAGAAAATGTCAGATCGTTTCAGAGAGTGTCAGAGAGTGTCAGAGAGTGTCTGAGAGTGTCAGAGAGTGTCAGAGAGTGTCAGAGTGTTTCAGAGAGCGTCACAGAGTTTCAGAGAGTGTCAGAGAATTTCAGAGATCTTCAGAGAGTGTCAGAGAGTGCCAGAAAGTTTCAGAGAGTGTCACAGAGTGTCAGAGAGATTCAGAGAGATTCAGAGAGTGTCAGAGAGTATCAGAGAGTGTCAGAGAGAGTCAGAGAGTGTCAGAGAGTGTCCGAGAGATTCAGAAAGTGTCAGACAGTGTCAGAGAGTTTCAGAAAGTGTCACAGAGTGTCAGAGAGTGTCAGAGAGTGTCTGAGAGTGTCAGAGAGTGTCAGAGAGTTTCAGAGAGAGTCAGAGAGTGTCAGCGAGTTTCAGAGAGTTTCAGAGAGTGTCAGGGAGTGTCAGAGAGTTTCAGAGAGTTTCAGAGAGTGTCTCAGAGTGTCTGAGATTGTCAGAGAGTGTCAGAGAGTTTCAGAGAGTGTCACAGAGTGTGAGAGAGTGTCAGATAGTTCCAGAGAGCTTCTAAGAGATTCTGAGAGTGCCAGAGAGTTTCAGAGAGTTTCAAAGTGTGTCAGAAAGTTTCAGAGAGTGTCAGAGAGTTTCAGAGGGTTTCAGAGAGTGTCAGAGAGTGTCAGAGAGTTTCAGAGAGCTTCAGAGAGTGTCATGGAGTGTCTGAGAGTGTCAAAGAGTGTCAAAGAGTTTCAGAGAGTGTCAGAGAGTTTCAGAGAGTGTCAGGGAGTTTCAGAGAGTGTCAGAGAGTTTCAGAGAATTTCTGAGAGTGTCAGAGAGTGCCTGAGAGTATCTGACAGATTCTGAGTGTGTCGGAGAGTGTAAGAGAGTGCCAGAGTGTTTCACATAGTGTCACAGAGTTTCAGAGAGTGTCAGAGATATTCAGAGAGTTTCAGAGATCTTCAGAGAGTGTCAGAGAGTGCCAGAAAGTTTCAGAGAGTGTCACAGAGTGTCGGAGCGTTTCAGAGAGATTCAGAGAGTGTCAGAGAGTATCAGAGAGTGTAAGAGAGAGTCAGAGAGTGTCAGAGAGTGTCCGAGAGATTCAGAAAGTGTCAGACAGTGTCAGAGGGTTTCAGAAAGTTTCAGAGAGTGTCACAGAGTGTCAGAGAGATTCAGAGAGATTCAGAGAGTGTCAGAGAGTATCAGAGAGTGTCAGAGAGTGTCAGAGAGAGTCAGAGAGTGTCAGAGAGTGTCCGAGAGATTCAGAAAGTGTCAGACAGTGTCAGAGAGTTTCAGAAAGTGTCCGAGTGTGTCAGAGAGTGTCTGAGAGTGTCAGAGAGTGTCAGAGAGTTTCAGAGAGATTCAGAGAGTGTCAGAGAGTATCAGAGAGTGTCAGAGAGAGTCAGAGATTGTCAGAGAGTGACCGACTGATTCAGAAAGTGTCACATAGTGTCAGAGAGTTTCACAAAGTGTCAGAGAGTGTCAGAGAGTGTCTGAGAGTGTCACAGAGTGTCAGAGAGTGTCACGGAGTTGCAGAGTGTTTCAGAGAGTGTCCGAGAGTTTCAGAAAATGTCAGATAGTTTCAGAGAGTTTCAGAAAGTGTCAGAGAGCGTCAGAGAGTGTATGAGAGTGTCAGAGAGTGTCAGAGAGTGTCAGAGTGTTTCAGAGAGCGTCACAGAGTTTCAGAGAGTGTCAGAGATTTTCAGAGATCTTCAGAGAGTGTCAGAGAGTGCCAGAAAGTTTCAGAGACTGTCAGAGAGTATCAGAGAGTGTCAGAGAGAGTCAGAGAGTGTCAGAGAGTGTCCGAGAGATTCAGAAAGTGTCAGACAGTGTCAGAGAGTTTCAGAAAGTGTCAGAGAGTGTCAGAGAGAGTCAGAGAGTGTCAGCGAGTGTCAGAGAGTTTCAGAGAGTTTCAGAGAGTGTCTGAGAGTGTCTGAGATTGTCAGAGAGTGTCAGAGAGTTTCAGAGAGGGTCACAGAGTGTGAGAGAGTGTCAGATAGTTCCAGAGAGCTTCTGAGTGATTCTGAGAGTGCCAGAGAGTTTCAGAGAGTTTCAGAGAGTTTCAAAGTGTGTCAGAAAGTTTCAGAGAGTGTCAGAGAGGTTCAGAGAGTTTCAGAGAGTGTCAGAGAGTGTCAGAGAGTTTCAGAGAGCTTCAGAGAGTGTCATGGAGTGTCTGAGAGTGTCAAAGAGTGTCACAGAGTTTCAGAGAATGTCAGAGAGTGTCAGAGAGTTTCAGAGAGTGTCAGGGAGTTGCAGAGAGTGTCAGATACTGTCAGAGAGTGTCTAAGAGTGTCAGAGACTGTCTGAGTGTTTCAGAGAGTTTCACAGAGTTTCAGAGAGTGTCAGAGATTTTCAGAGAGTTTCAGAGATCTTCAGAGAATGTCAGAGAGTGTCAGAGAGTGCCAGAAGGTTTCAGAGAGTGTCACAGAGTGTCAGAGAGTTTCAGAGAGATTCAGAGAGTGTCAGAGAGTATCAGAGAGTGTCAGAGAGAGTCAGAGATTGTCAGAGAGTAACCGAGAGATTCAGAAAGTGTCACATAGTGTCAGAGAGTTTCACAAAGTGTCAGAGAGTGTCAGAGAGTGTCACACAGTGTCAGAGAGTGTCACAGAGTTGCAGAGTGTTTCAGAGAGTGTCCGAGAGTTTCAGAAAATGTCAGATAGTTTCAGATAGTTTCAGCAAGTGTCAGAGAGTGTCTGAGAGTGTCAGAGAGTGTCAGAGAGTGTCAGAGTGTTTCAGAGTGATTCACAGAGTTTCAGAGACTGTCAGAGATTTTCAGAGAGTTTCAAAGATCTTCAGAGAGTGTCAGAGAGAGCCGGAAAGTTTCAGAGAGTGTCACAGAGTGTCAGAGAGTATCAGAGAGTGTCAGAGAGAGTCAGAGAGTGTCAGAGAGTGTGCGAGAGATTCAGAAAATGTCAGTCAGTGTCAGAGAGTTTCAGAAAGTGTCAGAGAGTGTCAGAGAGTGTCAGAGAGTGTCTGAGAGTGTCTGAGAGTGTCAGAGAGTGTCAGAGAGTTTCGGAGAGAGTCAGAGAGTGTCAGCGAGTTTCAGAGAGTTTCAGAGAGTGTCAGGGAGTGTCAGAGAGTTTCAGAGAGTTTCAGAGAGTGTCTGAGAGTGTCTGAGATTGTCAGAGAGTTTCAGAGAGTTTCAGAGAGTGTCACAGAGTGTGAGAGAGTGTCAGAGAGTTCCAGAGAGCTTCTGAGAGATTCTGAGAGTGTCAGAGAGTTTCAGAGAGTTTCAGAGAGTGTCAGAGAGTTTCAGAGAGCTTCAGAGAGTGTCATGGAGTGTCTGAGAGTGTCAAAGAGTGTCAAAGAGTTTCAGAGAGTGCCAGAGAGTGTCAGAGAGTTTCAGAGAGTGTCAGAGAGTTTCAGAGATTGTCAAAGAGTTTCAGAGACCTTCTGAGAGTGTCAGAGAGTGCTTGAGAGTTTCTGACAGATTCTGAGTATGTCGGAGAGTGTAAGAGAGTGCCAGAGTGTTTCAGATAGTTTCACAGAGTTTCAGAGAGTGTCAGAGATATTCAGAGAGTTTCAGAGATCTTCAGAGAGTGTCAGAGAGTGCCAGAAAGTTTCAGAGAGTGTCACAGAGTGTCGGAGAGTTTCAGAGAGATTCAGAGAGTGTCAGAGAGTATCAGAGAGTGTAAGAGAGAGTCAGAGAGTGTCAGAGAGTGTCTGAGAGATTCAGAAAGTGTCAGACAGTGTCAGAGAGTTTCAGAAAGTGTCAGAGAGTGTCAGAGAGTGTCTGAGAGTGTCAGAGAGTGTCAGAGAGTGTCAGAGAGAGTCAGAGAGTATCAGCGAGTTTCAGAGAGTTTCAGAGAGTGTCAGGGAGTGTCAGAGAGTTTCAGAGAGTGTCAGAGATTGACTGAGAGTGTCTGAGATTGTCAGAGAGTGACAGAGAGTTTCAGAGAGTGTCACAGAGTGTGAGAGAGTGTCAGAGATTTCCAGAGAGCTTCTGAGAGATTCTGAGAGTTTCAGAGAGCTTCAGAGAGTTTCAGAGAGTTTCAAAGAGTGTCAGAAAGTTTCAGAGAGTGTCAGAGATTTTCAGAGAGTTTCAGAGAGTGTCAGAGAGTGTCAGAGAGTTTCAGAGAGCTTCAGAGAGTGTCAGGGAGTGTCAGAAAATGTCAGAGAGTTTCAGAGAGTTTCAGAGAGAGTCAGACAGAGTCTGAGAATGTCAATGAGTGTCAAAGAGTTTCAGAGAGTGTAAGAGAGTCTCAGAGAGTTTCAGAGAGTTTCAGAGACTTTCTGAGAGTGTCAGAGAGTGCCTGAGAGTTTCTGACAGATTCTGAGTATGTCGGAGAGTGTAAGAGAGTGCCAGAGTGTTTCAGAGAGTGTCACAGAGTTTCAGAGAGTGTCAGAGATATTCAGAGAGTTTCAGAGATCTTCAGACAGTGTCAGACAGTGCCAGAAAGTTTCAGAGAGTGTCACAGAGTGTCGGAGAGTTTCAGAGAGATTCAGAGAGTGTCAGAGAGTATCAGAGAGTGTAAGAGAGCGTCAGAGAGTGTCAGAGAGTGTCCGAGAGATTCAGAAAGTGTCAGACAGTGTCAGAGAGTTTCAGAAAGTGTCAGAGAGTGTCAGAGAGTGTCTGAGAGTGTCAGAGAGTGTCAGAGAGTTTCAGAGAGAGTCAGAGAGTGTCAGCGAGTTTCAGAGAGTTTCAGAGAGTGTCAGGGAGTGTCAGAGAGTTTCAGAGAGTTTCAGAGACTTTCAGAGAGTGTCTGAGAGTGTCGGAGATTGTCAGAGAGTTTCAGAGAGTTCCAGAGAGCTTCTGAGAGTTTCAAGGTGTGTCAGAAAGTTTCAGAGAGTGTCAGAGAGTTTCAGAGAGTGTCAGAGTGTTTCAGAGAGCGTCACAGAGTTTCAGAGACTGTCAGAGATTTTCAGAGATTTTCAGAGATCTTCAGAGAGTGTCAGAGAGAGCCAGAAAGTTTCAGAGAGTGTCACAGAGTGTCAGAGAGTATCAGAGAGTGTCAGAGAGAGTCAGAGAGTGTCAGAGAGTGTGCGAGAGATTCAGAAAGTGTCAGTCAGTGTCAGAGAGTTTCAGAAAGTGTCAGAGAGTGTCAGAGAGTGTCAGAGAGTGTCTGAGAGTGTCTGAGAGTGCCAGAGAGTGTCAGAGAGTTTCGGAGAGAGTCAGAGAGTGTCAGCGAGTTTCAGAGAGTTTCAGAGAGTGTCAGGGAGTGTCAGAGAGTTTCAGAGAGTTTCAGAGAGTGTCTGAGAGTGTCTGAGATTGTCAGAGAGTGTCAGAGAGTTTCAGAGAGTGTCACAGAGTGTGAGAGAGCGTCAGAGAGTTCCAGAGAGCTTCTGAGAGAATCTGAGATTGTCAGAGAGTTTCAGAGAGTTTCAGAGAGTGTCAGAGCTTTTCAGAGAGCTTCAGAGAGTGTCATGGAGTGTCTGAGAGTGTCAAAGAGTGTCAAAGAGTTTCAGAGAGTGTCAGAGAGTGTCAGAGAGTTTCAGAGAGTGTCAGAGAGTTTCAGAGAGTGTCAAAGAGTTTCAGAGAGTTTCAGAGAGTGTCAGAGCGTTTCAGAGAGCTTCAGAGAGTGTCATGGAGTGTCTGAGAGTGTCAAAGAGTGTCAAAGAGTTTCAGAGAGTGTCAGAGAGTGTCAGAGAGTTTCAGAGAGTGTCAGAGAGTTTCAGAGAGTGTCAAAGAGTTTCAGAGACTTTCTGAGAGTGTCAGAGAGTGCCTGAGAGTTTCTGACAGATTCTGAGTGTGTCGGAGAGTGTAAGAGAGTGCCAGAGTGTTTCAGATAGTTTCACAGAGTTTCAGAGAGTGTCAGAGATATTCAGAGAGTTTCAGAGATCTTCAGAGAGTGTCAGAGAGTGCCAGAAAGTTTCAGAGAGTGTCACAGAGTGTCGGAGAGTTTCAGAGAGATTCAGAGAGTGTCAGAGAGTATCAGAGAGTGTAAGAGAGAGTCAGAGAGTGTCAGAGAGTGTCCGAGAGATTCAGAAAGTGTCAGACAGTGTCAGAGAGTTTCAGAAAGTGTCAGAGAGTGTCAGAGAGTGTCTGAGAGTGTCAGAGAGTGTCAGAGAGTGTCAGAGAGTTTCAGAGAGAGTCAGAGAGTGTCAGCGAGTTTCAGAGAGTTTCAGAGAGTGTCAGGGAGTGTCAGAGAGTTTCAGTGAGTGTCAGAGATTTCCTGAGAGCTTCTGAGAGATTCTGAGAGTTTCAGAGAGCTTCAGAGAGTTTCAGAGAGTTTCAAAGAGTGTCAGAAAGTTTCAGAGAGTGTCAGAGATTTTCAGAGAGTTTCAGAGAGTGTCAGAGAGTGTCAGAGAGTTTCAGAGAGCTTCAGAGAGTGTCAGGGAGTGTCAGAAAGTGTCAGAGATTGACTGAGAGTGTCTGAGATTGTCAGAGAGTGACAAAGAGTTTCAGAGAGTGTCACAGAGTGTGAGAGAGTGTCAGAGATTTCCAGAGAGCTTCTGAGAGATTCTGAGAGTTTCAGAGAGCTTCAGAGAGTGTCAGAGAGTGCCAGAAAGTTTCAGAGAGTGTCACAGAGTGTCGGAGAGTTTCAGAGAGATTCAGAGAGTGTCAGAGAGTATCAGAGAGTGTAAGAGAGAGTCAGAGAGTGTCAGAGAGTGTCCGAGAGATTCAGAGAGTTTCAAAGAGAGTCAGACAGTGTCTGAGAGTGTCAAAGAGTGTCAAAGAGTGTCAGAGAGTGTCAGAGAGTTTCAGAGAGTGTCAGCGAGTTTCAGAGAGTTTCAGAGAGTGTCAGGGAGTGTCAGAGAGTTTCAGAGAGTGTCAGAGATTTCCTGAGAGCTTCTGAGAGATTCTGAGAGTTTCAGAGAGCTTCAGAGAGTTTCAGAGAGTTTCAAAGAGTGTCAGAAAGTTTCAGAGAGTGTCAGAGATTTTCAGAGAGTTTCAGAGAGTGTCAGAGAGTGTCAGAGAGTTTCAGAGAGCTTCAGAGAGTGTCAGAGAGTGTCAGAAAGTGTCAGAGATTGACTGAGAGTGTCTGAGATTGTCAGAGAGTGACAGAGAGTTTCAGAGAGTGTCACAGAGTGTGAGAGAGTGTCAGAGATTTCCAGAGAGCTTCTGAGAGATTCTGAGAGTTTCAGAGAGCTTCAGAGAGTTTCAGAGAGTTTCAGAGAGCTTCAGAGAGTGTCAGGGAGTGTCAGAGAGTGTAAGAGAGTCTCAGAGAGTTTCAGAGAGTTTCAGAGAGTGTCAGAGAGTGTCAGAGAGTTTCAGAGAGCTTCAGAGAGTGTCAGGGAGTGTCAGAGAGTGTAAGAGAGTCTCAGAGAGTTTCTGTGAGTGTCAGAGAGTGCCTGAGAGTTTCTGACAGATTCTGAGTGTGTCGGAGAGTGTAAGAGAGTGCCAGAGTGTTTCAGAGAGTGTCACAGAGTTTCAGAGAGTGTCAGAGATATTCAGAGAGTTTCAGAGATCTTCAGAGAGTGTCAGACAGTGCCAGAAAGTTACAGAGAGTGTCACAGAGTGTCGGAGAGTTTCAGAGAGTGTCAGGGAGTGGCAGAGAGTTTCAGAGATTTTCAGAGAGTGTCATGGAGTGTCTGAGAGTGTCAAAGAGTGTCAAGGAGTTTCAGAGAGTGTCAGAGAGTGTCAGAGAGTTTCAGAGAGTGTCAGAGAGTTTCAGAGAGTGTCAGAGAGATTCAGATACTTTCTGAGAGTGTCAGAGAGTGCCTGAGAGTTTGTGACAGATTCTGAGTGTGTCGGAGAGTGTAAGAGAGTGCCAGAGTGTTTCAGATAGTGTCACAGAGTTTCAGAGAGTGTCATAGATATTCAGAGAGTTTTAGAGATCTTCAGAGAGTGTACAAGAGTTTCAGAGTGTGTCACAGAGTGTCGGAGAGTGCCAGAAAGTTTCAGAGAGTGCCACAGAGTTTCAGAGAGATTCAGAGAGTGTCAGAGAGTTTCAGAGAGTGCCAGAGAGTTTCAGAGACTTTCTGAGCGTGTCAGGGAGTTTCAGAGAGTTTCAGAGAGTTTCAGAGAGTTTCTGAGTGTGTCTGAGATTGTCAGATAGTGTCAGAGAGTTTCAGAGTGTGTCACAGAGTGTGAGAGAGCGTCAGAGAGTTCCAGAGAGCTTCTGAGAGATTCTGAGAGTGTCAGAGTGTTTCAGAGAGTTTCAGAGAGTTTCAGAGAGTGTCAGAAAGTTTCAGAAAGTGTCAGAGAGTTTCAGAGAGTTTCAGAGAGTGTCAGAGAGTGTCAGAGAGTTTCAGAGAGCTTCAGAGAGTGTCAGGGAGTGTCAGAGATTGTCAGAGAGATTCAGAGAGTTTCAAAGAGAGTCAGACAGTGTCTGAGAGTGTCAAAGAGTGTCAAAGAGTTTCAGAGAGTGTCAGAGAGTGTCAGAGAGTTTCAGAGAGTGTCAGAGAGTTTCAGAGACTTTCTGAGCATGTCACAGAGTGCCTGAGAGTTTCTGACAGTTTCTGAGTGTGTCGGAGAGTGTCAGAGAGTGCCAGAGTGCTTCAGAGAGTGACAGAGATATTCAGAGAGTTTCAGAGATCTTCAGAGAGTGTCAGAGAGTGCCAGAAAGTTTCAGAGAGTGTCACAGAGTTTCAGAGAGTGTCAGAGAGTTTCAGAGAGTGTCAGAGAGTTTCAGAGACTTTCTGAGCGTGTCAGGGAGTGTCAGAGAGTTTCAGAGAGTTTCAGAGAGTTTCTGAGTATGTCTGAGATTGTCAGATAGTGTCAGAGAGTTTCAGAGTGTGTCACAGAGTGTGAGAGAGCGTCAGAGAGTTCCAGAGAGCTTCTGAGAGATGCTGAGAGTGTCAGAGAGTTTCAGAGAGTTTCACAGAGTTTCAGAGAGTTTCAGATAGTGTCAGAAAGTTTCAGAGAGTGTCAGAGAGTTTCAGAGAGTTTCAGAGAGTGTCAGAGAGTGTCAGAGAGTTTCAGAGAGCTTCAGAGAGTGTCATGGAGTGTCAGAGATTGTCAGAGAGATTCAGAGAGTTTCAAAGAGAGTCAGACAGTGTCTGAGAGTGTCAAAGAGTGTCAAAGAGTGTCAGAGAGTGTCAGAGAGTTTCAGAGTGTGTCAGAGAGTTTCAGAGACTTTCTGAGCGTGTCACAGAGTGCCTGAGAGTTTCTGACAGTTTCTGAGTGTGTCGGAGAGTGTCAGAGAGTGCCAGAGTGCTTCAGAGAGTGTCAGAGATATTCAGTGAGTTTCAGTGATCTTCAGAGAGTGTCAGAGAGTGCCAGAAAGTTTCAGAGAGTGGCACAGAGTGTCAGAGAGCTTCAGAGAGATTCAGAGAGTGTCAGGGAGTGTCAGAGAGTGTCAGAGAATTTCAGAGAGAGTCAGAGAGTTTCAGAGAGTGTCAGAGAGTATCTGAGAGTGTCAGAGAGTGCCGAAGAGTTTCAGAGTGTGTCAGAGAGTGTCAGAGAGTGCCAGAGAGTTTCAGAGAGTGTCACAGAGTGTCAGTGAGAGTCAGAGAGTTTCAGAGAGTGTCAGAGAGTGTCAGAGAGTTTCAGAGAGTTTCAGAAAGTGTCAGATTCTGTCAGAGAGTTTCAGAAATTATCTGAGTGTCAGAGAGTGTCAGAGAGTTTCAGAGAGTTTCAGAGAGTGTCAGGGAGTGTCAGAGAGTTTCAGAGAGTTTCAGAGAGTGTCTGAGAGTGTCTGAGATTGTCAGAGAGTGTCAGAGAGTTCCAGAGAGCTTCTGAGCGTTTCAAGGTGTGTCAGAAAGTTTCAGAGAGTGTCAGAGAGTTTCAGAGAGTTTCAGAGAGTGTCATGGAGTGTCTGAGAGTGTCAAAGAGTGTCAAGGAGTTTCAGAGAGTGTCAGAGAGTTTCAGAGAGGGTCAGAGAGTTTCAGAGAGTGTCAGAGAGATTCAGATACTTTCTGAGAGTGTCAGAGAGTGCCTGAGAGTTTGTGACAGATTCTGAGTGTGTCGGAGAGTGTAAGAGAGTGCCAGAGTGTTTCAGATAGTGTCACAGAGTTTCAGAGAGTGTCATAGATATTCTGAGAGTTTCAGAGATCTTCAGAGAGTGTCAGAGAGTGCCAGAAAGTTTCAGAGAGTGTCACAGAGTTTCAGAGAGTGTCAGAGAGTTTCAGAGAGTGTCAGAGAGTTTCAGAGACTTTCCGAGCGTGTTAGGGAGTGTCAGAGAGTTTCAGAGAGTTTCAGAGAGTTTCTGAGTGTGTCTGAGATTGTCAGATAGTGTCAGAGAGTTTCAGAGTGTGTCACAGAGTGTGAGAGAGCGTCAGAGAGTTCCAGAGAGCTTCTGAGAGATTCTGAGAGTGTCAGAGAGTTTCAGAGAGTTTCAGAGAGTTTCAGAGTGTGTCACAGAGTGTGAGAGAGCGTCAGAGAGTTCCAGAGAGCTTCTGAGATATTCTGAGAGTGTCAGAGAGTTTCAGAGAGTTTCAGAGAGTTTCAGAGAGTGTCAGAAAGTTTCAGAGAGTGTCAGAGATTTTCAGAGAGTTTCAGAGAGTGTCAGAGAGTGTCACAGTGTTTCCGAGAGCTTCAGAGAGTGTCAGGGAGTGTCAGAGATTGTCAGAGAGATTCAGAGAGTTTCAAAGAGAGTTAGACAGTGTCTGAGAGTGTCAAAGAGTGTCAAAGAGTTTCAGAGAGTGTCAGAGAGTGTCAGAGAGTTTCAGAGAGTGTCAGAGAGTTTCAGAGACTTTCTGAGCGTTTCACAGAGTGCCTGAGAGTTTCTGACAGTTTCTGAGTGTGTCGGAGAGTGTCAGAGAGTGCCAGAGTGCTTCAGAGAGTGTCAGAGATATTCAGAGAGTTTCAGTGATATTCAGAGAGTGTCAGAGAGTGCCAGAAAGTTTCAGAGAGTGGCACAGAGTGTCAGAGAGCTTCAGAGAGATTCAGAGAGTGTCAGGGAGTGTCAGAGAGTGTCAGAGAATTTCAGAGAGAGTCAGAGAGTTTCAGAGAGTGTCAGAGAGTATCTGAGAGTGTCAGAGAGTGTCGAAGAGTTTCAGAGTGTGTCAGAGAGTGCCAGAGAGTTTCAGAGAGTGTCACAGAGTGTCAGTGAGAGTCAGAGAGTTTCAGAGAGTGTCAGAGAGTGTCAGAGAGTTTCAGAAAGTGTCAGATTCTGTCAGAGAGTTTCAGAAATTATCTGAGTGTCAGAGAGTCTCAGAGAGTTTCAGAGACTGTCAGAAAGCTGTGAGATTTTCTGAGTGTGTCAGAGAGTGTCAGAGAGGTTCAGAGAGTGTCAGAGAGTGCCATAGAGTTTCAGAGAGTGTCACAGAGTGTCAGAGAGTGCCAGAGAGTTTCAGAGAGTGTCACATAGTGTCAGTGAGTGTCAGAGAGTATCAGAGAGTGTCAGTGAGAGTCAGAGAGAGTCAGCGAGTGTCAGCGAGTGTGCGAGAGTGTCAGAGAGCTTCAGAGAGTGTCAGAGAGTGTCACAGAGTGTGAGAGAGTGTCAGAGAGTGTCAGAGAGTTTCAGAGAGCTTCTGAGAGTTTCTGAGAGTGTCAGAGAGTTTCAGAGAGATTCAGAGAGTTTCAGAGGGTGTCAGAAAGTTTCAGAGAGTGTCAGAGAGTGTCTGAGAGTTTCAGAGAGTGTCAGAGAGTTTCAGAGAGCTTCAGAGAGGGTCAGGGAGTGTCAGTGAGGGTCAGAGAGTTTCAGAGAGATTCAGAGAGAGTCAGAGATTGTCAGAGAGTGCCTGAGAGTTTCTGACAGTTTCTGAGTGAGTCGGAGAGTGTCAGAGAGTGTCAGAGTGTTTCAGAGAGAGTCACAGAATTTCAGAGAGTGTCAGAGAGTTTCAGAGAGTTTCAGAGATCTTCAGAGAGTGTCAGAGAGTGCCAGAAAGTTTCAGAGAGTGTCACAGAGTGTCAGAGGGTTTCAGAGAGATTCAGAGAGTGTCAGGGAGTGTCAGAGAGTGTCAGAGAATTTCAGAGCGTGTCAGAGAGTTTCAGAGAGTGTCAGACAGTATCTGAGATTGTCAGAGAATGTCGAAGAGTTTCAGAGAGTGTCAGAGAGTGTCATAGAGTGTCAGAGAGTTACAGAGAGTGTCACAGAGTGTCAGTGAGAGGCAGAGAGTTTCAGAGAGTGTCAGAGAGTTTCAGAGAGTTTCAGAGAGTGTCACAGAGTGTCAGTGAGAGTCAGAGAGTTTCAGAGAGTGTCACAGAGTTTCAGAGAGTGTCAGAGAGTGTCAGAGAGTTTCAGAGAGTGTCAGAGAGTTTCAGTGACTTTCTGAGCGTGTCAGGGCGTGTCAGAGAGTTTCAGAGAGTTTCAGAGAGTTTCTGAGTGTGTCTGAGATTGTCAGATAGTGTCAGAGAGTTTCAGAGTGTGTCACAGAGTGTGAGAGAGCGTCAGAGAGTTCCAGAGAGCTTCTGAGAGATTCTGAGAGTGTCAGAGAGTTTCAGAGAGTGTCAGAAAGTTTCAGAGAGTGTCAGAGAGTTTCAGAGAGTTTCAGAGAGTGTCAGAGAGTGTCAGAGAGTTTCAGAGAGCTTCAGAGAGTGTCAGGGAGTGTCAGAGATTGTCAGAGAGATTCAGAGAGTTTCAAAGAGAGTCAGACAGTGTCTGAGAGTGTCAAAGAGTGTCAAAGAGTTTCAGAGAGTGTCAGAGAGTGTCAGAGAGTTTCAGAGAGTGTCAGAGAGTTTCAGAGACTTTCTGAGCGTGTCACAGAGTGCCTGAGAGTTTCTGACAGTTTCTGAGTGTGTCGGAGAGTGTCAGAGAGTGCCAGAGTGCTTCAGAGAGTGTCAGAGATATTCAGAGAGTTTCAGTGATCTTCAGAGAGTGTCAGAGAGTGCCAGAAAGTTTCAGAGAGTGGCACAGAGTGTCAGAGAGCTTCAGCGAGATTCAGAGAGTGTCAGGGAGTGTCAGAGAGTGTCAGAGAATTTCAGAGAGAGTCAGAGAGTTTCAGAGAGTGTCAGAGAGTATCTGAGAGTGTCAGAGAGTGTCGAAGAGTTTCAGAGTGTGTCAGAGAGTGTCAGAGAGTGCCAGAGAGTTTCAGAGAGTGTCACAGAGTGTCAGTGAGAGTCAGAGAGTTTCAGAGATTGTCAGAGAGTGTCAGAGAGTTTCAGAAAGTGTCAGATTCTGTCAGAGAGTTTCAGAAATTATCTGAGTGTCAGAGAGTCTCAGAGAGTTTCAGAGACTGTCAGAAAGCTGTGAGATTTTCTGAGTGTGTCAGAGAGTGTCAGAGAGGTTCAGAGAGTGTCAGAGAGTGTCATCGAGTTTCAGAGAGTGTCACAGAGTGTCAGAGAGTGCCAGAGAGTTTCAGAGAGTGTCACATAGTGTCAGTGAGTGTCAGAGAGTATCAGAGAGTGTCAGCGAGAGTCAGAGAGAGTCAGCGAGTGTCAGAGAGTGTCAGAGAGATTCTGAGAGTTTCTGAGTTTGTCGGAGAGTGTCAGAGAGTGTCAGAGAGCTTCAGAGAGTTTCAGAGAGTGTCACAGTGTGTGAGAGAGTGTCAGAGAGTGTCAGAGAGTTTCAGAGAGCTTCTGAGAGTTTCTGAGAGTGTCAGAGAGTTTCAGAGAGATTCAGAGAGTTTCAGAGGTTGTCAGAAAGTTTCAGAGAGTGTCAGAGAGTGTCTGAGAGTTTCAGAGAGTGTCAGAGAGTGTCAGAGAGTTTCAGAGAGCTTCAGAGAGGGTCAGGGAGTGTCAGAGAGGGTCAGAGAGTTTCAGAGAGATTCAGAGAGAGTCAGAGAGTGTCAGAGAGTGCCTGAGAGTTTCTGACAGTTTCTGAGTGAGTCGGAGAGTGTCAGAGAGTGTCAGAGTGTTTCAGAGAGTGTCACAGAATTTCAGAGAGTGTCAGAGAGTTTCAGAGAGTTTCAGAGATCTTCAGAGAGTGTCAGAGAGTGCCAGAAAGTTTCAGAGAGTGTCACAGAGTGTCAGAGGGTTTCAGAGAGATTCAGAGAGTGTCAGGGAGTGTCAGAGAGTGTCAGAGAATTTCAGAGCGTGTCAGAGAGTTTCAGAGAGTGTCAGACAGTATCTGAGATTGTCAGAGAATGTCGAAGAGTTTCAGAGAGTGTCAGAGAGTGTCATAGAGTGTCAGAGAGTTACAGAGAGTGTCACAGAGTGTCAGTGAGAGGCGGAGAGTTTCAGAGAGTGTCAGAGAGTTTCAGAGAGTGTCACAGAGTGTCAGTGAGAGTCAGAGAGTTTCAGAGAGTGTCAGAGAGTGTCAGAGAGTGTCAGAGAGTTTCAGAAAGTGTCAGATAGTGTCAGAGAGTTTCAGAAATTATCTGTGAGTGTCAGAGAGTGCCAGAGAGTTTCATAGACTGTCAGAGGGCTCTGAGATTTTCTGAGTGTGTCAGAAAGCGTCAGAGAGTTTCAGAGTGTCAGAGAGTGTCAGAGAGTTTCAGAGAGTGTCACAGATTGTCAGTGAGCGTCAGAGAGTTTCAGAGAGTGTCAGATAGTGTCAGTGAGTGTCAGAGAGTATCAGAGAGTGTCAGCGAGAGTCAGAGAGTGTCAGCGAGTGTCAGAGAGTTTCAGAGAGTTTCTGAGAGTTTCTGAGTTTGTCGGAGAGTGTCAGAGAGTGTCAAGAGTTTCAGAGAGTGTCACAGAGTGTCAGAGAGTGTCAGAGAGTGTCAGAGAATTTCAGAGAGTTTCTGAGAGTTTCTGAGATTGTCAGAGAGTTTCAGAGAGCTTCAGTGTGTTTCAGAGCGTGTCAGAAATTTTCAGAGTGCCAGAGATTGTGAGAAACTTTCAGAGAGTTTCAGAGAGTGTCAGAGAGTGTCAGAGAGAGTAGAGAGTTTCAGAGAGAGTCAGACAGTGTCAGAGAGTGCCTGAGAGTTTCTGACAGTTTCTGAGTGTGTCGGAGAGTGTCAGAGAGTGTCAGAGAGTTTCAGCGAGTTTCAGAGATCTTCAGAGAGTGTCAGAGTGTCAGAAAGTTTCAGAGAGTGTCACAGTGGGTCAGCGAGTTTCAGAGAGATTCAGGGAGTGTCAGGGAATGTCAGAGAGTGTCAGAGTGTTTCAGAGAGTGTCAGATAGTATTTGAGAGTGTCAGAGAGTGTCGAAGTGTATAAGAGAGTGTCAGAGAGTGACAGAGTGTATCAGAGAGTGTTAGAGAGAGTCAGAGATTTTCAGAGAGTGTCAGGGAGTGTCGGAAAGTTTCCGAAAGTGTCAGATAGTGTCAGAGAGTTTCAGAAAGTGTCAGAGAGTGTCTGAGAGTGTCAGATAGTGTCAGACAGTTTCAGAAAGTGTCAGAGAGTGTCAGAGAGTGTCTGAGAGTGTCTGAGAGTGTCAGAGAGTGTCAGAGATGTTTCAGAGAGTTTCTGAGAGTGCCAGAGAGTTTCATAGAGTTTCATAGAGTGTCAGAGAGTGTCAGCGAGTTTCAGAGAGTGTCAGAGAGTTTCAGAGTGTGTCTGAGACATTCAGAGAGTTTCAGAGAGTGTCAGAGAGTTTCAGAGAGTTTCAGAGATCTTCAGAGAGTGTCAGAGTGTCAGAAAGTTTCAGAGAGTGTCACAGTGGGTCAGCGAGTTTCAGAGAGATTCAGAGAGTGTCAGAGAATGTCAGAGAGTGTCAGAGAGTGTCAGAGTGTTTCAGAGAGTGTCAGATAGTATTTGAGAGTGTCAGAGGGTGTCGAAGAGTATTAGAGAGTGTCAGAGAGTGACAGAGTGCATCAGAGAGTGTCAGAGAGAGTCAGAGATTGTCAGAGAGTGTCAGAGAGTGTCAGAAAGTTTCCGAAAGTGTCAGATAGTGTCAGAGAGTTTCAGAAATTGTCAGAGAGTGTCAGAGAGTGTCTGAGAGTGTCAGATAGTGTCAGACAGTTTCAGAAAGTGTCAGAGAGTGTCAGAGAGTGTCTGAGAGTGTCAGAGAGTGTCAGAGATGTTTCAGAGAGTTTCTGAGAGTGCCAGAGAGTATCATAGAGTTTCAGAGAGTGTCAGAGAGTTTCAGAGAGTGTCAGAGAGTTTCAGAGTGTGTCTGAGAGATTCAGAGAGTTTCAGAGAGTGTCAGAGAGTTTCAGAGAGTGTCAGAGAGTTTCAGAGAGTATCTGAGTGTGTCTGAGAGTGTCAGAGATGTTTCAGAGAGTTTCAGAGAGTTTCTGAATGCATCAGAGAGTGTCAGGGAGCTTCAGATAGTGTCACAGAGTGTCTGAGAGTGTCAGAGAGTGTCAGAGAGTTTCAGAGAGTTTCAGAGAGATTCTGAGAGGTTCTGAGAGTGTCAGAGAGTGTCAGAGACCTTCAGAGTGCGTCAGATATTGTCAGAGCGTGTCAAAGAGTTTCAGAGAGTGTCAGAGAGTTTCAGAGAGTTTCAGAGAGTGTCAGAGAGTTTCAGAGTGTTTTGGAGAGTATCAGAGAGTGTCAGAGTGTCAGAGAATGTCAGAGAGTTTCTGAGAGTTTGTGAGTTTGTCAGAGAGTGTCAGAGATTGTCAGCGAATTTCAGAGAGTGTCACAGAGTGTCAGAGAGTGTCAGAGAGTTTCTGAGAGTTTGTGAGTTTGTCAGAGAGTGTCAGAGATTGTCAGCGAATTTCAGAGAGTGTCACAGAGTGTCAGAGAGTTTCAGAGACTTTCGGAGAGTGTCAGAGAGTTTCAGAGAGTGTCTGAGAGTATCAGAGAGTGTCAGAGTGTTTCGGAGAGTTTCTGAGTTTGTCAGAGAGTGTCAGTGATTGTCAGAGAATTTCAGAGAGTGTCACAGAGTGTCAGAGAGTGTCAGAGAGTGTCAGGGAGTTTCAGGGAGTTTCTGAGTGTTTCTGAGAGTGTGAGAGATTTTCAGAGAGTTTCAGAGATCTGCAGAGAGTGTCCGAGAGTGTCAGAAAGTTTCAAAGAGTGTCACAGAGTGTCCGAGAGTTTCAGAGAGTGTCAGAGAGTGTCAGGGAGTGTCAGTGAGCGTCAGAGAGTGTCAGAGAGTGTCAGAGAGTTTCAGAGGGTGTCCGAGAGTGTCCGAGAGTGTCAGAGAGTATCAGAGAGTTTCAGAGAGTGTCAGAGAGTGTCGGAGAGTGTCAGAAGGTTTCAGAAAGTGTCAGATAGTGTCAGAGAGTTTCAGAAAGTGTCAGAAAGTGTCAGAGAGTGTCTGAGTGTGTCAGAGAGTGTCAGAGAGTTTCACACCGTGTCAGAGATTGTCAGAGAGTTTCAGAGTGTTTCAGCGAGTGTCAGAGAGTTTCAGAGAGTTTCAGAGAGTGTCAGAGAATGTCAGAGTGTGTCTGAGAGTTTCAGAGATAGTCAGAGAGTGTCAGAGAGTTTCAGAGAGTGTCTGAGAGTGTCAGAGAGTGGCAGACAGTTTCAGAGAGTTTCAGAGAGTGTCAGAGAGTTTCAGAGAGAGTCAGACAGTGTCTGAGAGTGTCAAAGAGTGTCAAAGAGTTTCAGAGAGTGTCAGAGAGTGTCAGAGAGTGTCAGAGAGTTTCAGAGAGCTTCAGAGAGTTTCAGAGTGTCAGAGAGTGTCAGACAATTTCAGAGAGTTTCACAGAGTGTCAGAGAGTTTCAGAGAGGGTCAGACAGTTTATGAGAGTGTCAAAGTGTGTCAAAGAGTTTCAGAGAGTGTCAGAGAGTGTCAGAGAGTTTCAGAGAGAGTCAGAGAGATTCAGAGACATTCTGAGAGTGCCAAAGAGTGTCAGAAAGTTTCAGAGAGAGTCAGAGAGTGTCAGGGAGTTTCAGAGAGATTCAGAAAGTGTCAGAGAGTGTCAGAGAGTGTCACAGAGTTGCAGAGTGTGTCAGAGAGTGTCAGAGAGTTTCAGAAATTGTCAGATAGCGTCAGAGAGTTTCAGAAAGTGTCGGAGAGTGTCAGAGAGTGTCTGAGAGTGTCAGAGAGTGTCAGAGTGTTTCAGAGAGTGTCACAGAGATTCAGAGAGTGTCAGAGATTTTCAGAGAGTTTCAGAGATCTTCAGAGAGTGTCAGAGAGAGCCAGAAAGTTTCAGAGAGTGTCAGAGAGTTTCAGAGAGAGTCAGACAGTGTCTGAGAGTGTCAAAGAGTGTCAAAGAGTTTCAGAGAGTGTCAGAGAGTGTCAGAGAGTTTCAGAGAGTGTCAGAGAGTTTCAGAGACTTTCTGAGTGTTTCTGAGGGTGTCAGAGAGTTTCAGAGAGTGTCAGAGAGTGTCAGAGAGTTTCAGAGAGCTTCAGAGAGTTTCAGAGTGTCAGAGAGTGTCAGACAATTTCAGAGAGTTTCAGAGAGTGTCAGAGAGTTTCAGAGAGAGTCAGACAGTTTATGAGAGTGTCAAAGTGTGTCAAAGAGTTTCAGAGAGTGTCAGAGAGTGTCAGAGAGTTTCAGAGAGAGTCAGAGAGATTCAGAGACATTCTGAGAGTGCCAAAGAGTGTCAGAAAGTTTCAGAGAGAGTCAGAGAGTGTCAGGGAGTTTCAGAGAGATTCAGAAAGTGTCAGAGAGTGTCAGAGAGTGTCACAGAGTTGCAGAGTGTGTCAGAGAGTGTCAGAGAGTTTCAGAAATTGTCAGATAGCGTCAGAGAGTTTCAGAAAGTGTCGGAGAGTGTCAGAGAGTGTCTGAGAGTGTCAGAGAGTGTCAGAGTGTTTCAGAGAGTGTCACAGAGATTCAGAGAGTGTAAGAGATTTTCAGAGAGTTTCAGAGATCTTCAGAGAGTGTCAGAGAGAGCCAGAAAGTTTCAGAGAGTGTCACAGAGTGTCAGAGAGTGTCTGAGATTGTCACAGAGTGTCAGGGAGTGTCAGAGAGTGTCAGAGAGTGTCAGAGTGTTCCAGAGAGTGTCAGATAGTATCTGAGAGTGTCAGAGAGTGTCGGAGAGTATCAGAGAGTATCAGAGAGTGACAGAGTGTATCAGAGAGTGTCAGAGAGAGTCAGAAATTTTCAGAAAGTGTCAGATAGTGTCAGAGAGTTTCAGAAAGTGTCAGAGAGTGTCAGAGAGTGTCTGAGTGTGTCAGCGAGTGTCAGACAGTTTCAGAAAGTGTCAGAGAGTGTCAGAGAGTGTCGGAGAGTTTCAGAGAGTGTCAGAGAGTTTCAGAGAGTGTCTGAGAGATTCAGAGAGTGTCAGAGAGTTTCAGAGAGTGTCAGAGAGTTTCAGAGAGTGTCTGAGAGAGTCTGAGAGTGTCAGATATTTTCTGAGAGTTTGTGAGTTTGTCAGAGAGTCTCAGAGATTGTCACCGAATTTCAGAGAGTGTCAGATAGTGTCAGTGAGTGTCAGAGAGTATCAGAGAGTGTCAGCGAGAGTCAGAGAGTGTCAGCGAGTGTCAGAGAGTGTCAGAGAGTTTCTGAGAGTTTCTGAGTTTGTCGGTGAGTGTCAGAGAATGTCAGAGAGTTTCAGAGAGTGTCACAGAGTGTCAGAGAGTTTCAGAGAGTTTCTGAGAGTTTCTGAGATTGTCAGAGAGTTTCAGAGAGCTTCAGTGTGTTTCAGAGCGTGTCAGAAATTTTCAGAGAGTGCCAGAGAGTGTGAGCGACTTTCAGAGAGTTTCAGAGAGTGTCAGAGAGAGTAGAGAGTTTCAGAGAGAGTCAGACAGTGTCTGAGAGTGTCAAAGAGTGTCAAAGAGTTTCAGAGAGTGTCAGAGAGTGTCAGAGAGTTTCAGAGAGTGTCAGAGAGTTTCAGAGACTTTCTGAGAGTGTCAGAGAGTGCCTGAGAGTTTCTGACAGTTTCTGAGTGTGTCGGAGAGTGTCAGACAGTTTCAGAAAGTGTCAGAGAGTGTCAGAGAGTGTCGGAGAGTTTCAGAGAGTGTCAGAGAGTTTCAGAGAGTGTCAGAGAGTTTCAGAGAGTGTCTGAGAGAGTCTGAGAGTGTCAGATATTTTCTGAGAGTTTGTGAGTTTGTCAGAGAGTGTCAGAGATCGTCAGCGAATTTCAGAGAGTGTCAGATAGTGTCAGTGAGTGTCAGAGAGTATCAGAGAGTGTCAGCGAGAGTCAGAGAGTGTCAGCGAGTGTCAGAGAGTGTCAGAGAGTTTCTGAGAGTTTCTGAGTTTGTCGGAGAGTGTCAGAGAATGTCAGAGAGTTTCAGAGAGTGTCACAGAGTGTCAGAGAGTTTCAGAGAGTTTCTGAGAGTTTCTGAGATTGTCAGAGAGTTTCAGAGAGCTTCAGTGTGTTTCAGAGCGTGTCAGAAATTTTCAGAGAGTGCCAGAGAGTGTGAGCGACTTTCAGAGAGTTTCAGAGAGTTTCAGAGAGAGTAGAGAGTTTCAGAGAGAGTCAGACAGTGTCTGAGAGTGTCAAAGAGTGTCAAAGAGTTTCAGAGAGTGTCAGAGAGTGTCAGAGAGTTTCAGAGAGTGTCAGAGAGTTTCAGAGACTTTCTGAGAGTGTCAGAGAGTGCCTGAGAGTTTCTGACAGTTTCTGAGTGTGTCGGAGAGTGTCAGAGAGTGTCCGAGAGTTTCAGAGATCTTCAGAGAGTGTCAGAGTGTCAGAAAGTTTCAGAGAGTGTCACAGTGGGTCAGCGAGTTTCAGAGAGATTCAGAGAGTGTCAGAGAGTATCAGAGAGTGACAGAGTGTATCAGAGAGTGTCAGAGAGAGTCAGAAAGTTTCAGAAAGTGTCAGATAGTGTCAGAGAGATTCAGAGAGTGTCAGAGAGTGTCAGAGAGTGTCAGAGAGTTTCAGAGAGTGTCTGAGAGAGTCTGAGAGTGTCAGATACTTTCTGAGAGTTTGTGAGTTTGTCAGAGAGTGTCAGAGATTGTCAGCGAATTTCAGAGAGTGTCAGATAGTGGCAGTGAGTGTCAGAGAGTATCAGAGAGTGTCAGCGAGAGTCAGAGAGTGTCAGCGAGTGTCAGAGAGTGTCAGAGAGTTTCTGAGAGTTTCTGAGTTTGTCGGAGAGTGTCAGAGAGTTTCAGAGAGTGTCACAGAGTGTCAGAGAGTTTCAGAGAGTTTCTGAGAGTTTCTGAGATTGTCAGAGAGTTTCAGAGAGCTTCAGTGTGTTTCAGAGCGTGACAGAAATTTTCAGAGAGTGCCAGAGAGTGTGAGCGACTTTCAGAGAGTTTCAGAGAGTGTCAGAGAGTGTCAGAGAGAGTAGAGAGTTTCAGAGAGAGTCAGACAGTGTCTGAGAGTGTCAAAGAGTGTCAAAGAGTTTCAGAGAGTGTCAGAGAGTTTCAGAGAGTGTCAGAGAGTTTCAGAGACTTTCTGAGAGTGTCAGAGAGTGCCTGAGAGTTTCTGACAGTTTCTGAGTGTGTCGGAGAGTGTCAGAGAGTGTCCGAGAGTTTCAGAGATCTTCAGAGAGTGTCAGAGTGTCAGAAAGTTTCAGAGAGTGTCACAGTGGGTCAGCGAGTTTCAGAGAGATTCAGAGAGTGTCAGGGAGTGTCAGAGAGTGTCAGAGAGTGTCAGAGTGTTTCACAGAGTGTCAGATAGTAATTGAGAGTGTCAGAGAGTGTCGAAGAGTATAAGAGAGTGTCAGAGAGTGACAGAGTGTATCAGAGAGTGTCAGAGAGAGTCAGAGATTGTCAGAGAGTGTCAGAGAGTGTCGGAAAGTTTCAGAAAGTATCAGATAGTGTCAGAGAGTTTCACAAAGTGTCAGAGAGTGTCAGAGAGTGTCTGAGAGTGTCAGATAGTGTCAGACAGTTTCAGAAAGTGTCAGAGAGTGTCTGAGAGTGTCAGAGAGTGCCAGAGATGGTTCAGAGAGTTTCAGAGAGTGCCAGAGAGTTTCTTAGAGTTTCAGAGAGTGTCACAGAGTGTCAGCGAGTTTCAGAGAGTGTCAGAGAGTTTCAGAGTGTGTCTGAGAGATTCAGAGAGTTTCAAAGAGTGTCAGAGAGTTTCAGAGAGTGTCAGAGAGTTTCAGAGAGTGTCTGAGAGTGTCTGAGAGTGTCAGAGAATTTCTGAGAGTTTGTGAGATGGTCAGAGAGTTTCCGAGATTGTCAGCGAATTTCAGAGAGTGTCACAGAGTGTCAGAGAGTTTCAGAGCGTTTCAGAGGGTGTCAGAGAGTTTCAGAGAGTGTCTGAGAGTTTCAGAGAGTGTCAGAGAGTTTCTGAGTGTTTCTGAGTTTGTCAGAGAGTGTCAGAGATTGTCAGTGAATTTCAGAGAGTGTCAGAGACTGTCAGAGAGTGTCAGAGACATTGCAGAGTGTGTCACAGAGTGTCAGAGTGTGACAGAGAGTTTCAGAGGATTATCAGAGAGTGTCAGAGAGTTTCAGAGAATTTCAGAGACTGTCAGAGAGTGTCTGAGAGTGTCACAGAGTGTCAAACAGTGTCAGAGAGTATCTGAGAGCGTCAGAGAGTGTCAGAAATTGTCTGAGAGTGTCAGAGAGTGTCAGTGAGTTACAGAGACTGTCAGAGCGTGTCAGAGATTGTCAGAGAGTTTCAAAGAGTGTCAGAGAGTTTCAGAGAATGTCTGAGAGTGTCAGAGATGTTTCAGAGAGTTTCTGAGAGTTTCAGAATGCATCTGAGAGTGTCAGGGAGCTTCAGAGAGTTTCAGAGAGATTCTGAGAGGTTCTGAGAGTGTCAGAGAGTGTCAGAGACCTTCAGAGAGCGTCAGATATTGTCAGAGCGTGTCAAAGAGTTTCAGAGAGTGTCAGAGAGTTTCAGAGAGTTTCAGAGAGTGTCAGAGAGTGTCAGAGAGTTTCGGAGAGTGTCAGAGAGTGTCAGAGTATCAGAGAATGTCTGAGAGACTCAGAGAGTGTCAGAGAGTGTCAGAGAGTTTCAGGGAGTGTCTGAGAGTGTCAGAGAGTGTCAGAGAGTTTCTGAGAGTTTGTGAGCTTGTCAGAGAGTGTCAGAGATTGTCAGCGAATTTCAGAGAGTGTCAGACAGTGTCAGAGAGTATCATGGAGTTTCAGAGAGTTTTGGAGTGTTTCTGAGAGTGTCAGAGATTTTCAGAGAGTTTCAGAGATCTGCAGAGAGTGTCCGAGAGTGTCAGAAAGTTTCAGAGAGTGTCACAGAGTGTCCGATGGTTTCAGAGAGTGTCAGAGTGTGTCAGGGAGTGTCAGTGAGCGTCAGAGAGTTTCAGAGAGTGTCACAGAGTTTCAGCGAGTGTCAGACAGTATCTGAGAGTGTCAGAGAGTGTCAGAGAGTGTCCGAGAGTGTCAGAGAGTATCAGAGAGTTTCTGAGAGTGTCAGAGAATGTCGGAGAGTGTCTGAGAGTGTCAGAGAGTGTCAGACAGTTTCATAGAGTTTCAGAGAGTGTCAGAGAGTTCCAGAGAGAGTCAGACAGTGTCTGAGAGTGTCAAAGAGTGTCAAAGTGTTTCAGAGAGTGTCAGAGAGTGTCAGAGAGTTTCAGAGAGTGTCAGAGAGTTTCAGAGACTTTCTGAGTGTGTCAGAGAGTGCCAGAGAGTTTCTGAGAGTTTCTGAGTGTTTCTGACGGTGTCAGAGAGTTTCAGAAAGTGTCAGAGAGTGTCAGAGAGCTTCAGAGAGTTTCAGAGAGTGTCAGAGAGTGTCAGACAGTTTCAGAGAGTTTCAGAGAGTGTCAGTGAGTTTCAGAGAGAGTCAGACAGTTTATGAGAGTGTCAAAGAGTGTCAAAGAGTTTCAGAGAGTGTCAGAGAGTGTCAGAGAGTTTCAGAGAGAGTCAGAGAGTTTCAGAGACTTTCTGAGAGTGCCAGAGAGTGTCAGAAAGTTTCAGAGAGAGTCAGAGAGTGTCAGGGAGTTTCAGAGAGATTCAGTGAGTGTCAGAGAGTGTCAGAGAGTGTCACAGAGTTGCAGAGTGTGTCAGAGAGTGTCAGAGAGTTTCAGAAATTGTCAGATAGCGTCTGAGAGTTTCAGAAAGTGTCAGAGAGTGTCAGAGAGTGTCTGAGAGTGTCAGAGAGTGTCAGAGTGTTTCAGAAAGTGACACAGAGATTCAGAGAGTGTCAGAGATTTTCAGAGAGTTTCAGAGATCTTCAGAGAGTGTCAGAGAGAGCCAGAAAGTTTCAGAGAGTGTCACAGAGTGTCAGAGAGTGTCTGAGATTGTCAGAGAGTGTCAGGGAGTGTCAGAGAGTGTCAGAGAGTGACAGAGTGTTCCAGAGTGTGTCAGATAGTATCTGAGAGTGTCAGAGAGTGTCGCAGAGTATCAGAGAGTATCAGAGTGTGACAGAGTGTATCAGAGAGTGTCAGAGAGAGTCAGAAAATGTCCGAGAGTATCAGAGAGTGTCAGAAAGTTTCAGAAAGTGACAGATAGTGTCAGAGAGTTTCAGAAAGTGTCAGAGAGTGTCAGAGAGTGTCTGAGTGTGTCAGAGAGTGTCAGACAGTTTCAGAAAGTGTCAGAGAGTGTCAGAGAGTTTCTGAGAGTTTGTGAGCTTGTCAGAGAGTGTCAGAGATTGTCAGCGAATTTCACAGACTGTCACAGAGTGTCAGAGAGTGTCAGAGAGTATCAGGGAGTTTCAGAGAGTTTCGGAGTGTTTCTGAGAGTGTCAGAGATTTTCAGAGAGTTTCAGAGATCTGCAGAGAGTGTCCGAGAGTGTCAGAAAGTTTCAGAGAGTGTCACAGAGTGCCCGAGAGTTTCAGAGAGTGTCAGAGAGTGTCAGGGAGTGTCAGTGAGCGTCAGAGAGTTTCAGAGAGTGTCAGAGAGTTTCAGCGAGTGTCAGACAGTATCTGAGAGTGTCAGAGAGTGTCAGAGAGTTTCAGAGGGTGTCCGAGAGTGTCCGAGAGTGTCAGAGAGTATCAGAGAGTTTCTGAGAGTGTCAGAGAGTGTCGGAGAGTGTCTGAGAGTGTCAGAGAGTGTCAGACAGTTTCAGAGAGTTTCAGAGAGTGTCAGAGAGTTCCAGAGAGAGTCAGACAGTGTCTGAGAGTGTCAAAGAGTGTCAAAGTGTTTCAGAGAGTGTCAGAGAGTGTCAGAGAGTTTCAGAGAGTGTCAGAGAGTTTCAGAGACTTTCTGAGTGTGTCAGAGAGTGGCAGAGAGTTTCTGAGAGTGTCAGAGAGTTTCAGCGAGTGTCAGACAGTATCTGAGAGTGTCAGAGAGTGTCAGAGAGTGTCAGGGAGTGTCAGTGAGCGTCAGAGAGTTTCAGAGAGTGTCAGAGAGTTTCAGCGAGTGTCAGACAGTATCTGAGAGTGTCAGAGAGTGTCAGAGAGTTTCAGAGGGTGTCCGAGAGTGTCCGAGAGTGTCAGAGAGTATCAGAGAGTTTCAGAGAGTGTCAGAGAGTGTCGGAGAGTGTCAGAAGGTTTCAGAAAGTGTCAGATAGTGTCAGAGAGTTTCAGAAAGTGTCAGAGAGTGTCAGATAGTGTCTGAGTGTGTCAGAGAGTGTCAGACAGTTTCAGAGAGTTTCAGAGAGTGTCAGAGAGTTCCAGAGAGAGTCAGACAGTGTCTGAGAGTGTCAAAGAGTGTCAAAGTGTTTGAGAGAGTGTCAGAGAGTGTCAGAGAGTTTCAGAGATTGTCAGAGAGTTTCAGAGACTTTCTGAGTGTGTCAGAGAGTGCCAGAGAGTTTCTGAGAGTTTCTGAGTGTTTCTGACGGTGTCAGAGAGTTTCAGAGAGTGTCAGAGAGTGTCAGAGAGTGTCAGAGAGTTTCAGAGAGTGTCAGAGAGAGTCAGACAGTTTCAGAGAGTTTCAGAGAGTGTCAGAGAGTTTCAGAGAGTTTCAGAGAGTGTCAGAGAGTGTCAGAGAGTTTCGGAGAGTGTCAGAGAGTGTCAGAGTATCAGAGAATGTCTGAGAGACTCAGAGAGTGTCAGAGAGTGTCAGAGAGTTTCAGGGAGTGTCTGAGAGTGTCAGAGAGTGTCAGAGAGTTTCTGAGAGTTTGTGAGCTTGTCAGAGAGTGTCAGAGATTGTCAGCGAATTTCAGAGAGTGTCACAGAGTGTCAGAGAGTGTCAGAGAGTATCAGGGAGTTTCAGAGAGTTTCGGAGTGTTTCTGAGATTTTCAGAGATCTGCAGAGAGTGTCCGAGAGTGTCAGAAAGTTTCAGAGAGTGTCACAGAGTGTCCGAGAGTTTCAGAGAGTGTCAGAGAGTGTCAGGGAGTGTCAGTGAGCGTCAGAGAGTTTCAGAGAGTGTCAGAGAGTTTCAGCGAGTGTCAGACAGTATCTGAGAGTGTCAGAGAGTGTCAGAGAGTGTCCGAGAGTGTCCGAGAGTATCACAGAGTTTCTGAGAGTGTCAGAGAGTGTCGGAGAGTGTCTGAGAGTGTCAGAAAGTTTCAGAGAGTGTCAGAGAGTGTCAGAGAGTTTCGGAGAGTGTCAGAGAGTGTCAGAGTATCAGAGAATGTCTGAGAGACTCAGAGAGTGTCAGAGAGTGTCAGAGAGTTTCAGGGAGTGTCTGAGAGTGTCAGAGAGTGTCAGAGAGTTTCTGAGAGTTTGTGAGCTTGTCAGAGAGTGTCAGAGATTGTCAGCGAATTTCAGAGAGTGTCACAGAGTGTCAGAGAGTGTCAGAGAGTATCAGGGAGTTTCAGAGAGTTTCGGAGTGTTTCTGAGAGTGTCAGAGATTTTCAGAGAGTTTCAGAGATCTGCAGAGAGTGTCCGAGAGTGTCAGAAAGTTTCAGAGAGTGTCACAGAGTGTCCGAGAGTTTCAGAGAGTGTCAGAGAGTGTCAGGGAGTGTCAGTGAGCGTCAGAGAGTTTCAGAGAGTGTCAGAGAGTTTCAGCGAGTGTCAGACAGTATCTGAGAGTGTCAGAGAGTGTCAGAGAGTGTCCGAGAGTGTCAGAGAGTATCAGAGAGTGTCAGAGAGTTTCAGAAATTGTCAGATAGCGTCAGAGAGTTTCAGAAAGTGTCAGAGAGTGTCAGAGAGTGTCTGAGAGTGTCAGAGAGTGTCAGAGTGTTTCAGAAAGTGACACAGAGATTCAGAGAGTGTCAGAGATTTTCAGAGAGTTTCAGAGATCTTCAGAGAGTGTCAGAGAGAGCCAGAAAGTTTCAGAGAGTGTCACAGAGTGTCAGAGAGTGTCTGAGATTGTCAGAGAGTGTCAGGGAGTGACAGAGTGTTCCAGAGAGTGTCAGATAGTATCTGAGAGTGTCAGAGAGTGTCGCAGAGTATCAGAGAGTATCAGAGAGTGACAGAGTGTATCAGAGAGTGTCAGAGAGAGTCAGAAAATGTCCTAGAGTATCAGACAGTCTCAGAAAGTTTCAGAAAGTGACAGATAGTGTCAGAGAGTTTCAGAAAGTGTCAGAGAGTGTCAGAGAGTGTCTGAGTGTGTCAGAGAGTGTCAGACAGTTTCAGAAAGTGTCAGAGAGTGTCAGAGAGTTTCTGAGAGTTTGTGAGCTTGTCAGAGAGTGTCAGAGATTGTCAGCGAATTTCACAGAGTGTCACAGAGTGTCAGAGAGTGTCAGAGAGTATCAGGGCGTTTCAGAGAGTTTCTGAGAGTTTCTGAGAGTGTCAGAGATTTTCAGAGAGTTTCAGAGATCTGCAGAGAGTGTCCGAGAGTGTCAGAAAGTTTCAGAGAGTGTCACAGAGTGCCCGAGAGTTTCAGAGAGTGTCAGAGAGTGTCAGGGAGTGTCAGTGAGCGTCAGAGAGTTTCAGAGAGTGTCAGAGAGTTTCAGCGAGTGTCAGACAGTATCTGAGAGTGTCAGAGAGTGTCAGAGAGTTTCAGAGGGTGTCCGAGAGTGTCCGAGAGTGTCAGAGAGTATCAGAGAGTTTCAGAGAGTGTCAGAGAGTGTCGGAGAGTGTCAGAAGGTTTCAGAAAGTGTCAGATAGTGTCAGAGAGTTTCAGAAAGTGTCAGAGAGTGTCAGAGAGTGTCAGAGAGTGTCCGAGAGTGTCCGAGAGTATCAGAGAGTTTCTGAGAGTGTCAGAGAGTGTCGGAGAGTGTCTGAGAGTGTCAGAAAGTTTCAGAGAGAGTCAGAGAGTGTCAGGGAGTTTCAGAGAGATTCAGTGAGTGTCAGAGAGTGTCAGAGAGTGTCACAGAGTTGCAGAGTGTATCAGAGAGTGTCAGAGAGTTTCAGAAATTGTCAGATAGCGTCAGAGAGTTTCAGAAAGTGTCAGAGAGTGTCAGAGAGTGTCTGAGAGTGTCAGAGAGTGTCAGAGTGTTTCAGAAAGTGACACAGAGATTCAGAGAGTGTCAGAGATTTTCAGAGAGTTTCAGAGAGAGCCAGAAAGTTTCAGAGAGTGTCACAGAGTGTCAGAGAGTGTCTGAGATTGTCAGAGAGTGTCAGGGAGTGTCAGAGAGTGTCAGAGAGTGACAGAGTGTTCCAGAGAGTGTCAGATAGTATCTGAGAGTGTCAGAGAGTGTCGCAGAGTATCAGAGAGTATCAGAGAATGACAGAGTGTATCAGAGAGTGTCAGAGAGAGTCAGAAAATGTCCGAGAGTATCAGAGAGTGTCAGAAAGTTTCAGAAAGTGACAGATAGTGTCAGAGAGTTTCAGAAAGTGTCAGAGAGTGTCAGAGAGTGTCTGAGTGTGTCAGAGAGTGTCAGACAGTTTCAGAAAGTGTCAGAGAGTGTCAGAGAGTTTCTGAGAGTTTGTGTGCTTGTCAGAGAGTGTCAGAGATTGTCAGCGAATTTCACAGACTGTCACAGAGTGTCAGAGAGTGTCAGAGAGTATCAGGGAGTTTCAGAGAGTTTCGGTGTGTTTCTGAGAGTGTCAGAGATTTTCAGAGAGTTTCAGAGATCTGCAGAGAGTGTCCGAGAGTGTCAGAAAGTTTCAGAGAGTGTCACAGAGTGTCCGAGAGTTTCAGAGAGTGTCAGAGAGTGTCAGGGAGTGTCAGTGAGCGTCAGAGAGTTTCAGAGAGTGTCAGAGAGTTTCAGCGAGTGTCAGACAGTATCTGAGAGTGTCAGAGAGTGTCAGAGAGTTTCAGAGGGTGTCCGAGAGTGTCCGAGAGTGTCAGAGAGTATCAGAGAGTTTCTGAGAGTGTCAGAGAGTGTCGGAGAGTGTCTGAGAGTGTCAGAGAGTGTCAGACAGTTTCAGAGAGTTTCAGAGAGTATCAGAGAGTTCCAGAGAGAGTCAGACAGTGTCTGAGAGTGTCAAAGAGTGTCAAAGTGTTTCAGAGAGTGTCAGAGAGTGTCAGAGAGTTTCAGAGAGTGTCAGAGAGTTTCAGAGACTTTCTGAGTGTGTCAGAGAGTGGCAGAGAGTTTCTGAGAGTTTCTGAGTGTTTCTGACGGTGTCAGAGAGTTTCAGAGAGTGTCAGAGAGTGTCAGAGAGCTTCAGAGAGTTTCAGAGAGTGTCAGAGAGTGTCAGACAGTTTCAGAGAGTTTCAGAGAGTGTCAGAGAGTTTCAGAGAGAGTCAGACAGTTTATGAGAGTGTCAAAGAGTGTCAAAGAGTTTCAGAGAGTGTCAGAGAGTGTCAGAGAGTTTCAGAGAGAGTCAGAGAGTTTCAGAGACTTTCTGAGAGTGCCAGAGAGTATCAGAAAGTTTCAGAGAGAGTCAGAGAGTGTCAGGGAGTTTCAGAGAGATTCAGAGAGTGTCAGAGAGTGTCAGATAGTGTCACAGAGTTGCAGAGTGTGTCAGAGAGTGTCAGAGAGTTTCAGAAATTGTCAGATAGCGTCAGAGAGTTTCAGAAAGTGTCAGAGAGTGTCAGAGAGTGTCTGAGAGTGTCAGAGAGTGTCAGAGTGTTTCAGAAAGTGTCACAGAGATTCAGAGAGTGTCAGAGATTTTCAGAGAGTTTCAGAGATCTTCAGAGAGTGTCAGAGAGTGTCAGAAAGTTTCAGAGAGTGTCACAGAGTGTCCGAGAGTTTCAGAGAGTGTCAGAGAGTGTCAGGGAGTGTCAGTGAGCGTCAGAGAGTTTCAGAGAGTGTCAGAGAGTTTCAGCGAGTGTCAGACAGTATCTGAGAGTGTCAGAGAGTGTCAGAGAGTGTCCGAGAGTGTCAGAGAGTATCAGAGAGTGTCAGAGAGTTTCAGAAATTGTCAGATAGCGTCAGAGAGTTTCAGAAAGTGTCAGAGAGTGTCAGAGAGTGTCTGAGAGTGTCAGAGAGTGTCAGAGTGTTTCAGAAAGTGACACAGAGATTCAGAGAGTGTCAGAGATTTTCAGAGAGTTTCAGAGATCTTCAGAGAGTGTCAGAGAGAGCCAGAAAGTTTCAGAGAGTGTCACAGAGTGTCAGAGAGTGTCTGAGATTGTCAGAGAGTGTCAGGGACTGTCAGAGAGTGTCAGAGAGTGACAGAGTGTTCCAGAGAGTGTCAGATAGTATCTGAGAGTGTCAGAGAGTGTCGCAGAGTATCAGAGAGTATCAGAGAGTGACAGAGTGTATCAGAGAGTGTCAGAGAGAGTCAGAAAATGTCCGAGAGTATCAGACAGTCTCAGAAAGTTTCAGAAAGTGACAGATAGTGTCAGAGAGTTTCAGAAAGTGTCAGAGAGTGTCAGAGAGTGTCTGAGTGTGTCAGAGAGTGTCAGACAGTTTCAGAAAGTGTCAGAGAGTGTCAGAGAGTTTCTGTGAGTTTGTGAGCTTGTCAGAGAGTGTCAGAGATTGTCAGCGAATTTCACAGAGTGTCACAGAGTGTCAGAGAGTGTCAGAGAGTATCAGGGAGTTTCAGAGAGTTTCTGAGAGTTTCTGAGAATGTCAGAGATTTTCAGAGAGTTTCAGAGATCTGCAGAGAGTGTCCGAGAGTGTCAGAAAGTTTCAGAGAGTGTCACAGAGTGCCCGAGAGTTTCAGAGAGTGTCAGAGAGTGTCAGGGAGTGTCAGTGAGCGTCAGAGAGTTTCAGAGAGTGTCAGAGAGTTTCAGCGAGTGTCAGACAGTATCTGAGAGTGTCAGAGAGTGTCAGAGAGTTTCAGAGGGTGTCCGAGAGTGTCCGAGAGTGTCAGAGAGTATCAGAGAGTTTCAGAGTGTCAGAGAGTGTCGGAGAGTGTCAGAAGGTTTCAGAAAGTGTCAGATAGTGTCAGAGAGTTTCAGAAAGTGTCAGAGAGTGTCAGAGAGTGTCTGAGTGTGTCAGAGAGTGTCAGACAGTTTCAGAGAGTTTCGGAGAGTGTCAGAGAGTTCCAGAGAGAGTCAGACAGTGTCTGAGAGTGTCAAAGAGTGTCAAAGTGTTTCAGAGAGTGTCAGAGAGTGTCAGAGAGTTTCAGAGAGTGTCAGAGAGTTTCAGAGAATTTCTGAGTGTGTCAGAGAGTGCCAGAGAGTTTCTGAGAGTTTCTGAGTGTTTCTGACGGTGTCAGAGAGTTTCAGAGAGTGTCAGAGAGTGTCAGAGAGTGTCAGAGAGTTTCAGAGAGTGTCAGAGAGTGTCAGACAGTTTCAGAGAGTTTCAGAGAGTGTCAGAGAGTTTCAGAGAGTTTCAGAGAGTGTCAGAGAGTGTCAGAGAGTTTCGGAGAGTGTCAGAGAGTGTCAGAGTATCAGAGAATGTCTGAGAGACTCAGAGAGTGTCAGAGAGTGTCAGAGAGTGTCAGAGAGTATCAGGGAGTTTCAGAGAGTTTCGGAGTGTTTCTGAGAGTGTCAGAGATTTTCAGAGAGTTTCAGAGATCTGCAGAGAGTGTCCGAGAGTGTCAGAAAGTTTCAGAGAGTGTCACAGAGTGCCCGAGAGTTTCAGAGAGTGTCAGAGAGTGTCAGGGAGTGTCAGTGAGCGTCAGAGAGTTTCAGAGAGTGTCAGAGAGTTTCAGCGAGTGTCAGACAGTATCTGAGAGTGTCAGAGAGTGTCAGAGAGTTTCAGAGGGTGTCCGAGAGTGTCCGAGAGTGTCAGAGAGTATCAGAGAGTTTCTGAGAGTGTCAGAGAGTGTCGGAGAGTGTCTGAGAGTGTCAGAGAGTGTCAGACAGTTTCAGAGAGTTTCAGAGAGTATCAGAGAGTTCCAGAGAGAGTCAGACAGTGTCTGAGAGTGTCAAAGAGTGTCAAAGTGTTTCAGAGAGTGTCAGAGAGTGTCAGAGAGTTTCAGAGAGTGTCAGAGAGTTTCAGAGACTTTCTGAGTGTGTCAGAGAGTGGCAGAGAGTTTCTGAGAGTTTCTGAGTGTTTCTGACGGTGTCAGAGAGTTTCAGAGAGTGTCAGAGAGTGTCAGAGAGCTTCAGAGAGTTTCAGAGAGTGTCAGAGAGTGTCAGACAGTTTCAGAGAGTTTCAGAGAGTGTCAGAGAGTTTCAGAGAGAGTCAGACAGTTTATGAGAGTGTCAAAGAGTGTCAAAGAGTTTCAGAGAGTGTCAGAGAGTGTCAGAGAGTTTCAGAGAGAGTCAGAGAGTTTCAGAGACTTTCTGAGAGTGCCAGAGAGTATCAGAAAGTTTCAGAGAGAGTCAGAGAGTGTCAGGGAGTTTCAGAGAGATTCAGAGAGTGTCAGAGAGTGTCAGATAGTGTCACAGAGTTGCAGAGTGTGTCAGAGAGTGTCAGAGAGTTTCAGAAATTGTCAGATAGCGTCAGAGAGTTTCAGAAAGTGTCAGAGAGTGTCAGAGAGTGTCTGAGAGTGTCAGAGAGTGTCAGAGTGTTTCAGAAAGTGTCACAGAGATTCAGAGAGTGTCAGAGAGTGTCAGAAAGTTTCAGAGAGTGTCACAGAGTGTCCGAGAGTTTCAGAGAGTGTCAGAGAGTGTCAGGGAGTGTCAGTGAGCGTCAGAGAGTTTCAGAGAGTGTCAGAGAGTTTCAGCGAGTGTCAGACAGTATCTGAGAGTGTCAGAGAGTGTCAGAGAGTGTCCGAGAGTGTCAGAGAGTATCAGAGAGTGTCAGAGAGTTTCAGAAATTGTCAGATAGCGTCAGAGAGTTTCAGAAAGTGTCAGAGAGTGTCAGAGAGAGTCTGAGAGTGTCAGAGAGTGTCAGAGTGTTTCAGAAAGTGACACAGAGATTCAGAGAGTGTCAGAGATTTTCAGAGAGTTTCAGAGATCTTCAGAGAGTGTCAGAGAGAGCCAGAAAGTTTCAGAGAGTGTCACAGAGTGTCAGAGAGTGTCTGAGATTGTCAGAGAGTGTCAGGGAGTGTCAGAGAGTGTCAGAGAGTGACAGAGTGTTCCAGAGAGTGTCAGATAGTATCTGAGAGTGTCAGAGAGTGTCGCAGAGTATCAGAGAGTATCAGAGAGTGACAGAGTGTATCAGAGAGTGTCAGAGAGAGTCAGAAAATGTCCGAGAGTATCAGACAGTCTCAGAAAGTTTCAGAAAGTGACAGATAGTGTCAGAGAGTTTCAGAAAGTGTCAGAGAGTGTCAGAGAGTGTCTGAGTGTGTCAGAGAGTGTCAGACAGTTTCAGAAAGTGTCAGAGAGTGTCAGAGAGTTTCTGTGAGTTTGTGAGCTTGTCAGAGAGTGTCAGAGATTGTCAGCGAATTTCACAGAGTGTCACAGAGTGTCAGAGAGTGTCAGAGAGTATCAGGGAGTTTCAGAGAGTTTCTGAGAGTTTCTGAGAATGTCAGAGATTTTCAGAGAGTTTCAGAGATCTGCAGAGAGTGTCCGAGAGTGTCAGAAAGTTTCAGAGAGTGTCACAGAGTGCCCGAGAGTTTCAGAGAGTGTCAGAGAGTGTCAGGGAGTGTCAGTGAGCGTCAGAGAGTTTCAGAGAGTGTCAGAGAGTTTCAGCGAGTGTCAGACAGTATCTGAGAGTGTCAGAGAGTGTCAGAGAGTTTCAGAGGGTGTCCGAGAGTGTCCGAGAGTGTCAGAGAGTATCAGAGAGTTTCAGAGTGTCAGAGAGTGTCGGAGAGTGTCAGAAGGTTTCAGAAAGTGTCAGATAGTGTCAGAGAGTTTCAGAAAGTGTCAGTGAGTGTCAGAGAGTGTCTGAGTGTGTCAGAGAGTGTCAGACAGTTTCAGAGAGTTTCGGAGAGTGTCAGAGAGTTCCAGAGAGAGTCAGACAGTGTCTGAGAGTGTCAAAGAGTGTCAAAGTGTTTCAGAGAGTGTCAGAGAGTGTCAGAGAGTTTCAGAGAGTGTCAGAGAGTTTCAGAGAATTTCTGAGTGTGTCAGAGAGTGCTAGAGAGTTTCTGAGAGTTTCTGAGTGTTTCTGACGGTGTCAGAGAGTTTCAGAGAGTGTCAGAGAGTGTCAGAGAGTGTCAGAGAGTTTCAGAGAGTGTCAGAGAGTGTCAGACAGTTTCAGAGAGTTTCAGAGAGTGTCAGAGAGTTTCAGAGAGTTTCAGAGAGTGTCAGAGAGTGTCAGAGAGTTTCGGAGAGTGTCAGAGAGTGTCAGAGTATCAGAGAATGTCTGAGAGACTCAGAGAGTGTCAGAGAGTGTCAGAGAGTTTCAGGGAGTGTCTGAGAGTGTCAGAGAGTGTCAGAGAGTTTCTGAGAGTTTGTGAGCTTGTCAGAGAGTGTCAGAGATTGTCAGCGAATTTCAGAGAGTGTCACAGAGTGTCAGAGAGTGTCAGAGAGTATCAGGGAGTTTCAGAGAGTTTCGGAGTGTTTCTGAGAGTTTCAGAGATCTGCAGAGAGTGTCCGAGAGTGTCAGAAAGTTTCAGAGAGTGTCACAGAGTGTCCGAGAGTTTCAGAGAGTGTCAGAGAGTGTCAGGGAGTGTCAGTGAGCGTCAGAGAGTTTCAGAGAGTGTCAGAGAGTTTCAGCGAGTGTCAGACAGTATCTGAGAGTGTCAAAGAGTGTCAGAGAGTGTCCGAGAGTGTCCGAGAGTATCAGAGAGTTTCTGAGAGTGTCAGAGAGTGTCGGAGAGTGTCTGAGAGTGTCAGAAAGTTTCAGAGAGAGTCAGAGAGTGTCAGGGAGTTTCAGAGAGATTCAGTGAGTGTCAGAGAGTGTCAGAGAGTGTCACAGAGTTGCAGAGTGTGTCAGAGAGTGTCAGAGAGTTTCAGAAATTGTCAGATAGCGTCAGAGAGTTTCAGAAAGTGTCAGAGAGTGTCAGAGAGTGTCTGAGAGTGTCAGAGAGTGTCAGAGTGTTTCAGAAAGTGACACAGAGATTCAGAGAGTGTCAGAGATTTTCAGAGAGTTTCAGAGAGAGCCAGAAAGTTTCAGAGAGTGTCACAGAGTGTCAGAGAGTGTCTGAGATTGTCAGAGAGTGTCAGGGAGTGTCAGAGAGTGTCAGAGAGTGACAGAGTGTTCCAGAGAGTGTCAGATAGTATCTGAGAGTGTCAGAGAGTGTCGCAGAGTATCAGAGAGTATCAGAGAGTGACAGAGTGTATCAGAGAGTGTCAGAGAGAGTCAGAAAATGTCCGAGAGTATCAGAGAGTGTCAGAAAGTTTCAGAAAGTGACAGATAGTGTCAGAGAGTTTCAGAAAGTGTCAGAGAGTGTCAGAGAGTGTCTGAGTGTGTCAGAGAGTGTCAGACAGTTTCAGAAAGTGTCAGAGAGTGTCAGAGAGTTTCTGAGAGTTTGTGAGCTTGTCAGAGAGTGTCAGAGATTGTCAGCGAATTTCACAGACTGTCACAGAGTGTCAGAGAGTGTCAGAGAGTATCAGGGAGTTTCAGAGAGTTTCGGAGTGTTTCTGAGAGTGTCAGAGATTTTCAGAGAGTTTCAGAGATCTGCAGAGAGTGTCCGAGAGTGTCAGAAAGTTTCAGAGAGTGTCACAGAGTGCCCGAGAGTTTCAGAGAGTGTCAGAGAGTGTCAGGGAGTGTCAGTGAGCGTCAGAGAGTTTCAGAGAGTGTCAGAGAGTTTCAGCGAGTGTCAGACAGTATCTGAGAGTGTCAGAGAGTGTCAGAGAGTTTCAGAGGGTGTCCGAGAGTGTCCGAGAGTGTCAGAGAGTATCAGAGAGTTTCTGAGAGTGTCAGAGAGTGACGGAGAGTGTCTGAGAGTGTCAGAGAGTGTCAGTCAGTTTCAGAGAGTTTCAGAGAGTGTCAGAGAGTTCCAGAGAGAGTCAGACAGTGTCTGAGAGTGTCAAAGAGTGTCAAAGTGTTTCAGAGAGTGTCAGAGAGTGTCAGAGAGTTTCAGAGAGTGTCAGAGAGTTTCAGAGACTTTCTGAGTGTGTCAGAGAGTGGCAGAGAGTTTCTGAGAGTTTCTGAGTGTTTCTGACGTTGTCAGAGAGTTTCAGAGAGTGTCAGAGAGTGTCAGAGAGCTTCAGAGAGTTTCAGAGAGTGTCAGAGAGTGTCAGACAGTTTCAGAGAGTTTCAGAGAGTGTCAGAGAGTTTCAGAGAGAGTCAGACAGTTTATGAGAGTGTCAAAGAGTGTCAAAGAGTTTCAGAGAGTGTCAGAGAGTGTCAGAGAGTTTCAGAGAGAGTCAGAGAGTTTCAGAGACTTTCTGAGAGTGCCAGAGAGTATCAGAAAGTTTCAGAGAGAGTCAGAGAGTGTCAGGGAGTTTCAGAGAGATTCAGAGAGTGTCAGAGAGTGTCAGATAGTGTCACAGAGTTGCAGAGTGTGTCAGAGAGTGTCAGAGAGTTTCAGAAATTGTCAGATAGCGTCAGAGAGGTTCAGAAAGTGTCAGAGAGTGTCAGAGAGTGTCTGAGAGTGTCAGAGAGTGTCAGAGTGTTTCAGAAAGTGTCACAGAGATTCAGAGAGTGTCAGAGATTTTCAGAGAGTTTCAGAGATCTTCAGAGAGTGTCAGAGAGAGCCAGAAAGTTTCAGAAAGTATCACAGAGTGTCAGAGAGTGTCTGAGATTGTCAGAGAGTGTCAGGGAGTGTCAGAGAGTGTCAGAGTGTTCCAGAGAGTGTCAGATAGTATCTGAGAGTGTCAGAGAGTGTCGCAGAGTATCAGAGAGTATCAGAGAGTGACAGAGTGTATCAGAGAGTGTCAGAGAGAGTCAGAAAATGTCCGAGAGTATCAGAGAGTGTCAGAAAGTTTCAGAAAGTGACAGATAGTGTCAGAGAGTTTCAGAAAGTGTCAGAGAGTGTCAGAGAGTGTCTGAGTGTGTCAGAGAGTGTCAGACAGTTTCAGAAAGTGTCAGAGAGTGTCAGAGAGTTTCAGAGAGTGTCAGAAAGTGACAGATAGTGTCAGAGAGTTTCAGAAAGTGTCAGAGAGTGTCAGAGAGTGTCTGAGTGTGTCAGAGAGTGTCAGACAGTTTCAGAAAGTGTCAGAGAGTGTCAGAGAGTTTCAGAGAGTGTCAGAGAGTTTCAGAGAGTGTCAGAGTGTTTCAGAGAGTGTCAGAGAGTTTCAGAGAGTGTCTGAGAGATTCAGAGAGTGTCAGAGAGTGTCAGAGAGTTTCAGGGAGTGTCAGAGAGTTTCAGAGAGTGTCTGAGAGTGTCTGAGAGTGTCAGATACTTTCTGAGTGTTTGTGAGTTTGTCAGAGAGTGTCAGAGATTGTCAGCGAATTTCAGAGAGGGTCAAAGAGTGCCAGAGAGTTTCAGAGAGTTTCAGAGAGTGTCAGAGAGTTTCAGAGAGTGTCTGAGAGTTTCAGAGAGTGTCAGAGAGTTTCTGAGTGTTTCTGAGTGTTTCTGAGTTTGTCAGAGAGTGTCTGAGATTGTCAGAGAATTTCAGAGAGTGTCACAGACTGTCAGAGAGTGTCAGAGAGATTGCAGAGTGTGTCACAGAGTGTCAGAGAGTGACAGAGAGTTTCAGAGAATTATCAGAATGTGTCAGAGAGTTTCAGAGAATTTCAGAGTCTGACAGAGAGTGTCTGAGAGTGTCACAGAGTGCCAGAGAGTGTCAGAGAGTGTCACAGAGTGTCACAGAGTTGCAGTGTGTGTCAGAGAGTGTCCGAGAGTTTCAGAAAGTGTCAGATAGTGTCAGAGAGTTTCAGAAAGTGTCAGAGAGTGTCAGAGAGTTTCTGAGAGTGTCAGAGAGTGAAAGAGTGTTTCAGAGAGTGTCACAGAGATTTAGAGAGTTTCAGAGATTTTCAGAGAGTTTCAGAGATCTTCAGAGACTGTCAGAGAGTGCCAGAAAGTTTCAGAGAGAGTCACAGAGTGTCAGAGAGTTTCAGAGACATTCGGAGAGTGTCAGAGAGTGTCCGAGAGATTCAGAAAGTGTCAGATAGTGTCAGAGAGTTTCAGAAAGTGTCAGAGATTGTCAGAGAGTTTCAGAGTGTTTCAGCGAGTGTCAGAGAGTTTCAGAGAGTGTCAGAGAATGTCAGAGTGTGTCTGAGAGTTTCAGAGAGAGTCAGAGAGTGTCAGAGAGTGTCAGAGAGTGTCAGAGAGTTTCAGAGAGTTTCAGACAGTTTCAGAGAGTTTCAGAGAGTGTCAGAGTGTTTCAGAGAGAGTCAGACAGTGTCTGAGAGTGTCAGAGAGTGTCAGACTGTTTCAGAGAGTTTCAGAGAGTGTCAGAGTGTTTCAGAGAGAGTCAGACAGTGTCTGAGAGTGTCAGAGAGTGTCTGACTGTTTCAGAGAGAGTCAGACAGTGTCTGAGAGTGTCAAAGAGTGTCAAAGAGTTTCAGAGAGTGTCAGAGAGTGTCAGAGAGTTTCAGAGAGTGTCAGAGAGTTTCAGAGACTTTCTGAGTTTGTCAGAGAGTGCCAGAGAGTTTCTGAGAGTTTCTGAGTGTTTCTGAGGGTGTCAGAGAGTTTCAGAGAGTGTCAGAGAGTGTCAGAGAGTTTCAGAGAGCTTCAGAGAGTGTCAGAGAGTGTCAGAGAGTGTCAGACAGTTTCAGAGAGTTTCAGAGATTGTCAGAGAGTTTCAGAGAGAGTCAGACAGTTTATGAGAGTGTCAAAGAGTGTCAACGCGTTTCAGAGGGTGTCAGAGAGTGTCAGAGATTGTCAGAAAGTTTCAGAGACTTTCGGAGAGTGCCAGAGTGTGTCAGAAAGTTTCAGAGAGTGTCAGGGAGTTTCAGAGAAATTCAGAGAGTGTCAGAGAGTGTCACAGAGTTGCAGAGTGTGTCAGAGAGTGTCAGAGAGTTTCAGAAATTGTCAGATAGCGTCAGAGAGCGTCTGAGAGTATCAGAGAGTGTCAGAGAGTTTCGGAGAGTTTCTGAGTTTGTCAGAGAGTGTCAGAGATTGTCAGAGAATTTCAGAGAGTGTCACAGAGTGTTAGAGAGTGTCAGAGAGTGTCAGGGAGTTTCAGAGAGTTTCTGAGTGTTTCTGAGAGTGTCAGAGATTTTCAGAGAGTTTCTGAGATCTGCAGAGAGTGTCCGAGAGTGTCAGAAAGTTTCAGAGAGTGTCACAGAGTGTCCGAGATTTTCAGAGAGTGTCAGAGAGTGTCAGGGAGTGTCAGTGAGCGTCAGAGAGTTTGAGAGAGTGTCAGAGAGTTTCAGCGAGTGTCAGACAGTAACTGAGAGTGTCAGAGAGTGTCAGAGAGTTTCAGAGAGTGTCAGAGAGTGTCCGAGAGTCTCAAAGAGTATCAGAGAGTTTCAGAGAGTGTCAGAGAGTGTCGGAGAGTGTCAGAAGGTTTCAGAAAGTGTCAGATCGTGTCAGAGAGTTTCAGAAAGTGTCAGAGAGTGTCAGAGAGTGCCTGAGAGTGACAGAGAGTGTCAGAGAGTTTCAGAGCTTGTCAGAGATTGTCAGAGAGTTTCAGAGTGTTTCAGCGAGTGTCGGAGAGTTTCAGAGAGTGTCAGAGAATGTCAGAGTGTGTCTGAGAGTTTCAGAGAGAGTCAGAGAGTGTCAGAGAGTGTCAGAGAGTGTCTGAGAGTGTCAGAGAGTGTCAGACAGTTTCAGAGAGTTTCAGAGAGTGTCAGAGAGTTTCAGAGAGAGTCAGACAGTGTCTGAGAGTGTCAAAGAGTGTCAAAGAGGTTCAGAGAGTGTCATAGAGTTTCAGAGACTTTCTGAGTGTGTCAGAGAGTGCCAGAGAGTTTCTGAGAGTTTCTGAGTGTTTCTGAGGGTGTCAGAGCGTGTCAAAGAGTGTCAGAGAGTGTCAGAGAGTTTCAGAGAGCTTCAGAGAGTTTCAGACAGTGTCAGAGAGTGTCAGACAGTTTCAGAGCGTTTCAGAGAGTGTCAGAGAGTTTCAGAGAGAGTCAGACGGTTTATGAGAGTTTCAAAGAGTGTCAAAGAATTTCAGAGAGTGTCAGAGAGTGTCAGAGAGTGTCAGAGAATTTCAGAGAGAGTCAGAGAGTTTCAGAGACATTCTGAGAGTGCCAGAGAGTGTCAGAAAGTTTCAAAGAGAGTCAGAGAGTGTCAGGGAGTTTCAGAGAGATTCAGAGAGTGTCAGAGAGAGTCACAGAGTTGCAGAGTGTGTCAGAGAGTGTCAGAGAGTTTCAGAAATTGTCAGATAGCGTCAGAGAGTTTCAGAAAGTGTCAGAGAGTGTCATAGAGTGTCTGAGTGTGTCAGAGAGTGTCAGAGTGTTTCAGAGAGTGTCACAGAGATTCAGAGAGTGTCAGAGATTTTCAGAGAGTTTCAGAGATCTTCAGAGAGTTTCAGAGAGAGCCAGAAAGTTTCAGAGAGTGTCACAGAGTGTCAGAGAGTGTCTGAGATTGTCTGGGAGTGTCAGGGAGTGTCAGAGAGTGTCAGAGAGTGTCAGAGTGTTCCAGAGAGTGTCAGTTAGTATCTGAGAGTGTCAGAGAGTATCGGAGAGTGTCAGAGAGAGTCAGAAAATGTCAGAGAGTATCAGAGAGTGTCAGAAAGTTTCAGAAAGTGTCAGATAGTGTCAGAGAGTTTCAGAAAGTGTCAGAGAGTGTCAGAGAGTGTCTGAGTGTGTCAGAGAGTGCCAGAGAGTGTCAGACAGTTTCAGAAAGTGTCAGAGAGTGTCAGAGAGTGTCTCAGAGTGTCAGAGAGTGTCAGAGATGTTTCAGAGAATTTCAGAGAGAGCCATCGAGTTCCAGAGAGTTTCAGAGAGTGTCAGAGAGTGTCAGAGAGTTTCAGAGAGTGTCAGAGAGTTTCAGAGAGTGTCTGAGAGATTCAGAGAGTCTCAGGGAGTGTCAGAGAGTTTCAGAGAGTGTCAGAGAGTTTCAGAGAGTGTCTGAGAGTGTCTGAGAGTGTCAGATACTTTCTGAGAGTTTGTGAGTTTGTCAGAGAGTGTCAGAGAGTGTCAGCGAATTTCAGAGAGTGTCACAGAGTGCCAGAGAGTTTCAGAGAGTTTGAGAGAGTGTCAGAGAGTTTCATAGAGTGTCTGAGAGTTTCAGAGAGTGTCAGAGAGTTTCTGAGTGTTTCTGAGTTTGTCAGAGAGTGTCAGAGATTGTCAGAGAATTTCAGAGAGTGTCACAGACTGTCAGAGAGTGTCAGAGAGACTGCAGAGTGTGTCACAGAGTGTCAGAGAGAGACAGAGAGTTTCAGAGAATTATCAGAGTGTGTCAGAGAGTTTCAGAGAATTTCAGAGTCTGACAGAGACTGTCTGAGAGTCTCACAGAGTGTCAAAGAGTGTCAGAGAGTATCTGAGAGTGTCAGAGAGTGTCAGAAAGTTTCAGAGTGAGTCAGAGAGTGTCAGGGAGTTTCAGAGAGATTCAGAGAGTGTCAGAGAGTGTCAGAGAGAGTCACAGAGTGTCAGAGAGTTTCAGAGAGATTCAGAGAGTGCCAGAGAGTGTCACAGAGTGTCACAGAGTGTCACAGAGTTGCAGTGTGTGTCAGAGAGTGTCCGAGAGTTTCAGAAAGTGTCAGATAGTGTCAGAGAGTTTCAGAAAGTGTCAGAGAGTGTCAGAGAGTGTCTGAGAGTGTCGGAGAGTGTCAGAGTGTTTCAGAGAGTGTCACAGAGATTTAGAGAGTTTCAGAGTTTTTCAGAGAGTTTCAGAGATCTTCAGAGAGTGTCAGAGAGAGCCAGAAAGTTTCAGACAGTGTCACAGAGTGTCAGAGAGTGTCTGAGAGTGTAAGAGAGTGTCAGAGTGTTTCAGAGAGTGTCTCAGAGATTCAGAATGTGTCAGAGATTTTCAGAGAGTTTCAGAGTTCTTCAGAGAGTGTCAGAGAGTGCCAGAAAGTTTCAGAGAGTGTCACAGAGTGTCAGAGAGTTTCAGAGAGATTCGGAGAGTGTCAGAGAGTGTCCGAGAGATTCAAAAAGTGTCAGATAGTGTCAGAGAGTTTCAGAAAGTGTCAGAGATTGTCAGAGATTGTCTGAGAGTGTCACAGAGTGTCACAGAGTGTCACAGAGTTGCAGAGTGTGTCTGAGAGTGTCCGAGAGTTTCAGAACGTGTCAGAGATTGTCAGAGAGTTTCAGAGTGTTTCAGCGAGTGTCAGAGAGTTTCAGAGAGTGTCAGAGAATGTCAGAGTGTGTCAGGGAGTTTCAGAGAGTTTCTGAGTGTTTCTGAGAGTGTCAGAGATTTTCAGAGAGTTTCTGAGATCTGCAGAGAGTGTCCGAGAGTGTCAGAAAGTTTCAGAGAGTGTCACAGAGTGTCCGAGAGTTTCAGAGAGTGTCAGAGAGTGTCAGGGAGTGTCAGTGAGCGTCAGAGAGTTTGAGAGAGTGTCAGAGAGTTTCAGCGAGTGTCAGACAGTATCTGAGAGTGTCAGAGAGTGTCAGAGAGTTTCAGAGAGTGTCAGAGAGTGTCCGAGAGTCTCAAAGAGTATCAGAGAGTTTCAGAGAGTGTCAGAGAGTGTCGGAGAGTGTCAGAAGGTTTCAGAAAGTGTCAGATCGTGTCAGAGAGTTTCAGAAAGTGTCAGAGAGTGTCAGAGAGTGCCTGAGATTGTCAGAGAGTGTCAGGGAGTGTCAGAGAGTGTCAGAGAGTGACAGAGTGTTCCAGAGAGTGTCAGATAGTATCTGAGAGTGTCAGAGAGTGTCGCAGAGTATCAGAGAGTATCAGAGAGTGACAGAGTGTATCAGAGAGTGTCAGAGAGAGTCAGAAAATGTCCGAGAGTATCAGACAGTCTCAGAAAGTTTCAGAAAGTGACAGATAGTGTCAGAGAGTTTCAGAAAGTGTCAGAGAGTGTCAGAGAGTGTCTGAGTGTGTCAGAGAGTGTCAGACAGTTTCAGAAAGTGTCAGAGAGTGTCAGAGAGTTTCTGAGAGTTTGTGAGCTTGTCAGAGAGTGTCAGAGATTGTCAGCGAATTTCACAGAGTGTCACAGAGTGTCAGAGAGTGTCAGAGAGTATCAGGGAGTTTCAGAGAGTTTCTGAGAGTTTCTGAGAATGTCAGAGATTTTCAGAGAGTTTCAGAGATCTGCAGAGAGTGTCCGAGAGTGTCAGAAAGTTTCAGAGAGTGTCACAGAGTGCCCGAGAGTTTCAGAGAGTGTCAGAGAGTGTCAGGGAGTGTCAGTGAGCGTCAGAGAGTTTCAGAGAGTGTCAGAGAGTTTCAGCGAGTGTCAGACAGTATCTGAGAGTGTCAGAGAGTGTCAGAGAGTTTCAGAGGGTGTCCGAGAGTGTCCGAGAGTGTCAGAGAGTATCAGAGAGTTTCAGAGTGTCAGAGAGTGTCGGAGAGTGTCAGAAGGTTTCAGAAAGTGTCAGATAGTGTCAGAGAGTTTCAGAAAGTGTCAGAGAGTGTCAGAGAGTGTCTGAGTGTGTCAGAGAGTGTCAGACAGTTTCAGAGAGTTTCGGAGAGTGTCAGAGAGTTCCAGAGAGAGTCAGACAGTGTCTGAGAGTGTCAAAGAGTGTCAAAGTGTTTCAGAGAGTGTCAGAGAGTGTCAGAGAGTTTCAGAGAGTGTCAGAGAGTTTCAGAGAATTTCTGAGTGTGTCAGAGAGTGCCAGAGAGTTTCTGAGAGTTTCTGAGTGTTTCTGACGGTGTCAGAGAGTTTCAGAGAGTGTCAGAGAGTGTCAGAGAGTGTCAGAGAGTTTCAGAGAGTGTCAGAGAGTGTCAGACAGTTTCAGAGAGTTTCAGAGAGTGTCAGAGAGTTTCAGAGAGTTTCAGAGAGTGTCAGAGAGTGTCAGAGAGTTTCGGAGAGTGTCAGAGAGTGTCAGAGTATCAGAGAATGTCTGAGAGACTCAGAGAGTGTCAGAGAGTGTCAGAGAGTTTCAGGGAGTGTCTGAGAGTGTCAGAGAGTGTCAGAGAGTTTCAGGGAGTGTCAGTGAGCGTCAGAGAGTTTCAGAGAGTGTCAGAGAGTTTCAGCGAGTGTCAGACAGTATCTGAGAGTGTCAGAGAGTGTCAGAGAGTTTCAGAGGGTGTCCGAGAGTGTCCGAGAGTGTCAGAGAGTATCAGAGAGTTTCTGAGAGTGTCAGAGAGTGTCGGAGAGTGTCTGAGAGTGTCAGAGAGTGTCAGACAGTTTCAGAGAGTTTCAGAGAGTGTCAGAGAGTTCCAGAGAGAGTCAGACAGTTTATGAGAGTGTCAAAGAGTGTCAAAGAGTTTCAGAGAGTGTCAGAGAGTGTCAGAGAGTTTCAGAGAGAGTCAGAGAGTTTCAGAGACTTTCTGAGAGTGCCAGAGAGTATCAGAAAGTTTCAGAGAGAGTCAGAGAGTGTCAGGGAGTTTCAGAGAGATTCAGAGAGTGTCAGAGAGTGTCAGATAGTGTCACAGAGTTGCAGAGTGTGTCAGAGAGTGTCAGAGAGTTTCAGAAATTGTCAGATAGCGTCAGAGAGTTTCAGAAAGTGTCAGAGAGTGTCAGAGAGTGTCTGAGAGTGTCAGAGAGTGTCAGAGTGTTTCAGAAAGTGTCACAGAGTTTCAGAGATCTTCAGAGAGTGTCAGAGAGAGCCAGAAAGTTTCAGAAAGTATCACAGAGTGTCAGAGAGTGTCTGAGATTGTCAGAGAGTGTCAGGGAGTGTCAGAGAGTCTCAGAGTGTTCCAGAGAGTGTCAGATAGTATCTGAGAGTGTCAGAGAGTGTCGCAGAGTATCAGAGAGTATCAGAGAGTGACAGAGTGTATCAGAGAGTGTCAGAGAGAGTCAGAAAATGTCCGAGAGTATCAGAGAGTGTCAGAAAGTTTCAGAAAGTGACAGATAGTGTCAGAGAGTTTCAGAAAGTGTCAGAGAGTGTCAGAGAGTGTCTGAGTGTGTCAGAGAGTGTCAGACAGTTTCAGAAAGTGTCAGAGAGTGTCAGAGAGTTTCAGAGAGTGTCAGAAAGTGACAGATAGTGTCAGAGAGTTTCAGAAAGTGTCAGAGAGTGTTAGAGAGTGTCTGAGTGTGTCAGAGAGTGTCAGGCAGTTTCAGAAAGTGTCAGAGAGTGTCAGAGAGTTTCAGAGAGTGTCAGAGAGTTTCAGAGAGTGTCAGAGAGTGTCAGAGAGTTTCAGAGAGTGTCAGAGAGTTTCAGAGAGTGTCTGAGAGATTCAGAGAGTGTCAGAGAGTGTCAGAGAGTTTCAGGGAGTGTCAGAGAGTTTCAGAGAGTGTCTGAGAGTGTCTGAGAGTGTCAGATACTTTCTGAGTGTTTGTGAGTTTGTCAGAGAGTGTCTGAGATTGTCAGCGAATTTCAGAGAGGGTCAAAGAGTGCCAGAGAGTTTCAGAGAGTTTCAGAGAGTGTCAGAGAGTTTCAGAGAGTGTCTGAGAGTTTCAGAGAGTGTCAGAGAGTTTCTGAGTGTTTCTGAGTTTGTCAGAGAGTGTCTGAGATTGTCAGAGAATTTCAGAGAGTGTCACAGACTGTCAGAGAGTGTCAGAGAGATTGCAGAGTGTGTCACAGAGTGTCAGAGAGTGACAGAGAGTTTCAGAGAATTATCAGAATGTGTCAGAGAGTTTCAGAGAATTTCAGAGTCTGACAGAGAGTGTCTGAGAGTGTCACAGAGTGTCACAGAGTTGCAGTGTGTGTCAGAGAGTGTCCGAGAGTTTCAGAAAGTGTCAGATAGTGTCAGAGAGTTTCAGAAAGTGTCAGAGAGTGTCAGAGAGTTTCTGAGAGTGTCAGAGAGTGAAAGAGTTTTTCAGAGAGTGTCACAGAGATTTAGAGAGTTTCAGAGATTTTCAGAGAGTTTCAGAGATCTTCAGAGACTGTCAGAGAGTGCCAGAAAGTTTCAGAGAGAGTCACAGAGTGTCAGAGAGTTTCAGAGACATTCGGAGAGTGTCAGAGAGTGTCCGAGAGATTCAGAAAGTGTCAGATAGTGTCAGAGAGTTTCAGAAAGTGTCAGAGATTGTCAGAGAGTTTCAGAGTGTTTCAGCGAGTGTCAGAGAGTTTCAGAGAGTGTCAGAGAATGTCAGAGTGTGTCTGAGAGTTTCAGAGAGAGTCAGAGAGTGTCAGAGAGTGTCAGAGAGTGTCAGAGAGTTTCAGAGAGTTTCAGACAGTTTCAGAGAGTTTCAGAGAGTGTCAGAGTGTTTCAGAGAGAGTCAGACAGTGTCTGAGAGTGTCAGAGAGTGTCAGACTGTTTCAGAGAGTTTCAGAGAGTGTCAGAGTGTTTCAGAGAGAGTCAGACAGTGTCTGAGAGTGTCAGAGAGTGTCTGACTGTTTCAGAGAGAGTCAGACAGTGTCTGAGAGTGTCAAAGAGTGTCAAAGAGTTTCAGAGAGTGTCAGAGAGTGTCAGAGAGTTTCAGAGAGTGTCAGAGAGTTTCAGAGACTTTCTGAGTTTGTCAGAGAGTGCCAGAGAGTTTCTGAGAGTTTCTGAGTGTTTCTGAGGGTGTCAGAGAGTTTCAGAGAGTGTCAGAGAGTGTCAGAGAGTTTCAGAGAGCTTCAGAGAGTGTCAGAGAGTGTCAGAGAGTGTCAGACAGTTTCAGAGAGTTTCAGAGATTGTCAGAGAGTTTCAGAGAGAGTCAGACAGTTTATGAGAGTGTCAAAGAGTGTCAACGCGTTTCAGAGGGTGTCAGAGAGTGTCAGAGATTGTCAGAAAGTTTCAGAGACTTTCGAAGAGTGCCAGAGTGTGTCAGAAAGTTTCAGAGAGTGTCAGGGAGTTTCAGAGAAATTCAGAGAGTGTCAGAGAGTGTCACAGAGTTGCAGAGTGTGTCAGAGAGTGTCAGAGAGTTTCAGAAATTGTCAGATAGCGTCAGAGAGCGTCTGAGAGTATCAGAGAGTGTCAGAGAGTTTCGGAGAGTTTCTGAGTTTGTCAGAGAGTGTCAGAGATTGTCAGAGAATTTCAGAGAGTGTCACAGAGTGTTAGAGAGTGTCAGAGAGTGTCAGGGAGTTTCAGAGAGTTTCTGAGTGTTTCTGAGAGTGTCAGAGATTTTCAGAGAGTTTCTGAGATCTGCAGAGAGTGTCCGAGAGTGTCAGAAAGTTTCAGAGAGTGTCACAGAGTGTCCGAGATTTTCAGAGAGTGTCAGAGAGTGTCAGGGAGTGTCAGTGAGCGTCAGAGAGTTTGAGAGAGTGTCAGAGAGTTTCAGCGAGTGTCAGACAGTAACTGAGAGTGTCAGAGAGTGTCAGAGAGTTTCAGAGAGTGTCAGAGAGTGTCCGAGAGTCTCAAAGAGTATCAGAGAGTTTCAGAGAGTGTCAGAGAGTGTCGGAGAGTGTCAGAAGGTTTCAGAAAGTGTCAGATCGTGTCAGAGAGTTTCAGAAAGTGTCAGAGAGTGTCAGAGAGTGCCTGAGAGTGACAGAGAGTGTCAGAGAGTTTCAGAGCTTGTCAGAGATTGTCAGAGAGTTTCAGAGTGTTTCAGCGAGTGTCGGAGAGTTTCAGAGAGTGTCAGAGAATGTCAGAGTGTGTCTGAGAGTTTCAGAGAGAGTCAGAGAGTGTCAGAGAGTGTCAGAGAGTGTCTGAGAGTGTCAGAGAGTGTCAGACAGTTTCAGAGAGTTTCAGAGAGTGTCAGAGAGTTTCAGAGAGAGTCAGACAGTGTCTGAGAGTGTCAAAGAGTGTCAAAGAGTTTCAGAGAGTGTCATAGAGTTTCAGAGACTTTCTGAGTGTGTCAGAGAGTGCCAGAGAGTTTCTGAGAGTTTCTGAGTGTTTCTGAGGGTGTCAGAGCGTGTCAAAGAGTGTCAGAGAGTGTCAGAGAGTTTCAGAGAGCTTCAGAGAGTTTCAGACAGTGTCAGAGAGTGTCAGACAGTTTCAGAGCGTTTCAGAGAGTGTCAGAGAGTTTCAGAGAGAGTCAGACGGTTTATGAGAGTTTCAAAGAGTGTCAAAGAATTTCAGAGAGTGTCAGAGAGTGTCAGAGAATTTCAGAGAGAGTCAGAGAGTTTCAGAGACATTCTGAGAGTGCCAGAGAGTGTCAGAAAGTTTCAGAGAGGGTCAGAGAGTGTCAGGGAGTTTCAGAGAGATTCAGAGAGTGTCAGAGAGAGTCACAGAGTTGCAGAGTGTGTCAGAGAGTGTCAGAGAGTTTCAGAAATTGTCAGATAGCGTCAGAGAGTTTCAGAAAGTGTCAGAGAGTGTCATAGAGAGTCTGAGTGTGTCAGAGAGTGTCAGAGTGTTTCAGAGAGTGTCACAGAGATTCAGAGAGTGTCAGAGATTTTCAGAGAGTTTCAGAGATCTTCAGAGAGTTTCAGAGAGAGCCAGAAAGTTTCAGAGAGTGTCACAGAGTGTCAGAGAGTGTCTGAGATTGTCTGGGAGTGTCAGGGAGTGTCAGAGAGTGTCAGAGAGTGTCAGAGTGTTCCAGAGAGTGTCAGTTAGTATCTGAGAGTGTCAGAGAGTATCGGAGAGTATCAGAGAGTATCAGAGAGTGACAGAGTGTATCAGAGAGTGTCAGAGAGAGTCAGAAAATGTCAGAGAGTATCAGAGAGTGTCAGAAAGTTTCAGAAAGTGTCAGATAGTGTCAGAGAGTTTCAGAAAGTGTCAGAGAGTGTCAGAGAGTGTCTGAGTGTGTCAGAGAGTGCCAGAGAGTGTCAGACAGATTCAGAAAGTGTCAGAGAGTGTCAGAGAGTGTCTCAGAGTGTCAGAGAGTGTCAGAGATGTTTCAGAGAATTTCAGAGAGAGCCATCGAGTTCCAGAGAGTTTCAGAGAGTGTCAGAGAGTGTCAGAGAGTTTCAGAGAGTGTCAGAGAGTTTCAGAGAGTGTCTGAGAGATTCAGAGAGTGTCAGGGAGTGTCAGAGAGTTTCAGAGAGTGTCAGAGAGTTTCAGAGAGTGTCTGAGAGTGTCTGAGAGTGTCAGATACTTTCTGAGAGTTTGTGAGTTTGTCAGAGAGTGTCAGAGAGTGTCAGCGAATTTCAGAGAGTGTCACAGAGTGCCAGAGAGTTTCAGAGAGTTTGAGAGAGTGTCAGAGAGTTTCATAGAGTGTCTGAGAGTTTCAGAGAGTGTCAGAGAGTTTCTGAGTGTTTCTGAGTTTGTCAGAGAGTGTCAGAGATTGTCAGAGAATTTCAGAGAGTGTCACAGACTGTCAGAGAGTGTCAGAGAGACTGCAGAGTGTGTCACAGAGTGTCAGAGAGAGACAGAGAGTTTCAGAGAATTATCAGAGTGTGTCAGAGAGTTTCAGAGAATTTCAGAGTCTGACAGAGACTGTCTGAGAGTCTCACAGAGTGTCAAAGAGTGTCAGAGAGTATCTGAGAGTGTCAGAGAGTGTCAGAAAGTTTCAGAGTGAGTCAGAGAGTGTCAGGGAGTTTCAGAGAGATTCAGAGAGTGTCAGAGAGTGTCAGAGAGAGTTACAGAGTGTCAGAGAGTTGCAGTGTGTGTCAGAGAGTGTCCGAGAGTTTCAGAAAGTGTCAGATAGTGTCAGAGAGTTTCAGAAAGTGTCAGAGAGTGTCAGAGAGTGTCTGAGAGTGTCGGAGAGTGTCAGAGTGTTTCAGAGAGTGTCACAGAGATTTAGAGAGTTTCAGAGTTTTTCAGAGAGTTTCAGAGATCTTCAGAGAGTGTCAGAGAGAGCCAGAAAGTTTCAGACAGTGTCACAGAGTGTCAGAGAGTGTCTGAGAGTGTAAGAGAGTGTCAGAGTGTTTCAGAGAGTGTCTCAGAGATTCAGAATGTGTCAGAGATTTTCAGAGAGTTTCAGAGTTCTTCAGAGAGTGTCAGAGAGTGCCAGAAAGTTTCAGAGAGTGTCACAGAGTGTCAGAGAGTTTCAGAGAGATTCGGAGAGTGTCAGAGAGTGTCCGAGAGATTCAAAAAGTGTCAGATAGTGTCAGAGAGTTTCAGAAAGTGTCAGAGATTGTCAGAGATTGTCTGAGAGTGTCAGAGAGTGTCACAGAGTGTCACAGAGTGTCACAGAGTTGCAGAGTGTGTCTGAGAGTGTCCGAGAGTTTCAGAACGTGTCAGAGATTGTCAGAGAGTTTCAGAGTGTTTCAGCGAGTGTCAGAGAGTTTCAGAGAGTGTCAGAGAATGTCAGAGTGTGTCAGGGAGTTTCAGAGAGTTTCTGAGTGTTTCTGAGAGTGTCAGAGATTTTCAGAGAGTTTCTGAGGTCTGCAGAGAGTGTCCGAGAGTGTCAGAAAGTTTCAGAGAGTGTCACAGAGTGTCCGAGAGTTTCAGAGAGTGTCAGAGAGTGTCAGGGAGTGTCAGTGAGCGTCAGAGAGTTTGAGAGAGTGTCAGAGAGTTTCAGCGAGTGTCAGACAGTATCTGAGAGTGTCAGAGAGTGTCAGAGAGTTTCAGAGAGTGTCAGAGAGTGTCCGAGAGTCTCAAAGAGTATCAGAGAGTTTCAGAGAGTGTCAGAGAGTGTCGGAGAGTGTCAGAAGGTTTCAGAAAGTGTCAGATCGTGTCAGAGAGTTTCAGAAAGTGTCAGAGAGTGTCAGAGAGTGCCTGAGAGTGTCAGAGAGTGTCAGAGAGTTTCAGAGCTTGTCAGAGATTGTCAGAGAGTTTCAGAGTGTTTCAGCGAGTGTCGGAGAGTTTCAGAGAATGTCAGAGAATGTCAGAGTGTGTCTGAGAGTTTCAGAGAGAGTCAGAGAGTGTCAGAGAGTGTCAGAGAGTGTCTGAGAGTGTCAGAGAGTGTCAGACAGTTTCAGAGAGTTTCAGAGAGTGTCAGAGAGTTTCAGAGAGAGTCAGACAGTGTCTGAGAGTGTCAAAGAGTGTCAAAGAGTTTCAGAGAGTGTCATAGAGTTTCTGAGAGTTTCTGAGTGTTTCTGAGGGTGTCAGAGCGTGTCAAAGAGTGTCAGAGAGTGTCAGAGAGTTTCAGAGAGAGTCAGACGGTTTATGAGAGTTTCAAAGAGTGTCAAAGAATTTCAGAGAGTGTCAGAGAGTGTCAGAGAATTTCAGAGAGAGTCAGAGAGTTTCAGAGACATTCTGAGAGTGCCAGAGAGTGTCAGAAAGTTTCAGAGAGAGTCAGAGAGTGTCAGGGAGTTTCAGAGAGATTCAGAGAGTGTCAGAGAGAGTCACAGAGTTGCAGAGTGTGTCAGAGAGTGTCAGAGAGTTTCAGAAATTGTCAGATAGCGTCAGAGAGTTTCAGAAAGTGTCAGAGAGTGTCATAGAGTGTCTGAGTGTGTCAGAGAGTGTCAGAGTGTTTCAGAGAGTGTCACAGAGATTCAGAGAGTGTCAGAGATTTTCAGAGAGTTTCAGAGATCTTCAGAGAGTTTCAGAGAGAGCCAGAAAGTTTCAGAGAGTGTCACAGAGTGTCAGAGAGTGTCTGAGATTGTCAGGGAGTGTCAGGGAGTGTCAGAGAGTGTCAGAGAGTGTCAGAGTGTTCCAGAGAGTGTCAGTTAGTATCTGAGAGTGTCAGAGAGTATCGGAGAGTATCAGAGAGTATCAGAGAGTGACAGAGTGTATCAGAGAGTGTCAGAGAGAGTCAGAAAATGTCAGAGAGTATCAGAGAGTGTCAGAAAGTTTCAGAAAGTGTCAGATAGTGTCAGAGAGTTTCAGAAAGTGTCAGAGAGTGTCAGAGAGTGTCTGAGTGTGTCAGAGAGTGCCAGAGAGTGTCAGACAGTTTCAGAAAGTGTCAGAGAGTGTCAGAGAGTGTCTCAGAGTGTCAGAGAGTGTCAGAGATGTTTCAGAGAATTTCAGAGAGAGCCATCGAGTTCCAGAGAGTTTCAGAGAGTGTCAGAGAGTGTCAGAGAGTTTCAGAGAGTGTCAGAGAGTTTCAGAGAGTGTCTGAGAGATTCAGAGAGTGTCAGAGAGTGTCAGAGAGTTTCAGAGAGTGTCAGAGAGTTTCAGAGAGTGTCTGAGAGTGTCTGAGAGTGTCAGATACTTTCTGAGAGTTTGTGAGTTTGTCAGAGAGTGTCAGAGATTGTCAGCGAATTTCAGAGAGTGTCACAGAGTGCCAGAGAGTTTCAGAGAGTTTGAGAGAGTGTCAGAGAGTTTCATAGAGTGTCTGAGAGTTTCAGAGAGTGTCAGAGAGTTTCTGAGTGTTTCTGAGTTTGTCAGAGAGTGTCAGAGATTGTCAGAGAATTTCAGAGAGTGTCACAGACTGTCAGAGAGTGTCAGAGAGACTGCAGAGTGTGTCACAGAGTGTCAGAGAGAGACAGAGAGTTTCAGAGAATTATCAGAGTGTGTCAGAGAGTTTCAGAGAATTTCAGAGTCTGACAGAGACTGTCTGAGAGTCTCACAGAGTGTCAAAGAGTGTCAGAGAGTATCTGAGAGTGTCAGAGAGTGTCAGAAAGTTTCAGAGTGAGTCAGAGAGTGTCAGGGAGTTTCAGAGAGAATCAGAGAGTGTCAGAGAGTGTCAGAGAGAGTCACAGAGTGTCAGAGAGTTTCAGAGAGATTCAGAGAATGCCAGAGAGTGTCACAGAGTGTCACAGAGTGTCACAGAGTGTCACAGAGTTGCAGTGTGTGTCAGAGTGTGTCCGAGAGCTTCAGAAAGTGTCAGATAGTGTCAGAGAGTTTCAGAAAGTGTCAGAGAGTGTCAGAGAGTGTCTGAGAGTGTCAGAGAGTGTCAGAGTGTTTCAGAGAGTGTCTCAGAGATTCAGAATGTGTCAGAGATTTTCAGAGAGTTTCAGAGTTCTTCAGAGAGTGTCAGAGAGTGCCAGAAAGTTTCAGAGAGTGTCACAGAGTGTCAGAGAGTTTCAGAGAGATTCGGAGAGTGTCAGAGAGTGTCCGAGAGATTCAAAAAGTGTCAGATAGTGTCAGAGAGCTTCAGAAAGTGTCAGAGATTGTCAGAGATTGTCTGAGAGTGTCAGAGAGTGTCACAGAGTGTCACAGAGTTGCAGAGTGTGTCTGAGAGTGTCCGAGAGTTTCAGAGCGTGTCAGAGATTGTCAGAGAGTTTCAGAGTGTTTCAGCGAGTGTCAGAGAGTTTCAGAGAGTGTCAGAGATTGTCAGAGTGTGTCTGAGAGTTTCAGAGAATGTCAGAGAGTGTCAGAGAGTGTCAGACAGTTTCAGAGAGTTTCAGAGAGTATCAGAGAGTTTCAGAGAGAGTCAGACAGTGTCTGAGAGTGTCAGAGAGTGTCAGACTGTTTCAGAGAGTTTCAGAGAGTGTCAGAGAGTTTCAGAGAGAGTCAGACAGTGTCTGAGAGTGTCAAAGAGTGTCAAGGAGCTTCAGAGAGTGTCAGAGAGTGTCAGATAGTTTCAGAGAGTGTCAGAGAGTTTCAGAGAGTTTCAGAGAGTTTCAGCAAGTGTCAGACAGTATCTGAGAGTGTCAGAGAGTGTCAGAGAGTTTCAAAGAGTGTCAGAGAGTGTCCGAGAGTGTCAGAGAGTGTCAGAGAGTGTCAAAGAGTTTCAGAGAGTTTCTGAGTGTTTCTGAGCGTGTCAGGGAGTTTTAGAGAGTGTCACAGAGTGCCAGAGAGTTTCAGAGAGCTTCAGAGAGTGTCAGAGCGTGTCAGAGAGTGTCAAACAGTTTCAGAGAGTGTCAGAGAGTTTCAGAGAGAGACAGAGAGTGTCTGAGAGTGTCAAAGAGTGTCAAAGATTGTCAGAGAGTTTCAGATAGTGTCAGAGATTTTCAGAGATTTTCTGAGAGTGTCAGAGAGTGCCAGAGAGTTTCTGAGAGTTTCTGAGTGTGTCGGAGAGTGTCAGAGATATTCAGAAAGTGTCAGATAGTGTTAAAGAGTTTCAGAGATTTTCAGAGATTGTCAGAGAGTGTCCGAGAGATTCAGAAAGTGTCAGATAGTGTCAGAGCGTTTCAGAAAGTGTCAGTGAGTGTCAGAGAGTGTCTGAGAGTGTCAGAGATGTTCCGAGAGTTTCAGAGAGTGTCAGCGAGTGTCAGAGAGTGTCAGAGAGTGTCTGAGAGTTTCAGAAAGTGTCAGAGAGTTTAAGAGAGTTTCAGAGAGAGTCAGAGAGTGTCAGAGATTTTCGGAGAATGTCAAAGAGTGTCAGAGTGTCAGAGATTGTCTGAGAGACTCAGAGAGTGTCAGAGAGTGTCAGAGAGTTTCAGAGAGAGTCAGACAGCGTCTGAGAGTGTCAAAGAGTGTCAAAGAGTGTCAGAGAGTTTCAGATAGTGTCAGAGATTTTCAGAGACTTTCTGAGAGTGTCAGAGAGTGCCAGAGAGTTTCTGAGAGTTTCTGAGTGTGTCGGAGAGTGTCAGAGATATTCAGAAAGTGTCAGAGAGTGTCAGAGTGTGTCAGAGAGTGTCAGACAGTTTCAGAGAGTTTCAGAGAGTGTCAGAGAGTTTCAGAGAGAGTCAGACAGCGTCTGAGAGTGTCAAAGAGTGTCAAAGAGTGTCAGAGAGTTTCAGATAGTGTCAGAGATTTTCAGAGACTTTCTGAGAGTGTCAGAGAGTGCCAGAGAGTTTCTGAGAGTTTCTGAGTGTGTCGGAGAGTGTCAGAGATATTCAGAAAGTGTCAGAGAGTGTCCGAGAGATTCAGAAAGTCTCTGATAGTGTCTGAGCGTTTCAGAAAGTGTCAGAGAGTGTCTGAGAGTGTCAGAGAGTGTCAGAGAGTGTCAGAGAGTGTCTGGGAGTTTCAGAGAGAGTCATAGAGTGTCAGAGAGTTTCAGAGAGTGTCAGAGATGTTCAGATAGTTTCAGAGAGTGTCAGAGAGTGTCAGAGAGTGTCTGAGAGTTTCAGAGAGTGTCAGAGAGTTTCAGAGAGATTCAGAGAGTGTAAGAGAGTTTCGGAGAGTGTCAGAGAGTGTCAGAGTGTCAGAGAGTGTCTGAGTGACTCAGAGAGTGTCAGAGAGTGTCAGAGAGTTTCAGAGAGTGTCTGAGAGTGTCAGAGAGTGTCAGAGAGTTTCTGAGAGTTTGTGAGTTTGTCAGAGAGTGTCAGAGATTGCAGTGAATTTCAGAGAGTGTCACAGAGTGTCAGAGAGTTTCAGAGACTTTCAGAGAGTTTCAGAGAGTGTCTGAGAGTATCAGAGAGTATCAGAGAGTATCAGAGAGTTTCGAATTTAGAATTTAGAATTTAGAATTTAGTATTTAGAACATTCCAGCGCAGTACAGGCCCTTCGGCCCTCGATGTTGCGCCGACCTGTGAAACCATCTGACCTCTTCTATTCCATTTTCATCCATGTGTCTATCCAATGTCCACTGAAATGCCCTTAAAGTTGGCGAATCTACTACTGCTGCAGGCAGGGCGTTCCACGCCCTTACCACTCTCTGAGTAAAGAAACTACCTCTCACATCTGTCCGATATCTATCACCCCTCAACTTGAAGCTATGTCCCCTCGTGTTTGCCATCACCATCCGAGGAAAAAGACGCTCACTATCCACCCTGTCTAACCCTCTGATTATCTTATATGTCTCGATTAAGTCACCTCTCCTCCACCTTCTCTCCAACGAAAACAACCTCAAGTCAGAGAGTGTCCGAGAGTGTCAGAGAGTGTCAGAGAGTGTCAGAGAGTGTCGGAGAGTTTCAGAGAGATTCAGAGAGTGTCCGAGAGATTCAGAAAGTGTCAGATAGTGTCAGAGAGTTTCAGAAAGTGTCACAGAGTGTCAGAGAGTGTCTGAGAGTGTCAGAGAGTGTCGGAGAGTTTCGGAGAGTGTCAGAGAGTGTCAGAGATTTTCAGAGAGTTTCAGAGAGTTTCAGAGAGTGTCAGAGAGTGTCAGAGAGTTTCAGAGAGAGTCAGACAGCGTCTGAGAGTGTCAAAGAGTGTCAAAGAGTGTCAGAGAGTTTCAGATAGTGTCAGAGATTTTCAGAGACTTTCTGAGAGTGTCAGAGAGTGCCAGAGAGTTTCTGAGAGTTTCTGAGTGTGTCGGAGAGTGTCAGAGATATTCAGAAAGTGTCAGAGAGTGTCAGAGTGTGTCAGAGAGTGTCAGACAGTTTCAGAGAGTTTCAGAGAGTGTCAGAGAGTTTCAGAGAGAGTCAGACAGCGTCTGAGAGTGTCAAAGAGTGTCAAAGAGTGTCAGAGAGTTTCAGATAGTGTCAGAGATTTTCAGAGACTTTCTGAGAGTGTCAGAGAGTGCCAGAGAGTTTCTGAGAGTTTCTGAGTGTGTCGGAGAGTGTCAGAGATATTCAGAAAGTGTCAGAGAGTGTCCGAGAGATTCAGAAAGTCTCTGATAGTGTCTGAGCGTTTCAGAAAGTGTCAGAGAGTGTCTGAGAGTGTCAGAGAGTGTCAGAGAGTGTCAGAGAGTGTCTGGGAGTTTCAGAGAGAGTCATAGAGTGTCAGAGAGTTTCAGAGAGTGTCAGAGATGTTCAGATAGTTTCAGAGAGTGTCAGAGAGTGTCAGAGAGTGTCTGAGAGTTTCAGAGAGTGTCAGAGAGTTTCAGAGAGATTCAGAGAGTGTAAGAGAGTTTCGGAGAGTGTCAGAGAGTGTCAGAGTGTCAGAGAGTGTCTGAGTGACTCAGAGAGTGTCAGAGAGTGTCAGAGAGTTTCAGAGAGTGTCTGAGAGTGTCAGAGAGTGTCAGAGAGTTTCTGAGAGTTTGTGAGTTTGTCAGAGAGTGTCAGAGATTGCAGTGAATTTCAGAGAGTGTCACAGAGTGTCAGAGAGTTTCAGAGACTTTCAGAGAGTTTCAGAGAGTGTCTGAGAGTATCAGAGAGTATCAGAGAGTATCAGAGAGTTTCGAATTTAGAATTTAGAATTTAGAATTTAGTATTTAGAACATTCCAGCGCAGTACAGGCCCTTCGGCCCTCGATGTTGCGCCGACCTGTGAAACCATCTGACCTCTTCTATTCCATTTTCATCCATGTGTCTATCCAATGTCCACTGAAATGCCCTTAAAGTTGGCGAATCTACTACTGCTGCAGGCAGGGCGTTCCACGCCCTTACCACTCTCTGAGTAAAGAAACTACCTCTCACATCTGTCCGATATCTATCACCCCTCAACTTGAAGCTATGTCCCCTCGTGTTTGCCATCACCATCCGAGGAAAAAGACGCTCACTATCCACCCTGTCTAACCCTCTGATTATCTTATATGTCTCGATTAAGTCACCTCTCCTCCTCCTTCTCTCCAACGAAAACAACCTCAAGTCAGAGAGTGTCCGAGAGTGTCAGAGAGTGTCAGAGAGTGTCAGAGAGTGTCGGAGAGTTTCAGAGAGATTCAGAGAGTGTCCGAGAGATTCAGAAAGTGTCAGATAGTGTCAGAGAGTTTCAGAAAGTGTCACAGAGTGTCAGAGAGTGTCTGAGAGTGTCAGAGAGTGTCGGAGAGTTTCGGAGAGTGTCAGAGAGTGTCAGAGATTTTCAGAGAGTTTCAGAGAGTTTCAGAGAGTGTCAGAGAGTTTCAGAGAGTCTCAGATAGTGTCAGAGAATGTCAGAGAGTGTCTGAGAGTGTCTGAGAGTTTCAGAGAGTGTCAGAGAGTGTCCGAGAGTTTCAGAGTGCTTCTGAGAGTTTCTGAGAGTGTCAGAGAGTTACAAAGAGTTTCAGAGACTTTCAGAGAGTGTTAGAAAGTTTCAGAGAGTGTCCGAGAGTTTCAGAGAGTTTCAGAGGGTGTCACAGAGTGTCAGAGAGTTTCCGAAAACTTCAGAGGGTGTCAGGGAGTTTCAGAGATTGTCAGAGAGTTTCAGAGAGAGTCAGACAGCGTCTGAGAGTGTCAAAGAGTGTCAAAGAGTGTCAGAGAGTTTCAGATAGTGTCAGAGATTTTCAGAGACTTTCTGAGAGTGTCAGAGAGTGCCAGAGAGTTTCTGAGAGTTTCTGAGTGTGTCGGAGAGTGTCAGAGATATTCAGAAAGTGTCAGAGAGTGTCAGAGTGTGTCAGAGAGTGTCAGACAGTTTCAGAGAGTTTCAGAGAGTGTCAGATGAGTTTCAGAGAGAGTCAGACTGCGTCTGAGAGTGTCAAAGAGTGTCAGAGAGTTTCAGATAGTGTCAGAGATTTTCAGAGACTTTCTGAGAGTGTCAGAGAGTGCCAGAGAGTTTCTGAGAGTTTCTGAGTGTGTCGGAGAGTGTCAGAGATATTCAGAAAGTGTCAGAGAGTGTCAGAGTGTGTCAGAGAGTGTCAGACAGTTTCAGAGAGTTTCAGAGAGTGTCAGAGAGTTTCAGAGAGAGTCAGACAGCGTCTGAGAGTGTCAAAGAGTGTCAAAGAGTGTCAGAGAGTTTCAGATAGTGTCAGAGATTTTCAGAGACTTTCTGAGAGTGTCAGAGAGTGCCAGAGAGTTTCTGAGAGTTTCTGAGTGTGTCGGAGAGTGTCAGAGATATTCAGAAAGTGTCAGAGAGTGTCCGAGAGATTCAGAAAGTCTCTGATAGTGTCTGAGCGTTTCAGAAAGTGTCAGTGAGTGTCAGAGAGTGTCTGAGAGTGTCAGAGAGTGTCAGAGAGTGTCAGAGAGTGTCTGAGAGTTTCAGAGAGAGTCATAGAGTGTCAGAGAGTTTCAGAGAGTTTCAGAGAGTGTCAGAGATGTTCAGATAGTTTCAGAGAGTGTCAGAGAGTGTCAGAGAGTGTCAGAGAGTGTCTGAGAGTTTCAGAGAGTGTCAGAGAGTGTCAGAGAGTTTCAGAGAGATTCAGAGAGTGTAAGAGAGTTTCGGAGAGTGTCAGAGAGTGTCAGAGTGTCAGAGAGTGTCTGAGTGACTCAGAGAGTGTCAGAGAGTGTCAGAGAGTTTCAGAGAGTGTCTGAGAGTGTCAGAGAGTTTCTGAGAGTTTGTGAGTTTGTCAGAGAGTGTCAGAGATTGCAGTGAATTTCAGAGAGTGTCACAGAGTGTCAGAGAGTTTCAGAGACTTTCAGAGAGTTTCAGAGAGTGTCTGAGAGTATCAGAGAGTGTCAGAGAGTTTCGAATTTAGAATTTAGAATTTAGAATTTAGAATTTAGAATTTAGAACATTCCAGCGCAGTACAGGCCCTTCGGCCCTCGATGTTGCGCCGACCTGTGAAACCATCTGACCTACACTATTCCATTTTCATCCATGTGTCTATCCAATGTCCACTTAAATGCCCTTAAAGTTGGCGAATCTACTACTGCTGCAGGCAGGGCGTTCCACGCCCTTACCACTCTCTGAGTAAAGAAACTACCTCTCACATCTGTCCGATATCTATCACCCCTCAACTTGAAGCTATGTCCCCTCGTGTTTGCCATCACCATCCGAGGAAAAAGACGCTCACTATCCACCCTGTCTAACCCTCTGATTATCTTATATGTCTCGATTAAGTCACCTCTCCTCCTCCTTCTCTCCAACGAAAACAACCTCAAGTCAGAGAGTGTCCGAGAGTGTCAGAGAGTGTCAGAGAGTGTCGGAGAGTTTCAGAGAGATTCAGAGAGTGTCCGAGAGATTCAGAAAGTGTCAGATAGTGTCAGAGAGTTTCAGAAAGTGTCACAGAGTGTCAGAGAGTGTCTGAGAGTGTCAGAGAGTGTCGGAGAGTTTCAGAGAGTGTCAGAGAGTGTCAGAGATTTTCAGAGAGTTTCAGAGAGTTTCAGAGAGTGTCAGAGAGTTTCAGAGAGTCTCAGATAGTGTCAGAGAATGTCAGAGAGTGTCTGCGAGTGTCTGAGAGTTTCAGACAGTGTCAGAGAGTGTCCGAGAGTTTCAGAGTGCTTCTGAGAGTTTCTGAGAGTGTCAGAGAGTTACAAAGAGTTTCAGAGACTTTCAGAGAGTGTCAGAAAGTTTCAGAGAGTGTCCGAGAGTTTCAGAGAGTTTCAGAGGGTGTCACAGAGTGTCAGGGAGTTTCCGAAAACTTCAGAGGGTGTCAGGGAGTTTCAGAGATTGTCAGAGAGTTTCAGAGAGTTTCAGAGAGAGTCAGACAGTGTCTGAGAGTGTCAAAGAGTGTCAAAGAGTTTCAGAGAGTGTCAGAGAGTGTCAGAGGGTTTCAGAGAGTGTCAGAGAGTTTCAGAGAATTTCTGAGAGTGTCAGAGAGTCCCTGAGAGTTTCTGATAGTTTCTGAGTGTGCCGGAGAGTGTCAGAGAGTGTCAGAGGGTTTTAGAGAGTGTCACAGAGTTTCAGAGAGTGTCAGAGATTTTCAGAGAGTTTCAGAGATCTTCAGACAGTGTCAGTGAGTGCCACAGAGTGTCAGTGAGTGTCAGAGAGTTTCAGAGAGTGTCAGAGATTTTCAGAGAGTTTCAGAGATCTTCAGTGAGTGTCAGAGAGTGACAGAAAGTTTCAGAGAGTGTCACAGAGTGTCGGAGAGTTTCAGAGAGATTCAGAGAATGTCCGAGAGATTCAGAAAGTGTCAGATAGTGTCAGAGAGTTTCAGAAAGTGTCAGAGAGTGTCAGAGAGTGTCTGAGAGTGTCAGAGATTGTCAAAGAGTTTCAGAGGGTGTCAGAGAGTGTCAGAGAGTTTCAGAGAGTGTCAGAGAGTGTCAGAGAGCTTCAGACAGTGTCAGGGAGTGTCAGAGAGTTTCAGATGGAGTCAGACAGTGTCTGAGATTGTCAAAGAGTGTCAAAGAGTTTCAGAGAGTTTCAGAGAGTGTCAGAGAGTTTCAGAGAGTGTCATGGAGTGTCAGAGAGCTTCAGAGAGTTTCAGAGAGAGTCAGACAGTGTCTGAGAGTGTCAAAGAGTGTCAAAGAGATTCAGAGAGTGTCAGAGAGTTTCAGAGAGTGTCAGATAGTTTCAGAGAGTGTCAAAGAGTTTCAGAGAGTTTCTGAGAGTGTCAGAGAGTGCCAGAGAGTTTCTGAGAGTTTCTGAGTGTGTCGAAGTGTGTCTGCGGGAGTCAGAGAGTATCTGAGAGTGTCACAGAGTGTCAGAGAGTGTCAGAGATATTCAGAGAGCTTCAGAGATGTTCAGAGAGTGTCAGGGAGTTTCAGAGAGTTACAGAGAGATTCAGAGAGTGTCAGAGAGTGTCACAGAGTGTCACAGATTAACACAGAGTTGCAGAGTGTGTCAGAGAGTGTCCGAGAGTTTCAGAAAGTGTCAGATACTGTCAGAGAGTTTCAGAAAGTGTCAGAGAGTGTCGGAGAGTGTCTGAGAAGGTCAGAGAGTGTCAGAGATCTTCAGAGAGTGTCACAGAGTGCGAGAAAGTTTCAGAGAGTGTCACAGAGTGTCGGAGAGTTTCAGAGAGATTCAGAGAGTGTCCGAGAGATTCAGAAAGTGTCAGATATTGTCAGAGAGTTTCAGAGAGTTTCAGGGAGTGTCAGGGAGCTTCAGAGAGTTACAGAGAGATTCAGAGAGTGTCAGAGAGTGTCACAGAGTGACAGAGAGTGTCAGAGAGTTTCAGAGAGTATCAGAGAGTTTCAGAGAGTTTCAGAGAGAGTCAGAAAGTTTCAGAGAGTGTCAGAGAGTTTCAGAGAGTCTCACAGAGTGTCAGAGTGATTCAGAGAGATTCAGAGAGTGTCAGAGATTGTCAGAGAGTTTCAGACAGTTTCAGAGAATTTCAGAGAGTTTCAGAGAGTTTCAGAGAGAGTCAGTGAGTGTCAAAGAGTGTCACAGAGTTTCACAGAGTGTCAGAGAGCGTCAGAGAGTGTCAGAGAGTTTCAGAGAGTGTCAGAGTGTTTCAGAGGCTTTCTGAGAGTGTCAGAGAGTTCCAGAGAGTTTCTGAGAGTATCTGAGAGTGTCACAGAGTGTCAGAGAGTGTCAGAGATTCTCAGAGAGTTTCAGAGATGTTCAGAGAGTGTCAGAGAGTGTCAGAAAGTTTCAGAGAGAGTCAGAGAGTGTCTGCGAGTGTCAGAGAGTGTCAGAGTCTTTCAGAGCGTGTCAGAGAGTTTCAGAGAGTGTCAGAGATTTTCAGAGTGTGCCAGAGATCTTCAGAGAGTGTCAGAGAGTGCCAGAAAGTTTCGGAGAGTGTCATAGAGTGTCGGAGCGTTTCAGAGAGATTCAGAGAGTGTCCGAGAGATTGAGAAAGTGTCAGATAGTGTCAGAGATTTTCAGAAAGTGTCACAGAGTGTCAGAGAGTGTCTGAGAGTGTCAGAGAGTGTCAGAGAGTTTCAGAGAGTGTCAGAGAGTGTCAGAGAATTTCAGAGAGTTTCAGAGAGTGTCAAAGAGTGTCAGAGAGTTTCAGAGAGTCTCAGATAGTGTCAGAGAGTGTCTGAGAGTGTCTGAGAGTTTCAGAGGGTATCAGAGAGTTTCAGAGAGCATCAGAGAGTTTCAGAGAGTGTCAGAAAGTTTCAGAGAGTGTCCGAGAGTTTCAGAGAGTTTCAGATGGTGTCACAGAGTGTCAGAGAGTTTCCGAAAACTTCAGAGAGTTTCAGGGAGTTTCAGAGAGTGTCAGAGAGTTTCAGTGAGAGTCAGACAGTGTCTGAGAGTGTCAAAGAGTGTCAAAGAGTTTCAGAGAGTGTCAGAGAGTGTCAGAGAGTGTCAGAGAGTTTCAGAGAGTGCCTGAGAGTTTATGACAGTTTCTGAGTGTGCCGGAGAGTGTTCGAGAGTGTCAGAGTGTTTCAGAGAGTGTCACAGAGTTTCAGAGAGTGTCAGAGATTTTCAGAGAGTTTCAGAGATCTTCAGAGAGTGTCAGTGAGTGCCAGAAAGTTTCAGAGAGTGTCACAGAGTGTCGGAGAGTTTCAGAGAGATTCAGAGAGTGTCCGAGAGATTCAGAAAGTGTCAGATAGTGTCAGAGAATTTCCGAAAGTGTCAGAGAGTGTCAGAGAGTGTCTGAGAGTGTCAGAGATTGTCAGAGAGAGTCAGAGAGTGTCAGAGATATTCAGAGAGTGTCAGAGAGTGCCAGAAAGTTTCAGAGAGTGTCACAGAGTTTCGGAGAATTTCAGAGAGATTCAGAGATTGTCCAAGAGATTCAGAAAGTGTCAGATAGTGTCAGAGAATGTCAGAAAGTGTCAGAGAGTGTCAGAGAGTGTCTGAGAGTGTCAGAGATTGTCAAAGAGTTTCAGAGAGTTTCAGAGAGTGTCAGAGAGTTTCAGAGAGTTTCAGAGAGTGTCAGAGATTCTCAGAGAGTTTCAGAGATGTTCAGAGAGTGTCAGAGAGTGTCAGAAAGTTTCAGAGAGAGTCAGAGAGTGTCTGCGAGTGTCAGAGAGTGTCAGAGTCTTTCAGAGAGTGTCAGAGAGTGTCAGAGAGTTTCAGAGAGTTTCAGAGAGTGTCAGAGAGTTTCAGAGAGAGTCAGACAGTGTCTGAGAGTTTCAGAGAGTGTCGAAGAGTTTCAGAGAGTGTCAGAGAGTGTCAGAGAGAGTCAGAGAGTTTCAGAGAGTGTCAGATAGTGACAGTGAGTATCAGAGAGTATCGGAGATTGTCAGCGAGTGTCAGAGTGTTTCAGAAAGCGTCAGAGAGTGTCAGAGAGTTTCTGAGAGTTTGTGAGTTTGTCAGAGCGTGTCACAGAGTGACACAGAGTTTCATCGATGTTCAGAAAGTGTCAGAAAGTTTCAGAGAGTGTCAGAGAGAGTCAGAGAGTTTCAGAGAGTTACAGAGAGTTTCACAGATTGTCAGAGAGTTTCAGAGAGATTCAGAGAGTGTCAGGGAGTGTCAGAGAGTGTCACAGAGTGACACAGAGTTGCAGAGTGTGCCAGAGAGTGTCAGAGAGTTTCAGAAAGTGTCAGAGAGTGTCTGAGAATGTCAGAGAGTGTCAAAGTGTTTCAGAGAGTGTCACAGAGTTTCAGAGAGTGTCAGAGATTTTCAGAGAGTTTCAGAGATCTTCAGAGAGTGTCAGAGAGTGCCAGAAAGTTTCAGAGTGTGTCACAGAGTGTCGGAGAGTTTCAGAGAGATTCAGATAGTGTCCGAGAGATTCAGAAAGTGTCAGATAGTGTCAGAGAGTTTTAGAAAGTGTCAGAGAGTGTCAGAGAGTGTCTGAGAGTGTCAGAGATTGTCAGAGAGTTTCAGACAGTGTCAGAGAGTGTCAGAGAGTTCCAGAGAGTTTCAGAGAGTGTCAGAGAGTGTCAGAGAGTTTCAGAGAGTCTCAGAGAGTGTCAGAGAGTGTCAGAGTGTTTCAGAGACTTTCAGAGAGTTTCTGAGAGTTTCTGAGTGTGTCGAAGTGTGTCTGCGGGAGTCAGAGAGTATCTGAGAGTGTCACAGAGTGTCAGAGAGTGTCAGAGATATTCAGAGAGGTTCAGAGATGTTCAGAGATTGTCAGGGAGTTTCAGAAAGTTACAGAGAGATTCAGAGAGTGTCAGAGAGTGTCACAGAGTGTCACAGAGTGACACAGAGTTGCAGAGTGTGTCAGAGATTGTCCGAGAGTTTCAGAAAGTGTCAGATACTGTCAGAGAGTTTCAGAAAGTGTCAGAGAGTGTCGGAGAGTGTCTGAGAATGTCAGAGAGTGTCAGAGATCTTCAGAGAGTGTCACAGAGTGCGAGAAAGTTTCAGAGAGTGTCACCGAGTGTCGGAGAGTTTCAGAGAGATTCAGAGAGTGTCCGAGAGATTCAGAAAGTGTCAGATATTGTCAGAGAGTTTCAGAGAGTTTCAGGGAGTGTCAGGGAGCTTCAGAGAGTTACAGAGAGATTCAGAGAGTGTCAGAGAGTGTCACAGAGTGACAGAGAGTGTCAGAGAGTTTCAGAGAGTTTCAGAGAGTGTCAGAGAGTATCAGAGAGTTTCAGAGAGTTTCAGAGAGATTCAGAGAGTTTCAGAGAGTGTCAGAAAGTTTCAGAGAATGTCAGAGAGTTTCAGAGAGTCTCACAGAGTGTCAGAGTGATTCAGAGAGATTCAGAGAGTGTCAGAGATTGTCAGAGAGTTTCAGACAGTTTCAGAGAGTTTCAGAGAGTGTCAGAGAGTTTCAGAGAGAGTCAGTGAGTGTCAGAGAGTGTCAAAGAGTGTCACAGAGTTTCACAGAGTGTCAGAGAGCGTCAGAGAGTGTCAGAGAGTTTCAGAGAGTGTCAGAGTGTTTCAGAGGCTTTCTGAGAGTGTCAGAGAGTTCCAGAGAGTTTCTGAGAGTATCTGAGAGTGTCACAGAGTGTCTGAGAGTGTCAGAGATTCTCAGAGAGTTTCAGAGATGTTCAGAGAGTGTCAGAGAGTGTCAGAAAGTTTCAGAGAGAGTCAGAGAGTGTCTGCGAGTGTCAGAGAGTGTCAGAGTCTTTCAGAGCGTGTCAGAGAGTTTCAGAGAGTGTCAGAGATTTTCAGAGTGTGCCAGAGATCTTCAGAGAGTGTCAGAGAGTGCCAGAAAGTTTCGGAGAGTGTCATAGAGTGTCGGAGCGTTTCAGAGAGATTCAGAGAGTGTCCGAGAGATTGAGAAAGTGTCAGATAGTGTCAGAGATTTTCAGAAAGTGTCACAGAGTGTCAGAGAATGTCTGAGAGTGTCAGAGAGTGTCGGAGAGTTTCAGAGAGTGTCAGAGAGTGTCAGAGAATTTCAGAGAGTTTCAGAGAGTGTCAAAGAGTGTCAGAGAGTTTCAGAGAGTCTCAGATAGTGTCAGAGAGTGTCTGAGAGTGTCTGAGAGTTTCAGAGGGTATCAGAGAGTTTCAGAGAGCATCAGAGAGTTTCAGAGAGTGTCAGAAAGTTTCAGAGAGTGTCCGAGAGTTTCAGAGAGTTTCAGATGGTGTCACAGAGTGTCAGAGAGTTTCCGAAAACTTCAGAGAGTTTCAGGGAGTTTCAGAGAGTTTCAGTGAGAGTCAGACAGTGTCTGAGAGTGTCAAAGAGTGTCAAAGAGTTTCAGAGAGTGTCAGAGAGTGTCAGAGAGTGTCAGAGAGTTTCAGAGAGTGCCTGAGAGTTTATGACAGTTTCTGAGTGTGCCGGAGAGTGTCCGAGAGTGTCAGAGTGTTTCAGAGAGTGTCACAGAGTTTCAGAGAGTGTCAGAGATTTTCAGAGAGTTTCAGAGATCTTCAGAGAGTGTCAGTGAGTGTCACAGAGTGACACAGAGTTGCAGAGTGTGTCAGAGATTGTCCGAGAGTTTCAGAAAGTGTCAGATACTGTCAGAGAGTTTCAGAAAGTGTCAGAGAGTGTCGGAGAGTGTCTGAGAATGTCAGAGAGTGTCAGAGATCTTCAGAGAGTGTCACAGAGTGCGAGAAAGTTTCAGAGAGTGTCACCGAGTGTCGGAGAGTTTCAGAGAGATTCAGAGAGTGTCCGAGAGATTCAGAAAGTGTCAGATATTGTCAGAGAGTTTCAGAGAGTTTCAGGGAGTGTCAGGGAGCTTCAGAGAGTTACAGAGAGATTCAGAGAGTGTCAGAGAGTGTCACAGAGTGACAGAGAGTGTCAGAGAGTTTCAGAGAGTTTCAGAGAGTGTCAGAGAGTATCAGAGAGTTTCAGAGAGTTTCAGAGAGATTCAGAGAGTTTCAGAGAGTGTCAGAAAGTTTCAGAGAGTGTCAGAGAGTTTCAGAGAGTCTCACAGAGTGTCAGAGTGATTCAGAGAGATTCAGAGAGTGTCAGAGATTGTCAGAGAGTTTCAGACAGTTTCAGAGAGTTTCAGAGAGTGTCAGAGAGTTTCAGAGAGAGTCAGTGAGTGTCAGAGAGTGTCAAAGAGTGTCAGAGAGTTTCACAGAGTGTCAGAGAGCGTCAGAGAGTGTCAGAGAGTTTCAGAGAGTGTCAGAGTGTTTCAGAGGCTTTCTGAGAGTGTCAGAGAGTTCCAGAGAGTTTCTGAGAGTATCTGAGAGTGTCACAGAGTGTCTGAGAGTGTCAGAGGTTCTCAGAGAGTTTCAGAGATGTTCAGAGAGTGTCAGAGAGTGTCAGAAAGTTTCAGAGAGAGTCAGAGAGTGTCTGCGAGTGTCAGAGAGTGTCAGAGTCTTTCAGAGCGTGTCAGAGAGTTTCAGAGAGTGTCAAAGATTTTCAGAGTGTGCCAGAGATCTTCAGAGAGTGTCAGAGAGTGCCAGAAAGTTTCGGAGAGTGTCATAGAGTTTCGGAGCGTTTCAGAGAGATTCAGAGAGTGTCCGAGAGATTGAGAAAGTGTCAGATAGTGTCAGAGATTTTCAGAAAGTGTCACAGAGTGTCAGAGAATGTCTGAGAGTGTCAGAGAGTGTCGGAGAGTTTCAGAGAGTGTCAGAGAGTGTCAGAGAATTTCAGAGAGTTTCAGAGAGTGTCAAAGAGTGTCAGAGAGTTTCAGAGAGTCTCAGATCGTGTCAGAGAGTGTCTGAGAGTGTCTGAGAGTGTCTGAGAGTTTCAGAGGGTATCAGAGAGTTTCAGAGAGCATCAGAGAGTTTCAGAGAGTGTCAGAAAGTTTCAGAGAGTGTCCGAGAGTTTCAGAGAGTTTCAGATGGTGTCACAGAGTGTCAGAGAGTTTCCGAAAACTTCAGAGAGTTTCAGGGAGTTTCAGAGAGTGTCAGAGAGTTTCAGTGAGAGTCAGACAGTGTCTGAGAGTGTCAAAGAGTGTCAAAGAGTTTCAGAGAGTGTCAGAGAGTGTCAGAGAGTTTCAGAGAGTGCCTGAGAGTTTATGACAGTTTCTGAGTGTGCCGGAGAGTGTCCGAGAGTGTCAGAGTGTTTCAGAGAGTGTCACAGAGTTTCAGAGAGTTTCAGAGATTTTCAGAGAGTTTCAGAGATCTTCAGAGAGTGTCAGTGAGTGCCAGAAAGTTTCAGAGAGTGTCACAGAGTGTCAGAGAGTTTCAGAGAGATTCAGAGAGTGTCCGAGAGATTCAGAAAGTGTCAGATAGTGTCAGAGAATTTCCGAAAGTGTCAGAGAGTGTCAGAGAGTGTCTGAGAGTGTCAGAGATTGTCAGAGAGAGTCAGAGAGTGTCAGAGATATTCAGAGAGTGTCAGAGAGTGCCAGAAAGTTTCAGAGAGTGTCACAGAGTTTCGGAGAATTTCAGAGAGATTCAGAGATTGTCCAAGAGATTCAGAAAGTGTCAGATAGTGTCAGAGAATTTCAGAAAGTGTCAGAGAGTGTCAGAGAGTGTCTGAGAGTGTCAGAGATTGTCAGAGAGTTTCAGAGAGTTTCAGAGAGTGTCAGAGAGTGTCTGCGAGTGTCAGAGAGTGTCAGAGTCTTTCAGAGAGTGTCAGAGAGTGTCAGAGAGTTTCAGAGCGTTTCAGAGAGTGTCAGAGAGTTTCAGAGAGAGTCAGACAGTGTCTGAGAGTTTCAGAGAGTGTCGAAGAGTTTCAGAGAGTGTCAGAGAGTGTCAGAGAGAGTCAGAGAGTTTCAGAGAGTGTCAGATAGTGGCAGTGAGTATCAGAGAGTATCAGAGATTGTCAGCGAGTGTCTGAGTGTTTCAGAAAGCGTCAGAGAGTGTCAGAGAGTTTCTGAGAGTTTGTGAGTTTGTCAGAGCGTGTCAGGGATTGTCAGCGAATTTCAGAGTGTGTCACTGAATGTCAGAGAGTTTCAGAGAGTTTCAGAGAGTGTCAGAGAGTTTCAGAGAGTGTCTGAGAGTTTCAGTGAGTGTCACAGAGATTCTGAAAGTTTCTGAGTTTGTCAGAGAGAGTCAGAGATTGTCAGAGAATTTCAGAGAGTGTCAGAGAGTGTCAGAGAGTGTCAGAGAGTGTCAGAGAGTTTCCGAAAGTGTCAGAGAGTGTCAGAGAGTGTCTGAGAGTGTCAGAGATTGTCAGAGAGAGTCAGAGAGTGTCAGAGATATTCAGAGAGTGTCAGAGAGTGCCAGAAAGTTTCAGAGAGTGTCACAGAGTTTCGGAGAATTTCAGAGAGATTCAGAGATTGTCCAAGAGATTCAGAAAGTGTCAGATAGTGTCAGAGAATTTCAGAACGTGTCAGAGAGTGTCAGAGAGTGTCTGAGAGTGTCAGAGATTGTCAGAGAGTTTCAGAGAGTTTCAGAGAGTGTCAGAGAGTGTCTGCGAGTGTCAGAGAGTGTCAGAGACTTTCATAGAGTGTCAGAGAGTGTCAGAGAGTTTCAGAGCGTTTCAGAGAGTGTCAGAGAGTTTCAGAGAGAGTCAGACAGTGTCTGAGAGTTTCAGAGAGTGTCGAAGAGTTTCAGAGAGTGTCAGAGAGTGTCAGATAGTGGCAGTGAGTATCAGAGAGTATCAGAGATTGTCAGCGAGTGTCAGAGTGTTTCAGAAAGCGTCAGAGAGTGTCAGAGAGTTTCTGAGAGTTTGTGAGTTTGTCAGAGCGTGTCAGAGATTGTCAGCGAATTTCAGAGTGTGTCACTGAATGTCAGAGAGTTTCAGAGAGTTTCAGAGAGTGTCAGAGAGTTTCAGAGAGTGTCTGAGAGTTTCAGTGAGAGTCACAGAGATTCTGAAAGTTTCTGAGTTTGTCAGAGAGAGTCAGAGATTGTCAGAGAATTTCAGAGAGTGTCACAGAGTGTCAGAGAGTGTCAGAGAGTGTCAGAGAGTTTCAGAGAGTTTCTGAGTGTTTCTGAGAGAGTCAGAGAATTTCAGAGAGTTTCAGAGAGCTTCAGAGAGTTTCAGAGAGTTTCAGAGAGTTTCAGAGAGTGTCAGAAAGTTTCAGAGAGTGTCAGAGAGTTTCAGAGAGTGTCACAGAGTTTCAGAGTGTTTCAGAGAGCTTCAGAGAGTGTCAGAGAGTGAATGAGAGTGTCAGACAGTTTCAGAGAGTTTCAGAGAGTATCAGAGAGTTTCAGAGAGAGACAGACAGTGTCTGAGAGTGTCAAAGAGTGTCAAAGAGTTTCAGAGAGTTTCAGAGAGTGTCAGAGAGTTTCACAGAGTGTCAGAGAGTTTCAGAGACTTTCCGAAAGTGTCAGAGAGTGCCAGAGAGTTTCTGAGAGATTCTGAGTGTGTCGAAGTGTGTCTGCTGGACTCAGAGAGTATCTGAGAGTGTCACAGAGTGTCAGAGAGTGTCAGAGAGTTACAGAGAGTGTCACAGAGTGTCAGAGAGTTTCAGAGAGATTCAGAGAGTTTCAAAGAGTGTCAGAGAGTGTCACAGAGTGACACAGAGTTTCATCGATGTTCACAAAGTGTCAGAAAGTTTCAGAGAGTGTCAGTGAGAGTCAGAGAGTTTCAGAGAGTTACAGAGAGTTTCACAGATTGTCAGAGAGTTTCAGAGAGATTCAGAGAGTGTCAGGGAGTGTCAGAGAGTGTCACAGAGTGACACAGAGTTGCAGAGTGTGCCAGAGAGTGTCAGAGAGTTTCAGAAAGTGTCAGAGAGTGTCAGAGAGTGTCTGAGAATGTCAGAGAGTGTCAAAGTGTTTCAGAGAGTGTCACAGAGTTTCAGAGAGTGTCAGAGATTTTCAGAGAGTTTCAGAGATCTTCAGAGAGTGTCAGAGAGTGCCAGAAAGTTTCAGAGTGTGTCACAGAGTGTCGGAGAGTTTCAGTGAGATTCAGATAGTGTCCGAGAGATTCAGAAAGTGTCAGATAGTGTCAGAGAGTTTTAGAAAGTGTCAGAGAGTGTCAGAGAGTGTCTGAGAGTGTCAGAGATTGTCAGAGAGTTTCAGACAGTGTCAGAGAGTGTCAGAGAGTTCCAGAGAGTTTCAGAGAGTGTCAGAGAGTGTCAGAGAGTTTCAGAGAGTCTCAGAGAGTGTCAGAGAGTGTCAGAGTGTTGCAGAGACTTTCAGAGAGTTTCTGAGTGTTTCCGAGAGAGTCAGAGAGTTTCATAGAGTTTCAGAGAGCTTCAGAGAGTTTCAGAGAGTGTCAGAAAGTTTCAGAGAGTGTCAGAGAGTTTCAGAGAGTGTCACAGAGTGTCAGAGTGCTTCAGAGAGATTCAGAGAGTGTCAGAGATTGTCACAGAGTGTCAGACAGTTTCACAGAGTGTCAGAGAGTTTCTGAGAGTGTCCGAGAGATTCAGAAAGTGTCAGATAGTGTCAGAGAGTTTCAGAAAGTGTCAGAGCGTGTCAGAGAGTGTCTGAGAGTGCCAGAGATTGTCAGAGAGTTTCAGACAGTCTCAGAGAGTGTCAGATGGTGTCAGAGAGTTTCAGAGAGTTTCAGAGAGTGTCAGAGAGTGTCAGAGAGCTTCAGACAGTGTCAGGGAGTGTCAGAGAGTGTCAGAGAGCTTCAGATAGAGTCAGACAGTGTCTGAGATTGTCAAAAAGTGTCAAAGAGTTTCAGAGAGTGTCAGAGAGTGTCAGAGAGTTTCAGAGAATGTCAGGGAGTGTCAGAGAGTGTCAGAGAGTTTCAGAGAGAGCCAGACAGTGTCTGAGAGTGTCAAAGAGTGTCAAAGAGTTTCAGAGAGTGTCAGAGAGTGTCAGAGAGTGTCAGAGACTTTCTGAGAGTGTCAGAGAGTGCCAGAGAGTTTCTGAGAGTTTCTGAGTGTGTCGAAGTGTGTCTCCGGGTGTCAGAGAGTATCTGAGAGTGTCACAGAATGTCAGAGAGTGTCAGAGATTTTCAGAGAGTTTCAGAGATGTTCAGAGAGTGTCAGAGAGTGTCAGAAAGTTTCAATGAGTGTCAGAGAGTGTGAGGGAGTTTCAGAGAGTTACAGAGAGTGTCACAGAGTGTCAGCGAGTTTCAGAGAGATTCAGAGAGTGTCAGAGAGTGTCACAGAGTGTCTGAGAATGTCAGAGAGTTTCAGAGTGTTTCAGAGATTTTCACAGAGTTTCTGATAGTGTCAGAGATTTTCAGAGAGTTTCAGAGATCTTCAGAGAGTGTCAGAGAGTGCGAGAAAGTTTCAGAGAGTGTCACAGAGTGTCGGAGAGTTTCAGAGAGATTCAGAGAGTGTCCGAGAGATTCAGAAAGTGTCAGATAGTGTCAGAGAGTTTCAGAGATCTTCAGAGAGTGCCTGAGAGTGTCTGAGAGTGCCAGAGATTGTCAGAGAGTTTCAGAGAGTGTCAGAGAGTGTCAGAGAGTTTCAGAGAGTTTCAGAGAGTTTCAGAGAGTGTCAGAGATTGTCAGAGAGATTCAGAGATCTTCAGAGAGTGTCAGAGAGTGCCATAAAGTTTCAGAGAGTGTCACAGAGTGTCGGAGATTTTCAGAGAGATTCAGAGAGTGTCCGAGAGATTCAGAAAGTGTCAGATTGTGTCAGACAGTTTCAGAAAGTGTCAGAGAGTGTCAGAGATTGTCAGAGAGTTTCAGAGAGTGTCAGAGAGTTTCAGAGAGTTTCAGAGAGTGTCAGAGAGTGTCAGAGAGTTTCAGATAGAGTCAGACAGTGTCTGAGATTGTCAAAGAGTGTCAAAGAGTTGCAGAGTGTGTCAGAGAGTTTCAGAGAGTGTCAGGGAGTGTCAGAGAGTGTCAGAGAGTTTCAGAGAGTTTCAGAGATGTTCAGACAGTGTCAGAGAGTGTCAGAAAGTTTCAGAGAGAGTCAGAGAGTGTCAGGGAGTTTCAGAGAGTTTCAGAGAGTGTCACAGAGTGTCAGAGCTTTTCAGAGAGATTCAGAGAGTGTCAGAGAGTGTCACAGAGTGTCATAGAGTTGCAGAGTGTGTCAGAGAGTGTCCGAGAGTTTCAGAAAGAGTCAGATAGTGTCAGAGAGTTTCAGAAAGTGTCAGAGAGTGTCAGAGATTGTCTGAGAGTGTCAGAGAGTGTCAGAGTCTTTCAGAGAGTGTCACAGAGTTTCAGAGAGTGTCAGAGATTTTCAGAGAGTGCCAGAGATCTTCAGAGAGTGTCAGAGAGTGCCAGAAAGTTTCAGAGAGTGCCATAGAGAGACGGAGAGTTTCAGAGAGATTCAGAGAGTGTCCGAGAGATTCAGAAAGTGTCAGATAGTGTCAGAGAGTTTCTGAGAGTGTCCGAGAGTGCCTGAGAGTTTCTGACAGTTTCTGAGTGTGCCGGAGGGTGTCAGATTGTGTCAGAGTGTTTCAGAGTGTGTCACAGAGTTTCAGAGAGTGTCAGAGATTTTCAGAGAGTTTCAGAGATCTTCAGAGAGTGTCAGTGAGTGACACAGAGTGTCAGTGAGTGTCAGGGAGTTTCAGAGAGTGTCAGAGATTTTCAGAGAGTTTCAGAGAGATTCAGAGAGTGTCCGAGAGATTCAGAAAGTGTCAGATATTGTCAGAGAGTTTCAGAAAGTGTCAGAGAGTGTCAGAGAGTGTCTGAGAGTGTCAGAGATTGTCAGAGAGTTTCAGAGAGTGTCAGAGAGTGTCAGAGATTTCAGAGAGTTTCAGAGAGTGTCAGAGAGTGTCAGAGAGCTTCAGACAGTGTCAGGGAGTGTCAGAGAGTTTCAGATGGAGTCAGACAGTGTCTGTGATTGTCAAAGAGTGTCAAAGAGTTTCAGAGAGTGTCAGAGAGTTTCAGAGACTTTCTGAGAGCGTCAGAGAGTGCCAGAGAGTTTCTCAGAGTTTCTGAGTGCGTCGAAGTGTGTCTGCGGGAGTCGGAGATTATCTGAGAGTGTCACAGAGTGTCAGAGAGTGTCTGAGATTTTCAGAGAGTTTCAGAGATGTTCAGAGAGTGTCAGAGAGTGTCAGAAAGTTTCAGAGAGTGTCAGAGAGAGTCAGGGAGTTTCGGAGAGTAACAGAGAGTGTCACAGAGTGTCAGAGAGTTTCAGAGAGATTCAGAGAGTGTCGGAGAGTGTCACAGAGTGTCACAGAGTGACACAGAGTTGCAGAGTGTGTCAGAGAGTGTCCGAGAGTTTCAGAAAGTGTCAGATAGTGTCAGAGAGTTTCAGAAAGTGTCAGAGAGTGTCTGAGAATGTCAGAGAGTGTCAGAGTGTTTCAGAGAGTGTCACAGAGTTTCAGAGAGTGTCAGAGATTTTCAGAGTGTTTCAGAGATCTTCAGAGAGTGTCAGAGAGTGCCAGAAAGTTTCAGAGAGTGTCACAGAGTGTCGGAGAGTTTCATAGAGATTCAGAGAGTGTCCGAGAGATTCAGAAAGTGTCAGATAGTGTCAGAGAGTTTCAGAGATCTTCAGAGAGTGTCTGCGAGTGTCTGAGAGTGCCAGAGATTGTCAGAGAGTTTCAGAGAGTTTCAGAGAGAGTCAGAGAGTGTCAGAGAGTTTCAGAGAGTTTCAGAGAGTTTCAGAGAGTGTCAGAGAGTGTCAGAGAGTTTCAGAGATCTTCAGAGAGTGTCAGAGAGTGCCATAAAGTTTCAGAGAGTGTCACAGAGTGTCGGAGAGTTTCAGAGAGATTCAGAGAGTGTCCGAGAGATTCAGAAAGTGTCAGATTGTGTCAGAGAGTTTCAGAAAGTGTCAGAGAGTGTCAGAGAGTGTCTGAGAGTGTCAGATATTGTCAGAGAGTTTCAGAGAGTGTCAGAGAGTTTCAGAGAGTTTCAGAGAGTGTCAGAGAGTGTCAGAGAGCTTCAGACAGTGCCAGGGAGTGTCAGAGAGTGTCAGAGAGTTTCAGATAGAGTCAGACAGTGTCTGAGATTGTCAAAGAGTGTCAAAGAGTTGCAGAGAGAGTCAGAGAGTTTCAGAGAGTGTCAGGGAGTGTCAGAGAGTGTCAGAGAGTTTCAGAGAGTTTCAGAGATGTTCAGAGAGTGTCAGAGAGTGTCAGAAAGTTTCAGAGAGAGTCAGAGAGTGTCAGGGAGGTTCAGAGAGTTTCAGAGAGTTTCACAGAGTGTCAGAGCTTTTCAGAGAGATTCAGAGAGTGTCAGAGAGTGTCACAGAGTGTCATAGAGTTGCAGAGTGTGTCAGAGAGTGTCCGAGAGTTTCAGAAAGAGTCAGATAGTGTCAGAGAGTTTCAGAAAGTGTCAGAGAGTGTCAGAGAGTGTCTGAGAGTGTCAGAGAGTGTCAGAGTCTTTCAGAGAGTGTCACAGAGTTTCAGAGAGTGTCAGAGATTTTCAGAGAGTGCCAGAGATCTTCAGAGAGTGTCAGAGAGTGCCAAAAAGTTTCAGAGAGTGTCACAGAGTGTCGGAGAGTTTCAGAGAGATTCAGAGAGTGTCCGAGAGATTCAGAAATAGTCAGATAGTGTCAGAGAGTTTCAGAGAGTGTCAGAGAGTGTCAGACAGTGTCAGAGGGTTTCAGATTTTGTCAGAGAGTTTCAGAGAATTTCTGAGAGTGTCCGAGAGTGCCTGAGAGTTTCTGACAGTTTCTGAGTGTGCCGGAGGGTGTCAGAGAGTGTCAGAGTGTTTCAGAGAGTGTCACAGAGTTCAGAGATTGTCAGAGATTTTCAGAGAGTTTCAGAGATCTTCAGAGAGTGTCAGTGAGTGCCGCAGAGTGTCAGTGAGTGTCAGAGAGTTTCAGAGAGTGTCAGAGATTTTCAGAGAGTTTCAGAGATCTTCAGAGAGTGTCAGAGAGTGCCAGAAAGTTTCAGAGAGTTTCACAGAGAGTCGGAGAGTTTCAGATAGATTCAGAGAGTGTCAGAGAGTTTCAGAAAGTGTCAGAGAGTGTCAGAGACTGTCTGAGAGTGTCAGAGATTGTCAGAGAGTTTCAGAGAGTGTCAGAGAGTGTCAGAGAGTTTCAGAGAGTTTCAGAGAGTGTCAGAAAGCTTCAGACAGTGTCAGGGAGTGTCAGAGAGTTTCAGATGGAGTCAGACAGTGTCTGTGATTGTCAAAGAGTGTCAAAGAGTTTCAGAGAGTGTCAGAGAGTTTCAGAGACTTTCTGAGAGTGTCAGAAAGTGCCAGAGAGTTTCTCAGAGCTTCTGAGTGCGTCGAAGTGTGTCTGCGGGAGTCGGAGAGTATCTGAGAGTGTCACAGAGTGTCAGAGAGTGTCAGAGATTTTCAGAGAGTTTCAGAGATGTTCAGAGAGTGTCACAGAGTGGCGGAGAGTTTCAGAGAGATTCAGAGAGTGTCCGAGAGATTCAGAATGTGTCAGATTGTGTCAGAGAGTTTCAGAAAGTGTCAGAGAGTGGCAGAGAGTGTCTGAGAGTGTCAGAGATTGTCAGAGAGTTTCAGAGAGTGTCAGAGAGTTTCAGAGAGTTTCAGAGAGTGTCAGAGAGCTTCAGACAGTGCCAGGGAGTGTCAGAGAGTGTCAGAGAGTTTCAGATAGAGTCAGACAGTGTCTGAGATTGTAAAAGAGTGTCAAAGAGTTGCAGAGAGTGTCGGAGAGTTTCAGAGAGTGTCAGGGAGTGTCAGAGAGTGTCATAGAGTTTCAGAGAGTTTCAGAGATGTTCAGAGAGTGTCAGAGAGTGTCAGAAAGTTTCAGAGAGAGTCATAGAATGTCAGGGAGTTTCAGAGAGTTTCAGAGAGTGTCACAGAGTGTCAGAGCTTTTCAGAGAGATTCAGAGAGTGTCAGAGAGTGTCACAGAGTGTCATAGAGTTGCAGAGTGTGTCAGAGAGTGTCCGAGAGTTTCAGAAAGAGTCAGATAGTGTCAGAGAGTTTCAGAAATGTCAGAGAGTGTCAGAGAGTGTCTGAGAGTGTCAGAGAGTGTCAAAGTCTTTCAGAGAGTGTCACAGAGTTTCAGAGAGTGTCAGAGATTTTCAGAGAGTGCCAGAGATCTTCAGAGAGTGTCAGACAGTGCCAGAAAGTTTCAGAGAGTGTCATAGAGTGTCTGAGGGTTTCAGAGAGATTCAGAGAGTGTCCGAGAGATTCAGAAAGTGTCAGATAGTGTCAGAGAGTTTCAGAGAGTGTCACAGAGTTTCAGAGAGTGTCAGAGATTTTCAGAGAGTTTCAGAGATCTTCAGAGAGTGTCAGTGTGTGCCACAGAGTTTCAGTGCGTGTCAGAGAGTTTCAGAGAGTGTCAGAGATTTTCAGAGAGTTTCAGAGATCTTCAGAGAGTATCAGAGAGTGCCAGAAAATTTCAGAGAGTGTCACAGAGTGTCGGAGAGTTTCAGAGAGATTCAGAGAGTATCCGAGAGATTCAGAAAGTGTCAGATAGTGTCAGAGAGTTTCAGAACGTGTCAGAGAGTGTCAGAGAGTGTCTGAGAGTGTCAGAGATTGTCAGAGAGTTTCAGAGAGTGTCAGAGAGTGTCAGAGAGTTTCAGAGAGTTTCAGAGAGTTTCAGAGAGTGTCAGAGAGTGTCAGAGAGCTTCAGACAGTGTCAGGGAGTGTCAGAGAGTTTCAGATGGAGTCAGACAGTGTCTGTGATTGTCAAAGAGTGTCAAAGAGTTTCAGAGAGTGTCAGAGAGTTTCAGAGACTTTCTGAGAGTGTCAGAGAGTGCCAGAGTGTTTCTCAGAGTTTCTGAGTGCGTCGAAGTGAGTCTGCGGGAGTCGGAGAGTATCTGAGAGTGTCACAGAGTGTCAGAGTGTCAGAGATTTTCAGAGAGTTTCAGAGCTGTTCAGAGACTGTCAGAGAGTGTCAGAAAGTGTCAGAGAGTGTCAGAGAGAGTCTGGGAGTTTCGGAGAGTTACAGAGAGTGTCACAGAGTGTCAGAGAGTTTCAGAGAGATTCAGAGAGATTCAGAGAGTGTCACAGAGTGTCACAGAGTGACACAGAGTTGCAGAGTGTGTCAGAGAGTGTCCGAGAGTTTCAGAAAGTGTCAGATAGTGTCAGAGAGTTTCAGAAAGTGTCAGAGAGTGTCAGAGAGTGTCTGAGAATGTCAGAGAGTGTCAGAGTGTTTCAGAGAGTGTCACAGAGTTTCAGAGAGTTTCAGAGATTTGCAGAGAGTTTCAGAGATCTTCAGAGAGTGTCAGAGAGTGCCAGAAAGTTTCAGAGAGTGTCACAGAGTGTCGGAGAGTTTCATAGAGATTCAGAGAGTGTCCGAGAGATTCAGAAAGTGTCAGATAGTGTCAGAGAGTTTCAGAAAGTGTCAGAGAGTGTCAGAGAGTGTCTGAGAGTGTCAGAGAGTGTCAGAGAGTTTCATAGAGTGTCACAGAGTTTCAGAGAGTGTCAGAGATTTTCAGAGAGTTTCAGAGATCTTCAGAGAGTGTCAGATAGTGCCAGAAAGTTTCAGAGAGTGTCACAGAGTGTCGGAGAGTTTCAGAGAGATTCAGAGAATGTCGGAGAGATTCAGAAAGTGTCTGATAGTGTCAGAGAGTTTCAGAAAGTGTCAGAGAGTGTCAGAGAGTGTCTGAGAGTGTCAGAGATTGTCAGAGAGTTTCAGAGAGTGTCAGAGAGTGTCAGAGAGTTTCAGAGAGTTTCAGAGAGTGTCAGAGAGTGTCAGAGAGCTTCAGACAGTGTCAAGGAGTGTCAGAGAGTTTCAGATGGAGTCAGACAGTGTCTGAGATTGTCAAAGAGTGTCAAAGAGTTTCAGAGAGTGTCAGAGAGTTTCAGAGACTTTCTGAGAGTGTCAGAGAGTGCCAGAGAGTTTCTGAGAGTTTCTGAGTGCGTCGAAGTGTGTCTGCGGGAGTCGGAGAGTATCTGAGTGTGTCACAGAGTGTCAGAGAGTGTCAGAGATTTTCAGAGAGTTTCAGAGATGTTCAGAGAGTGTCAGAGAGGGTCAGAAAGTTTCAGAGAGTGTCAGAGAGTGTCAGGGAGTTTCAGAGAGTTACAGAGAGTGTCACAGAGTGTCAGAGAGTTTCAGAGAGATTCAGAGAGTGTCAGAGAGTGTCACAGAGTGACACAGAGTTGCAGAGTGTGTCAGAGAGTGTTCCGAGAGTTTCAGAAAGTGTCAGATAGAGTCAGAGAGTTTCAGAAAGGGTCAGAGTGTGTCAGAGAGTGTCTGAGAATGTCAGAGAGTGTCAGAGTGTTTCAGAGAGTGTCAGAGAGTTTCAGAGAGTGTCAGAGATTTTCAGAGAGTTTCAGAGATCTTCAGAGAGTGTCAGAGTGTGCCAGAAAGTTTCACAGAGTGTCACAGAGTGTCAGAGAGTTTCAGAGAGATTCAGAGTGTGTCCGAGAGGTTCAGAAAGTGTCAGATAGTGTCAAAGAGTTTCAGAAAGTGTCAGAGAGTGTCAGAGAGTTTCAGAGAGTTTCAGAGAGTGTCAGAGAGTTTCAGATAGAGTCAGACAGTGTCTGAGATTGTCAAAAAGTGTCAAAGAGTGTCAGAGAGTGTTAGGGAGTGTCAGAGAGTTTCAGAGAGTTTCAGAGACAGTCAGACAGTGTCTGAGAGTGTCAAAGAGTGTCAAAGAGTTTTAGAAAGTGTCAGAGAGTGTCAGAGAGTGTCAGAGAGTGTCTGAGAGTGCCAGGGATTGTCAGAGAGTTTCAAACAGTCTCAGAGAGTGTCAGAGAGTGTCAGAGAGTTTCAGAGAGTTTTAGAGAGTGTCAGAGAGTGTCAGAGAGTGTCAGGGAGTGTCAGAGAGTGTCAGAGAGTTTCAGAGAGTGTCAGAGAGTTTCAGAGAGTGTCAGGGAGTGTCAGAGAGTGTCAGAGACCTTCAGAGAGTTTCAGAGATGTTCAGAGAGTGTCAGAGCGTGTCAGAAAGTTTCAGAGAGAGTCAGAGAGTGTCAGGGAGTTTCAGAGAGTTTCAGAGAGTGTCACAGAGTGTCAGAGCTTTTCAGAGAGATTCAGAGAGTGTCAGAGAGTGTCACAGAGTGTCATAGAGTTGCAGAGTGTGTCAGAGAGTGTCCGAGAGTTTCAGAAAGAGTCAGATAGTGTCAGAGAGTTTCTGAAAGTGTCAGAGAGTGTCAGAGAGTGTCAGAGAGTTTCAGAGAGAGCCAGACAGTGTCTGAGAGTGTCAAAGAGTGTCAAAGAGTTTCAGAGAGTGTCAGAGAGTGTCAGAGAGTGTCAGAGAGTTTCAGAGAGTGTCAGAGAGTTTCAGAGACTTTCTGAGAGTGTCAGAGAGTGCCAGAGAGTTTCTGAGAGTTCCTGAGTGTGTCGAAGTGTGTCTGCGGGAGTCAGAGTGTATCTGAGAGTGTCACAGAGTGTCAGTGAGTGTCAGAGATTTTCAGAGAGTTTCAGAGATGTTCAGAGAGTGTCAGAGAGTGTCAGGGAGTTTCAGAGAGTTACAGAGAGTGTCACAGAGTGTCAGCGAGTTTCAGAGAGATTCCGAGAGTGTCAGAGAGTGTCACAGAGTGACACAGAGTTGCAGAGTGTGTCAGAGAGTGTCCGAGAGTTTCAGAAAGTGTCAGATAGTGTCAGAGAGTTTCAGAAAGTGTCAGAGAGTGTCAGAGAGTGTCTGAGAATGTCAGAGAGTGTCAGAGTGTTTCAGAGTGTTTCACAGAGTTTCTGATAGTGTCAGAGATTTTCAGAGAGTTTCAGAGATCTTCAGAGAGTGTCAGAGATTGCGAGAAAGTTTCAGAGAGTGTCACAGAGTGTCGGAGAGTTTCAGAGAGATTCAGAGAGTGTCCGAGAGATTCAGAAAGTGCCAGATAGTGTCAGAGAGTTTCAGAGATCTTCAGAGATTGTCTGAGAGTGTCTGAGAGTGCCAGAGATTTTCAGAGAGTTTCAGAGATGGTCAGAGAGTGTCAGAGAGTTTCAGAGAGTTTCAGAGAGTTTCAGAGAGTGTCAGAGAGTGTCAGAGAGTTTCAGAGATCTTCAGAGAGTGTCAGAGAGTGCCATAAAGTTTCAGAGAGTGTCACAGAGTGTCGGAGAGTTTCAGAGAGATTCAGAGAGTGTCCGAGAGATTCAGAATGTGTCAGATTGTGTCAGAGTGTTTCAGAAAGTGTCAGAGAGTGTCAGAGAGTTTCTGAGAGTGTCAGAGATTGTCAGAGAGTTTCAGAGAGTGTCAGAGAGTTTCAGAGAGTTTCTGAGAATTTCAGACACTGCCAGGGAGTGTCAGAGAGTGTCAGAGAGTTTCAGATAGAGTCAGACAGTGTCTGAGATTGTCAAAGAGTGTCAAAGAGTTTCAGAGAGTGTCAGAGAGTTTCAGAGAGTGTCAGGGAGTGTCAGAGAGTGTCCGAGACTTTCAGAGAGTTTCAGAGATGTTCAGAGAGTGTCAGAGAGTGTCAGAAAGTTTCAGAGAGAGTCAGAGAGTGTCAGGGAGTTTCAGAGAGTTTCAGAGAGTGTCACAGAGTGTCAGAGCTTTTCAGAGAGATTCAGAGAGTGTCAGAGAGTGTCACAGAGTGTCATAGAGTTGCAGAGTGTGTCAGAGAGTGTCCGAGAGTTTCAGAAAGAGTCAGATAGTGTCAGAGAGTTTCTGAAAGTGTCAGAGAGTGTCAGAGAGTGTCTGAGAGTGTCAGAGAATGTTAGAGTCTTTCAGAGAGTGTCACAGAGTTTCAGAGAGTGTCAGAGATTTTCAGAGAGTGCCAGAGATCGTCAGAGAGTGTCAGAGAGTGCCAGAAAGATTCAGAGAGTGTCATAGAGTGTCAGAGAGTTTCAGAGAGATTCAGAGAGTGTCCGAGAGATTCAGAAAGTGTCAGATTGTGTCAGAGAGTTTCAGAGAGTGTCAGAGAGTGTCAGAGAGTGTCAGAGGGTTTCAGAGAGTGTCAGAGAGTTTCAGAGAATTTCTGAGAGTGTCCGAGAGTGCCTGAGAGTTTCTGACAGTTTCTGAGTGTGCCAGAGAGTGTCAGAGAGTGTCAGAGTGTTTCAGAGAGTGTCACAGAGTTTCAGAGAGTGTCAGAGATTTTCAGAGAGTTTCAGAGATCTTCAGAGAGTGCCAGTGAGTGCCACAGAGTGTCAGTGAGTGTCAGAGAGTTTCAGAGAGTGTCAGAGATTTTCAGAGAGTTTCAGAGATCTTCAGAGAGTGTCAGAGAGTGCCAGAAAGTTTCAGAGAGTGTCACAGAGTGTCGGAGAGTTTCAGAGAGATTCAGAGAGTGTCCGAGAGATTCAGAAAGTGTCAGATAGTGTCAGTGAGTTTCAGAAAGTGTCAGAGAGTGTCAGAGAGTGTCTGAGAGTGTCAGAGATTGTCAGAGAGTTTCAGAGAGTGTCAGAGAGTGTCAGAGAGTTTCAGAGAGTTTCAGAGAGTGTCAGAGAGTGTCAGGGAGCTTCAGACAGTGTCAGGGAGTGTCAGAGAGTGTCAGAGAGTTTCACATAGAGTCAGACAGTGTCTGAGATTGTCAAAGAGTGTCAAAGAGTTGCAGAGAGTGTCAGCGAGTTTCAGAGAGTGTCAGGGAGTGTCAGAGAGTTTCAGAGACTTTCTGAGAGTGTCAGAGAGTGCCAGAGAGTTTCTCAGAGTTTCTGAGTGCGTCGAAGTGTGTCTGCGGGAGTCGGAGAGTATCTGAGAGTGTCACAGAGTGTCAGAGAGTGTCAGAGATTTTCAGAGAGTTTCAGAGATGTTCAGAGAGTGTCAGAGAGTGTCAGAAAGTTTCAGAGAGTTTCAGAGTGAATCAGGGAGTTTCAGAGAGTTACAGAGAGTGTCACAGAGTGTCAGAGAGTGTCACAGAGTGACACAGAGTTGCAGAGTGTGTCAGAGAGTGTCCGAGAGTTTCAGAAAATGTCAGATAGTGTCAGAGAGATTCAGAAGGTGTCAGAGAGTGTCAGAGAGTGTCTGAGAATGTCAGAGAGTGTCAGAGTGTTTCAGAGAGTGTCACAGAGTTTCCGAGAGTGTCAGAGATTTTCAGAGAGTTTCAGAGATCTTCAGAGAGTGTCAGAGAGTGCCAGAAAGCTTCAGAGAGTGTCACAGAGTGTCGGAGAGTTTCAGAGAGATTCAGAGAGTGTCCGAGAGATTCAGAAAGTGTCAGATAGTGTCAGAGAGTTTCAGAGATCTTCAGAGAGTGTCTGAGAGTGTCTGAGAGTGCCAGAGATTGTCAGAGAGTTTCAGAGAGTGTCAGAGAGTGTCAGAGAGTTTCAGAGAGTTTCAGCGAGTTTCAGAGAGATTCAGAGAGTGTCAGAGAGTTTCAGAGATCTTCAGAGAGTGTCAGAGAGTGCCATAAAGATTCAGAGAGTGTCACAGAGTGTCGGGGAGTTTCAGAGAGATTCAGAGAGTGTCCGAGAGATTCAGAAAGTGTCAGATTGTGTAAGAGAGTTTCAGAAAGTGTCAGAGAGTGTCAGAGAGTGTCTGAGAGTGTCAGAGATTGTCAGAGAGTTTCAGAGAGTGTCAGAGAGTTTCAGAGAGTTTCAGAGAGTGTCAGAGAGTGTCAGAGAGCTTCAGAAAGTGCCAGGGAGTGTCAGAGAGTGTCAGAGAGTTTCAGATAGAGTCAGACAGTGTCTGAGATTGTCAAAGAGTGTCAAAGAGTTGCAGAGAGTGTCAGCGAGCTTCAGAGAGTGTCAGGGAGTGTCAGAGAGTGTCAGAGAGTTTCAGAGAGTTTCAGAGATCTTCAGAGATCTTCAGTGAGGGTCTGAGAGTGTCTGAGAGTGCCAGAGATTTTCAGAGAGTTTCAGAGAGTGTCAGAGAGTGTCAGAGAGTTTCAGGGAGTGTCAGGGAGTGTCAGAGAGTGTCAGAGACTTTCAGAGAGTTTCAGAGATGTTCAGAGAGTGTCAGAGCGTGTCAGAAAGTTTCAGAGATAGTCAGAGAGTGTCAGGGAGTTTCAGAGAGTTTCAGAGAGTGTCACAGAGTGTCAGAGCTTTTCAGAGAGATTCAGAGAGTGTCAGAGAGTGTCACAGAGTGTCATAGAGTTGCAGAGTGTGTCAGAGAGTGTCCGAGAGTTTCAGAAAGAGTCAGATAGTGTCAGAGAGTTTCTGAAAGTGTCAGAGAGTGTCAGAGAGTGTCAGAGAGTTTCAGAGAGAGCCAGACAGTGTCTGAGAGTGTCAAAGAATGTCAAAGAGTTTCAGAGAGTGTCAGAGAGTGTCAGAGAGTGTCAGAGAGTTTCAGAGAGTGTCAGAGAGTTTCAGAGACTTTCTGAGAGTGTCAGAGAGAGCCAGAGAGTTTCTGAGAGTTTCTGAGTGTGTCGAAGTGTGTCTGCGGGAGTCAGAGAGTATCTGAGAGTGTCACAGAGTGTCAGTGAGTGTCAGAGATTTTCAGAGAGTTTCAGAGATGTTCAGAGAGTGTCAGAGAGTGTCAGAAATTTTCAGAGAGTCTCAGAGACTGTCAGGGAGTTTCAGAGAGTTACAGAGAGTGTCGCAGAGTGTCAGCGAGTTTCAGAGAGATTCCGAGAGTGTCAGAGAGTGTCACAGAGTGACACAGAGTTGCAGAGTGTGTCAGAGAGTGTCCGAGAGTTTCAGAAAGTGTCAGATAGTGTCAGAGAGTTTCAGAAAGTGTCAGAGAGTGTCAGAGTGTTTCAGAGTGTTTCACAGAGTTTCTGATAGTGTCAGAGATTTTCAGAGAGTTTCAGAGATCTTCAGAGAGTGTCAGAGAGTGCGAGAATGTTTCAGAGAGTGTCACAGAGTGTCAGAGAGTTTCAGAGAGATTCAGAGAGTGTCCGAGAGATTCAGAAAGTGCCAGATAGTGTCAGAGAGTTTCAGAGATCTTCAGAGAGGGTCTGAGAGTGTCTGAGAGTGCCAGAGATTTTCAGAGAGTTTCAGAGATGGTCAGAGAGTGTCAGAGAGTTTCAGAGAGTTTCAGAGAGTTTCAGAGAGTGTCAGAGAGTGTCAGAGAGTTTCAGAGATCTTCAGAGAGTGTCAGAGAGTGCCATAAAGTTTCAGAGAGTGTCACAGAGTGTCGGAGAGTTTCAGAGAGATTCAGAGAGTGTCCGAGAGATTCAGAAAGTGTCAGATTGTGTCAGAGTGTTTCAGAAAGTGTCAGAGAGTGTCAGAGAGTTTCTGAGAGTGTCAGAGATTGTCAGAGAGTTTCAGAGAGTGTCAGAGAGTTTCAGAGAATTTCAGAGAGTTTCAGAGAGTGTCAGAGAGTGTCAGAGAGCTTCAGACAGTGCCAGGGAGTGTCAGAGAGTGTCAGAGAGTTTCAGATAGAGTCAGACAGTGTCTGAGATTGTCAAAGAGTGTCAAAGAGTTTCAGAGAGTGTCAGAGAGTTTCAGAGAGTGTCAGGGAGTGTCAGAGAGTGTCAGAGACTTTCAGAGAAATTCAGAGATGTTCAGAGAGTGTCAGAGAGTGTCAGAAAGTTTCAGAGAGAGTCAGAGAGTGTCAGGGAGTTTCAGAGAGTTTCAGAGAGTGTCACAGAGTGTCAGAGCATTTCAGAGAGATTCAGAGAGTGTCAGAGAGTGTCACAGAGTGTCATAGAGTTGCAGAGTGTGTCAGAGAGTGTCCGAGAGTTTCAGAAAGAGTCAGATAGTGTCAGAGAGTTTCTGAAAGTGTCAGAGAGTGTCAGAGAGTGTCTGAGAGTGTCAGAGAGTGTCAGAGTCTTTCAGAGAGTGTCACAGAGTTTCAGAGAGTGTCAGAGATTTTCAGAGAGTGCCAGAGATCTTCAGAGAGTGTCAGAGAGTGCCAGAAAGTTTCAGAGAGTGTCATAGAGTGTCAGAGAGTTTCAGAGAGATTCAGAGAGTGTCCGAGAGATTCAGAAAGTGTCAGATTGTGTCAGAGAGTTTCAGAGAGTGTCAGAGAGTGTCCGAGAGTGTCAGAGGGTTTCAGAGAGTGTCAGAGAGTTTCAGAGAATTTCTGAGAGTGTCCGAGAGTGCCTGAGAGTTTCTGACAGTTTCTGAGTGTGCCAGAGAGTGTCAGAGAGTGTCAGAGTGTTTCAGAGAGTGTCACAGAGCTTCAGAGAGTGTCAGAGATTTTCAGAGAGTTTCAGAGATCTTCAGAGAGTGTCAGTGAGTGCCACAGAGTGTCAGTGAGTGTCAGAGAGTTTCAGAGAGTGTCAGAGATTTTCAGAGAGTTTCAGAGATCTTCAGAGAGTGTCAGAGAGTGCCAGAAAGTTTCAGAGAGTGTCACAGAGTGTCGGAGAGTTTCAGAGAGATTCAGAGAGTGTCCGAGAGATGCAGAAAGTGTCAGATAGTGTCAGTGAGTTTCAGAAAGTGTCAGAGAGTGTCAGAGAGTGTCTGAGAGTGTCAGAGATTGTCAGAGAGTTTCAGAGAGTGTCAGAGAGTGTCAGAGAGTTTCAGAGAGTTTCAGAGAGTGTCAGAGAGTGTCAGGGAGCTTCAGACAGTGTCAGGGAGTGTCAGAGAGTGTCAGAGAGTTTCAGATAGAGTCAGACAGTGTCTGAGATTGTCAAAGAGTGTCAAAGAGTTGCAGAGAGTGTCAGCGAGTTTCAGAGAGTGTCAGGGAGTGTCAGAGAGTTTCAGAGACTTTCTGAGAGTGTCAGAGAGTGCCAGAGAGTTTCTCAGAGTTTCTGAGTGCGTCGAAGTGTGTCTGCGGGTGTCGGAGAGTATCTGAGAGTGTCACAGAGTGTCAGAGAGTGTCAGAGATTTTCAGAGAGTTTCAGAGAGGTTCAGAGAGTGTCAGAGAGTGTCAGAAAGTTTCAGAGAGTGTCAGAGAGTATCAGGGAGTTTCAGAGAGTTACAGAGAGTGTCACAGAGTGTCAGAGAGTTTCAGAGAGATTCAGAGAGTGTCAGAGAGTGTCAGAGAGTGTCACAGAGTGACACAGAGTTGCAGAGTGTGTCAGAGAGTGTCCGAGAGTTTCAGAAAATGTCAGATCGTGTCAGAGAGATTCAGAAAGTGTCAGAGAGTGTCAGAGAGTGTCTGAGAATGTCAGAGAGTGTCAGAGTGTTTCAGAGAGTGTCACAGCGTTTCAGAGAGTGTCAGAGATTTTCAGAGAGTTTCAGAGATCTTCAGAGAGTGTCAGAGAGTGCCAGAAAGTTTCAGAGAGTGTCACAGAGTGTCGGAGACTTTCAGAGAGATTCAGAGAGTGTCCGAGAGATTCAGAAAGTGTCAGATAGTGTCAGAGAGTTTCAGAGATCTTCAGAGAGTGTCTGAGAGTGTCTGAGAGTGCCAGAGATTGTCAGAGAGTGACAGAGAGTGTCAGAGAGTGTCAGAGAGTTTCAGAGAGTTTCAGCGAGTTTCAGAGAGATTCAGAGAGTGTCAGAGAATTTCAGAGATCTTCAGAGAGTGTCAGAGAGTGCCATAAAGTTTCAGAGAGTGTCACAGAGTGTCGGGGAGTTTCAGAGAGATTCACAGAGTGTCCGAGAGATTCAGAAAGTGTCAGATTGTGTCAGAGAGTTTCAGAAAGTGTCAGAGAGTGTCAGAGAGTGTCTGAGAGTGTCAGAGATTGTCAGAGAGTTTCAGAGAGTGTCAGAGAGTTTCAGAGAGTTTCAGAGAATGTCCGAGAGATTCAGAAAGTGTCAGATTGTGTCAGAGTGTTTCAGAAAGTGTCAGAGAGTGTCAGAGAGTGTCTGAGAGTGTCAGAGATTGTCAGAGAGTTTCAGAGAGTGTCAGAGAGTTTCAGAGAGTTTCAGAGAGTGTCAGAGATTGTCAGAGTGTTTCAGAGAGTTTCAGATAGAGTCAGACAGTGTCTGAGATTGTCAAAGAGTGTCAAAGAGTTGCAGAGAGTGTCAGCGAGTTTCAGAGAGTGTCAGGGAGTGTCAGAGAGTGTCAGAGAGTTTCAGAGAGTTTCAGAGATGTTCAGAGAGTGTCAGAGAGTGTCAGAAAGTTTCAGAGAGAGTCAGAGAGTGTCAGGGAGTTTCAGAGAGTTTCAGAGAGTGTCACAGAGTGTCAGAGATTTTCAGAGAGATTCAGAGAGTGTCAGAGAGTGTCACAGAGTGTCATAGAGTTGCAGAGTGTGTCAGAGAGTGTCCGAGAGTTTCAGAAAGAGTCAGATAGTGTCAGAGAGTTTCAGAAAGTGTCAGAGAGTGTCAGAGAGTGCCTGAGAGTGTCAGAGAGTGTCAGAGTGTTTCAGAGAGTGTCACAGAATTACAGAGAGTCTCAGAGATTTTCAGAGAGTTTCAGAGATCTTCAGAGAGTGTCAGAGAGTGCCAGAAAGTTTCAGAGAGTGTCGGAGAGTTTCAGAGAGATTCAGAGAGTGTCCGAGAGATTCAGAAAGTGTCAGATAGTGTCAGAGAGTTTCAGAAAGTGTCAGAGAGTGTCTGAGAGTGTCAGAAATTGTCAGAGAGTTTCAGAGAGTTTCAGAGAGTGTCAGAGAGTGTCAGAGAGCTTCAGACAGTGTCAGGGAGTGTCAGAGAGTTTCAGATGGAGTCAGACAGTGTCTGTGATTGTCAGAGAGTGTCAGAGGGTTTCAGAGAGTTTCAGAGAATTTCTGAGAGTGTCCGAGAGTGCCTGAGAGTTTCTGACAGTTTCTGAGTGTACCAGAGAGTGTCAGAGAGTGTCAGAGTGTTTCAGAGAGTGTCACAGAGTTTCAGAGAGTGTCAGAGATTTTCAGAGAGTTTCAGAGATCTTCAGAGAATGTCAGTGAGTGCCACAGAGTGTCAGTGAGTGTCAGAGAGTTTCAGAGAGTGTCAGAGATTTTCACAGAGTTTCAGAGAGTGTCAGAGATTTTCAGAGAGTGCCAGAGATCTTCAGAGAGTGTCAGAGAGTGCCAGAAAGATTCAGAGAGTGTCATAGAGGGACGGAGAGTTTCAGAGAGATTCAGAGAGTGTCCGAGAGATTCAGAAAGTGTCAGATAGTGTCAGAGAGTTTCAGAGAGTGTCAGAGAGTGTCAGAGGGTTTCAGAGAGTGTCAGAGAGTTTCAGAGAATTTCTGAGAGTGTCCGAGAGTGCCTGAGAGTTTCTGACAGTTTCTGAGTGTGCCGGAGATTGTCAGGGAGTGTCAGAGTGTTTCAGAGAGTGTCACAGAGGTTCAGAGAGTGTCAGAGATTTTCAGAGAGTTTCAGAGATCTTCAGAGAATGTCAGTGAGTGCCACAGAGTGTCAGTGAGTGTCAGAGAGTTTCAGAGAGTGTCGGAGAGTTTCAGCGAGATTCAGAGAGTGTCCGAGAGATTCAGAAAGTGTCAGATAGTGTCAGAGAGTTTCAGAAAGTGTCAGAGAGTGTCAGAGAGTGTCTGAGAGTGTCAGAAATTGTCAGAGAGTTTCAGAGAGTGTCAGAGAGTGTCAGAGAGTTTCAGAGAGTTTCAGAGATCTTCAGAGAGTGTCAGAGAGTGCCAGAAAGTTTCAGAGAGTGTCGGAGAGTTTCAGAGAGATTCAGAGAGTGTCCGAGAGATTCAGAAAGTGTCAGATAGTGTCAGAGAGTTTCAGAAAGTGTCAGAGAGTGTCAGAGAGCGTCTGAGAGTGTCAGCAATTGTCAGAGAGTTTCAGAGAGTGTCAGAGAGTGTCAGAGTGTTTCAGAGAGTTTCAGAGTGTCAGAGAGTGTCAGAGAGCTTCAGACAGTGTCAGAGAGTGTCAGAGAGTTTCAGATGGAGTCAGACAGTGTCTGTGATTGTCAAAGAGTGTCAAAGAGTTTCAGAGAGTGTCAGAGAGTTTCAGAGACTTACTGAGAGTGTCAGAGAGTGCCAGAGAGTTTCTCAGAGTTTCTGAGTGCGTCGAAGTGTGTCTGTGGGAGTCGGAGAGGATCTGAGAGTGTCACAGAGTGTCGGAGAGTGTCAGAGATTTTCAGAGAGTTTCAGAGATGTTCAGAGAGTGTCAGAGAGTGTCAGAAAGTTTCAGAGAGTGTCAGAGATTCAGGGAGTTTCAGAGAGTTCCAGAGAGTGTCACAGAGTGTCAGAGAGTTTCAGAGAGATTCAGAGAGCGTCAGAGAGTGTCACAGAGTGTCACAGAGTGACACAGAGTTGCAGAGTGTGTCAGAGAGTGTCCGAGAGTTTCAGAAAGTGTCAGATATTGTCAGAGAGTTTCAGAAAGTGTCAGAGAGTGTCAGAGAGTGTCTGAGAATGTCAGAGAGTGTCAGAGTGTTTCAGAGAGTGTCACAGAGTTTCAGAGAGTTTCAGAGATTTTCAGAGAGTTTCAGAGATCTTCAGAGAGTGTCAAAGAGTGCCAGAAAGTTTGAGAGAGTGTCACAGAGTGTCGGAGAGTTTCAGAGAGATTCAGAGAGTGTCCGAGAGATTCAGAAAGTGTCAGATAGTGTCAGAGAGTTTCAGAGATCTTCAGAGAGTGTCTGAGAGTGTCTGAGAGTGCCAGAGATTGTCAGAGAGTTTCAGATAGTTTCAGAGAGAGTCAGAGAGTGTCAGAGAGTTTCAGAGAGTTTCAGAGAGTTTCAGAGAGTGTCAGAGAGTGTCAGAGAGTTTCAGAGATCTTCAGAGAGTGTCAGAGAGTGCCATAAAGTTTCAGAGAGTGTCTCAGAGTGTCGGAGAGTTTCAGAGAGATTCAGAGAGTGTCCGAGAGATTCAGAAAGTGTCAGATTGTGTCAGAGAGTTTCAGAAAGTGTCAGAGAGTGTCAGAGAGTGTCTGAGAGTGTCAGAGATTGTCAGAGAGTTTCAGAGAGTGTCAGAGAGTGTCAGAGAGTTTCAGAGAGTTTCAGAGAGTGTCAGAGAGTGTCAGAGAGCTTCTGACAGTGTCAGGGAGTGTCAGAGAGTGTCAGAGAGTTTCAGATAGAGTCAGACAGTGTCTGAGATTGTCAAAAAGTGTCAAAGAGTTTCAGAGAGTGTCAGAGAGTGTCAGAGAGTTTCAGAGAGTGTCAGGGAGTGTCAGAGAGTGTCAGAGAGTGTCAGAGAGTTTCAGAAAGTGTCAGAGAGTGTCAGAGAGTGTCTGAGAGTGTCAGAGATTGTCAGAGATTTTCAGAGAGTGTCAGAGAGTGTCAGAGAGTTTCAGAGAGTTTCAGAGATTTTCAGAGAGTTTCAGAGATCTTCAGAGAGTGTCAGAGAGTGCCAGAAACTTTCAGAGAGTGTCACAGAGTGTCGGAGAGTTTCATAGAGATTCAGAGAGTGTCCGAGAGATTCAGAAAGTGTCAGATAGTGTCAGAGTGTTTCAGAAAGTGTCAGAGAGTGTCAGAAAGTGCCTGAGAGTGTCAGAGATTGTCAGAGAGTTTCAGAGAGTGTCAGAGAGTGTCAGAGAGTGTCAGAGAGTTTCAGAGAGTTTTAGAGAGTTTCAGAGACTGTCCGAGAGTGTCAGAGAGATTCTGACAGTGTCAGGGAGTGTCAGAGAGTGTCAGAGAGTTTCAGATATATTCAGACAGTGTCTGAGATTGTCAAAAAGTGTCAAAGAGTTTCAGAGAGTGTCAGAGAGTGTCAGAGAGTGAGTTTCAGAGAGTGTCAGGGAGTGTCAGAGAGTGTCAGAGAGTGTCAGAGAGTTTCCGAGAGAGTCAGAGTGTTTCAGAGAGTGTCACAGAGTTTCAGAGAGTGTCAGAGATTTTCAGAGAGTTTCAGAGATCTTCAGATAGTGTCAGAGAGTGCGAGAAAGTTTCAGAGAGTGTCACAGAGTGTCGGAGAGTTTCAGAGAGTTTCAGAGAATGTCCGAGAGATTCAGAAAGTGTCAGATAGTGTCAGAGAGTTTCAGAAAGTGTCAGAGAGTGTCAGAGAGTGTCTGAGAGTGTCAGAGATTGTCAGAGAGTTTCAGAGAGTGTCAGAGAGTGTCAGAGAGCTTCAGACAGTGTCAGGGAGTGTCAGAGAGTTTCAGATGGAGTCAGACAGTGTCTGAGATTGTCAAAGAGTGTCAAAGAGTTTCAGAGAGTGTCAGAGAGTTTCAGAGACTTTCTGAGAGTGTCAGAGAGTGCCAGAGAGTTTCTGAGAGTTTCTGAGTGCGTCGAAGTGTGTCTGCGGGAGTCGGAGAGTATCTAAGTGTGTCACAGAGTGTCAGAGAGTGTCGGAGAGTTTCAGAGAGATTCAGAGAGTGTCCGAGAGGTTCAGAAAGTGTCAGATAGTGTCAGGGAGTTTCAGAAATTGTCAGAGAGTGTCGGAGAGAGTCTGAGAGTGTCAGAGATTGTCAGAGAGTTTCAGAGAGTGTCAGAGAGTTTCAGAGAGTGTCAGAGAGTGTTAGAGAGCTTCAGACAGTGTCAGGGAGTGTCTGAGAGTGTCAGAGAGTTTCAGATAGAGTCAGACAGTGTGTGAGATTGTCAAAAAGTGTCAAAGAGTTTCAGAGAGTGTCAGAGAGTGTCAGAGAGTTTCAGAGAGTGTCAGGGAGTGTCAGAGAGTGTCAGAGAGTTTCAGAGAGAGTCAGACAGTGTCTGAGAGTGTCAAAGAGTGTCAAAGAGTTTCAGAGAGTGTCAGAGAGTGTCAGAGAGTGTCAGAGAGTTTCAGAGAGTGTCAGAGAGTTTCAGAGACTTTCTGAGAGTGTCAGAGAGTGCCAGAGAGTTTCTGAGAGTTTCTGAGCGTGTCGAAGTGTGTCTGCGGGAGTCAGAGAGTATCTGAGAGTGTCAGCGAGTTTCAGAGATTTTCAGAGAGTTTCAGAGATCTTCAGAGAGTGTCAGAGAGTGCCAGAAACTATCAGAGAGTGTCACAGAGTGTCGGAGAGTTTCATAGAGATTCAGAGAGTGTCCGAGAGATTCAGAAAGTGTCAGATAGTGTCAGAGAGTTTCAGAAAGTGTCAGAGAGTGTCAGAGAGTGTCTGAGAGTGTCAGAGATTGTCAGAGAGTTTCAGAGAGTGTCAGAGAGTGTCAGAGAGTTTCAGAGAGTTTCAGAGAGTGTCAGAGAGTGTCAGAGAGATTCTGACAGTGTCAGGGACTGTCAGAGAGTGTCAGAGAGTTTCAGATAGAGTCAGACAGTGTCTGAGATTGTCAAAACGTGTCAAAGAGTTTCAGAGAGTGTCAGAGAGTGTCAGAGAGTTTCAGAGAGTGTCAGGGAGTGTCAGAGAGTGTCAGAGAGTGTCAGAGAGTTTCCGAGAGAGTCAGAGTGTTTCAGAGAGTGTCACAGAGTTTCAGAGAGTGTCAGAGATTTTCAGAGAGTTGCAGAGATCTTCAGAGAGTGTCAGAGAGTGCCAGAAACTTTCAGAGAGTGTCACAGAGTGACGGAGAGTCTCAGAGAGATTCAGAGACTGTCCGAGAGATTCAGAAAGTGTCAGATAGTGTCAGAGAGTTTCAGAAAGTGTCAGAGAGTTTCAGAGAGTGTCAGAGCGTGTCGGAGAGTTTCATAGAGATTCAGAGAGTGTCCGAGAGATTCAGAAAGTGTCAGATAGTGTCAGAGAGTGTCTGAGAGTGTCAGAGATTGTCAGAGATTTTCAGAGAGTGTCAGAGAGTGTCAGAGAGTTTCAGAGAGTTTCAGAGATTTTCAGAGAGTTTCAGAGAGTGTCAGAGAGTGCCAGAAACTTTCAGAGTGTGTCACAGAGTGTCGGAGAGTTTCATAGAGATTCAGAGAGTGTCCGAGAGATTCAGGAAGTGTCAGATAGTGTCAGAGATTTTCAGAAAGTGTCAGAGAGTGTCTGAGAGTGTCAGAGAGATTCTGACAGTGTCAGGGAGTGTCAGATAGTGTCAGAGAGTTTCAGATAGAGTCAGAGAGTGTCTGAGATTGTCAAAAAGTGTCAAAGAGTTTCAGAGAGTGTCAGAGAGTGTCAGAGAGTTTCAGAGAGTGTCAGGGAGTGTCAGAGAGTGTCAGAGAGTGTCAGAGAGTGTCAGAGAGTTTCCGAGAGAGTCAGAGTGTTTCAGAGAGTGTCACAGAGTTTCAGAGAGTGTCAGAGATTTTCAGAGAGTTTCAGAGATCTTCAGAGAGTGTCAGAGAGTGCCAGAAAGTTTCAGAGAGTGTCACAGAGTGTCGGAGAGTTTCAGAGAGATTCAGAGACTGTCCGAGAGATTCAGAAAGTGTCAGATAGTGTCAGAGAGTTTCAGAAAGTGTCAGAGAGTTTCAGAGAGTGTTTGAGAGTGTCAAGGATTGTCAGAGAGATTCAGAGAGTGTCCGAGAGATTCAGAATGTGTCAGATAGTGTCAGAGAGTGTCTGAGAGTGTCAGAGATTGTCAGAGATTTTCAGAGAGTGTCAGAGAGTGTCAGAGAGTTTCAGAGAGTTTCAGAGATTTTCAGAGAGTTTCAGAGAGTGTCAGAGAGTGCCAGAAACTTTCAGAGTGTGTCACAGAGTGTCGGAGAGTTTCATAGAGATTCAGAGAGTTTCCGAGAGATTCAGCAAGTGTCAGATAGTGTCAGAGATTTTCAGAAAGTGTCAGAGAGTGTCTGAGAGTGTCAGAGAGATTCTGACAGTGTCAGGGAGTGTCAGATAGTGTCAGAGAGTTTCAGATAGAGTCAGAGAGTGTCTGAGATTGTCAAAAAGTGTCAAAGAGTTTCAGAGAGTGTCAAAGAGTGCCAGAAAGTTTCAGAGAGTGTCACAGAGTGTCGGAGACTTTCAGAGAGATTCAGAGAGTGTCCGAGAGATTCAGAAAGTGTCAGATAGTGTCAGAGAGTTTCAGTGATCTTCAGAGAGTGTCTGAGAGTGTCTGAGAGTGCCAGAGATTGTCAGAGAGTGACAGAGAGTGTCAGAGAGTGTCAGAGAGTTTCAGAGAGTTTCAGCGAGTTTCAGAGAGATTCAGAGAGTGTCAGAGAATTTCAGAGATCTTCAGAGAGTGTCAGAGAGTGCCATAAAGTTTCAGAGAGTGTCACAGAGTGTCGGGGAGTTTCAGAGAGATTCACAGAGTGTCCGAGAGATTCAGAAAGTGTCAGATTGTGTCAGAGAGTTTCAGAAAGTGTCAGAGAGTGTCAGAGAGTGTCTGAGAGTGTCAGAGATTGTCAGAGAGTTTCAGAGAGTGTCAGAGAGTTTCAGAGAGTTTCAGAGAATGTCCGAGAGATTCAGAAAGTGTCAGATTGTGTCAGAGTGTTTCAGAAAGTGTCAGAGAGTGTCAGAGAGTGTCTGAGAGTGTCAGAGATTGTCAGAGAGTTTCAGAGAGTGTCAGAGAGTTTCAGAGAGTTTCAGAGAGTGTCAGAGATTGTCAGAGTGTTTCAGAGAGTTTCAGATAGAGTCAGACAGTGTCTGAGATTGTCAAAGAGTGTCAAAGAGTTGCAGAGAGTGTCAGCGAGTTTCAGAGAGTGTCAGGGAGTGTCAGAGAGTGTCAGAGAGTTTCAGAGAGTTTCAGAGATGTTCAGAGAGTGTCAGAGAGTGTCAGAAAGTTTCAGAGAGAGTCAGAGAGTGTCAGGGAGTTTCAGAGAGTTTCAGAGAGTGTCACAGAGTGTCAGAGATTTTCAGAGAGATTCAGAGAGTGTCAGAGAGTGTCACAGAGTGTCATAGAGTTGCAGAGTGTGTCAGAGAGTGTCCGAGAGTTTCAGAAAGAGTCAGATAGTGTCAGAGAGTTTCAGAAAGTGTCAGAGAGTGTCAGAGAGTGCCTGAGAGTGTCAGAGAGTGTCAGAGTGTTTCAGAGAGTGTCACAGAATTACAGAGAGTCTCAGAGATTTTCAGAGAGTTTCAGAGATCTTCAGAGAGTGTCAGAGAGTGCCAGAAAGTTTCAGAGAGTGTCGGAGAGTTTCAGAGAGATTCAGAGAGTGTCCGAGAGATTCAGAAAGTGTCAGATAGTGTCAGAGAGTTTCAGAAAGTGTCAGAGAGTGTCTGAGAGTGTCAGAAATTGTCAGAGAGTTTCAGAGAGTTTCAGAGAGTGTCAGAGAGTGTCAGAGAGCTTCAGACAGTGTCAGGGAGTGTCAGAGAGTTTCAGATGGAGTCAGACAGTGTCTGTGATTGTCAGAGAGTGTCAGAGGGTTTCAGAGAGTTTCAGAGAATTTCTGAGAGTGTCCGAGAGTGCCTGAGAGTTTCTGACAGTTTCTGAGTGTACCAGAGAGTGTCAGAGAGTGTCAGAGTGTTTCAGAGAGTGTCACAGAGTTTCAGAGAGTGTCAGAGATTTTCAGAGAGTTTCAGAGATCTTCAGAGAATGTCAGTGAGTGCCACAGAGTGTCAGTGAGTGTCAGAGAGTTTCAGAGAGTGTCAGAGATTTTCAGAGAGTTTCAGAGATCTTCAGAGAGTGTCAGAGAGTTTCAGAAAGTGTCAGAGAGAGTCAGAGAGTGCCTGAGAGTGTCAGAGAGTGTCAGAGTCTTTCAGAGAGTGTCACAGAGTTTCAGAGAGTGTCAGAGATTTTCAGAGAGTGCCAGAGATCTTCAGAGAGTGTCAGAGAGTGCCAGAAAGATTCAGAGAGTGTCATAGAGTGTCGGAGAGTTTCAGAGAGATTCAGAGAGTGTCCGAGAGATTCAGAAAGTGTCAGATAGTGTCAGAGAGTTTCAGAGAGTGTCAGAGAGTGTCAGAGGGTTTCAGAGAGTGTCAGAGAGTTTCAGAGAATTTCTGAGAGTGTCCGAGAGTGCCTGAGAGTTTCTGACAGTTTCTGAGTGTGCCGGAGATTGTCAGGGAGTGTCAGAGTGTTTCAGAGAGTGTCACAGAGGTTCAGAGAGTGTCAGAGATTTTCAGAGAGTTTCAGAGATCTTCAGAGAATGTCAGTGAGTGCCACAGAGTGTCAGTGAGTGTCAGAGAGTTTCAGAGAGTGTCGGAGAGTTTCAGCGAGATTCAGAGAGTGTCCGAGAGATTCAGAAAGTGTCAGATAGTGTCAGAGAGTTTCAGAAAGTGTCAGAGAGTGTCAGAGAGTGTCTGAGAGTGTCAGAAATTGTCAGAGTGTTTCAGAGAGTGTCAGAGAGTGTCAGAGAGTTTCAGAGAGTTTCAGAGATCTTCAGAGAGTGTCAGAGAGTGCCAGAAAGTTTCAGAGAGTGTCGGAGAGTTTCAGAGAGATTCAGAGAGTGTCCGAGAGATTCAGAAAGTGTCAGATAGTGTCAGAGAGTTTCAGAAAGTGTCAGAGAGTGTCAGAGAGCGTCTGAGAGTGTCAGAAATTGTCAGAGAGTTTCAGAGAGTGTCAGAGAGTGTCAGAGTGTTTCAGAGAGTTTCAGAGTGTCAGAGAGTGTCAGAGAGCTTCAGACAGTGTCAGAGAGTGTCAGAGAGTTTCAGATGGAGTCAGACAGTGTCTGTGATTGTCAAAGAGTGTCAAAGAGTTTCAGAGAGTGTCAGAGAGTTTCAGAGACTTACTGAGAGTGTCAGAGAGTGCCAGAGAGTTTCTCAGAGTTTCTGAGTGCGTCGAAGTGTGTCTGTGGGAGTCGGAGAGGATCTGAGAGTGTCACAGAGTGTCGGAGAGTGTCAGAGATTTTCAGAGAGTTTCAGAGATGTTCAGAGAGTGTCAGAGAGTGTCAGAAAGTTTCAGAGAGTGTCAGAGATTCAGGGAGTTTCAGAGAGTTCCAGAGAGTGTCACAGAGTGTCAGAGAGTTTCAGAGAGATTCAGAGAGCGTCAGAGAGTGTCACAGAGTGTCACAGAGTGACACAGAGTTGCAGAGTGTGTCAGAGAGTGTCCGAGAGTTTCAGAAAGTGTCAGATATTGTCAGAGAGTTTCAGAAAGTGTCAGAGAGTGTCAGAGAGTGTCTGAGAATGTCAGAGAGTGTCAGAGTGTTTCAGAGAGTGTCACAGAGTTTCAGAGAGTTTCAGAGATTTTCAGAGAGTTTCAGAGATCTTCAGAGAGTGTCAAAGAGTGCCAGAAAGTTTCAGAGAGTGTCACAGAGTGTCGGAGAGTTTCAGAGAGATTCAGAGAGTGTCCGAGAGATTCAGAAAGTGTCAGATAGTGTCAGAGAGTTTCAGAGATCTTCAGAGAGTGTCTGAGAGTGTCTGAGAGTGCCAGAGATTGTCAGAGAGTTTCAGATAGTTTCAGAGAGAGTCAGAGAGTGTCAGAGAGTTTCAGAGAGTTTCAGAGAGTTTCAGAGAGTGTCAGAGAGTGTCAGAGAGTTTCAGAGATCTTCAGAGAGTGTCAGAGAGTGCCATAAAGTTTCAGAGAGTGTCTCAGAGTGTCGGAGAGTTTCAGAGAGATTCAGAGAGTGTCCGAGAGATTCAGAAAGTGTCAGATTGTGTCAGAGAGTTTCAGAAAGTGTCAGAGAGTGTCAGAGAGTGTCTGAGAGTGTCAGAGATTGTCAGAGAGTTTCAGAGAGTGTCAGAGAGTGTCAGAGAGTTTCAGAGAGTTTCAGAGAGTGTCAGAGAGCTTCTGACAGTGTCAGGGAGTGTCAGAGAGTGTCAGAGAGTTTCAGATAGAGTCAGACAGTGTCTGAGATTGTCAAAAAGTGTCAAAGAGTTTCAGAGAGTGTCAGAGAGTGTCAGAGAGTTTCAGAGAGTGTCAGGGAGTGTCAGAGAGTGTCAGAGAGTGTCAGAGAGTTTCAGAAAGTGTCGGAGAGTGTCAGAGAGTGTCTGAGAGTGTCAGAGATTGTCAGAGATTTTCAGAGAGTGTCAGAGAGTGTCAGAGAGTTTCAGAGAGTTTCAGAGATTTTCAGAGAGTTTCAGAGATCTTCAGAGAGTGTCAGAGAGTGCCAGAAACTTTCAGAGAGTGTCACAGAGTGTCGGAGAGTTTCATAGAGATTCAGAGAGTGTCCGAGAGATTCAGAAAGTGTCAGATAGTGTCAGAGTGTTTCAGAAAGTGTCAGAGAGTGTCAGAAAGTGCCTGAGAGTGTCAGAGATTGTCAGAGAGTTTCAGAGAGTGTCAGAGAGTGTCAGAGAGTGTCAGAGAGTTTCAGAGAGTTTTAGAGAGTTTCAGAGACTGTCCGAGAGTGTCAGAGAGATTCTGACAGTGTCAGGGAGTGTCAGAGAGTGTCAGAGAGTTTCAGATATATTCAGACAGTGTCTGAGATTGTCAAAAAGTGTCAAAGAGTTTCAGAGAGTGTCAGAGAGTGTCAGAGAGTGAGTTTCAGAGAGTGTCAGGGAGTGTCAGAGAGTGTCAGAGAGTGTCAGAGAGTTTCCGAGAGAGTCAGAGTGTTTCAGAGAGTGTCACAGAGTTTCAGAGAGTGTCAGAGATTTTCAGAGAGTTTCAGAGATCTTCAGATAGTGTCAGAGAGTGCGAGAAAGTTTCAGAGAGTGTCACAGAGTGTCGGAGAGTTTCAGAGAGTTTCAGAGAATGTCCGAGAGATTCAGAAAGTGTCAGATAGTGTCAGAGAGTTTCAGAAAGTGTCAGAGAGTGTCAGAGAGTGTCTGAGAGTGTCAGAGATTGTCAGAGAGTTTCAGAGAGTGTCAGAGAGTGTCAGAGAGCTTCAGACAGTGTCAGGGAGTGTCAGAGAGTTTCAGATGGAGTCAGACAGTGTCTGAGATTGTCAAAGAGTGTCAAAGAGTTTCAGAGAGTGTCAGAGAGTTTCAGAGACTTTCTGAGAGTGTCAGAGATTGCCAGAGAGTTTCTGAGAGTTTCTGAGTGCGTCGAAGTGTGTCTGCGGGAGTCGGAGAGTATCTAAGTGTGTCACAGAGTGTCAGAGAGTGTCGGAGAGTTTCAGAGAGATTCAGAGAGTGTCCGAGAGGTTCAGAAAGTGTCAGATAGTGTCAGGGAGTTTCAGAAATTGTCAGAGAGTGTCGGAGAGAGTCTGAGAGTGTCAGAGATTGTCAGAGAGTTTCAGAGAGTGTCAGAGAGTTTCAGAGAGTGTCAGAGAGTGTTAGAGAGCTTCAGACAGTGTCAGGGAGTGTCTGAGAGTGTCAGAGAGTTTCAGATAGAGTCAGACAGTGTGTGAGATTGTCAAAAAGTGTCAAAGAGTTTCAGAGAGTGTCAGAGAGTGTCAGAGAGTTTCAGAGAGTGTCAGGGAGTGTCAGAGAGTGTCAGAGAGTTTCAGAGATCTTCAGAGAGTGTCAGAGAGTGCCAGAAACTATCAGAGAGTGTCACAGAGTGTCGGAGAGTTTCATAGAGATTCAGAGAGTGTCCGAGAGATTCAGAAAGTGTCAGATAGTGTCAGAGAGTTTCAGAAAGTGTCAGAGAGTGTCAGAGAGTGTCTGAGAGTGTCAGAGATTGTCAGAGAGTTTCAGAGAGTGTCAGAGAGTGTCAGAGAGTTTCAGAGAGTTTCACAGAGTGTCAGAGAGTGTCAGAGAGATTCTGACAGTGTCAGGGACTGTCAGAGAGTGTCAGAGAGTTTCAGATAGAGTCAGACAGTGTCTGAGATTGTCAAAACGTGTCAAAGAGTTTCAGAGAGTGTCAGAGAGTGTCAGAGAGTTTCAGAGAGTGTCAGGGAGTGTCAGAGAGTGTCAGAGAGTGTCAGAGAGTTTCCGAGAGAGTCAGAGTGTTTCAGAGAGTGTCACAGAGTTTCAGAGAGTGTCAGAGATTTTCAGAGAGTTGCAGAGATCTTCAGAGAGTGTCAGAGAGTGCCAGAAACTTTCAGAGAGTGTCACAGAGTGACGGAGAGTCTCAGAGAGATTCAGAGACTGTCCGAGAGATTCAGAAAGTGTCAGATAGTGTCAGAGAGTTTCAGAAAGTGTCAGAGAGTTTCAGAGAGTGTCAGAGCGTGTCGGAGAGTTTCATAGAGATTCAGAGAGTGTCCGAGAGATTCAGAAAGTGTCAGATAGTGTCAGAGAGTGTCTGAGAGTGTCAGAGATTGTCAGAGATTTTCAGAGAGTGTCAGAGAGTGTCAGAGAGTTTCAGAGAGTTTCAGAGATTTTCAGAGAGTTTCAGAGAGTGTCAGAGAGTGCCAGAAACTTTCAGAGTGTGTCACAGAGTGTCGGAGAGTTTCATAGAGATTCAGAGAGTGTCCGAGAGATTCAGGAAGTGTCAGATAGTGTCAGAGATTTTCAGAAAGTGTCAGAGAGTGTCTGAGAGTGTCAGAGAGATTCTGACAGTGTCAGGGAGTGTCAGATAGTGTCAGAGAGTTTCAGATAGAGTCAGAGAGTGTCTGAGATTGTCAAAAAGTGTCAAAGAGTTTCAGAGAGTGTCAGAGAGTGTCAGAGAGTTTCAGAGAGTGTCAGGGAGTGTCAGAGAGTGTCAGAGAGTGTCAGAGAGTTTCCGAGAGAGTCAGAGTGTTTCAGAGAGTGTCACAGAGTTTCAGAGAGTGTCAGAGATTTTCAGAGAGTTTCAGAGATCTTCAGAGAGTGTCAGAGAGTGCCAGAAAGTTTCAGAGAGTGTCACAGAGTGTCGGAGAGTTTCAGAGAGATTCAGAGACTGTCCGAGAGATTCAGAAAGTGTCAGATAGTGTCAGAGAGTTTCAGAAAGTGTCAGAGAGTGTCAGAGAGTGTTTGAGAGTGTCAGAGATTGTCAGAGAGTTTCAGAGAGTGTCAGAGAGTGTCAGAGAGTTTCAGAGAGTTTCAGAGCGTGTCAGAGAGTGTCAGAGAGCTACAGACAGTGTCAGGGAGTGTCAGAGAGTTTCAGATGGAGTCAGACAGTGTCTGAGATTGTCAAAGAGTGTCAAAGAGTTTCAGAGAGTGTCAGAGAGTTTCAGAGACTTTCTGAGAGTGTCAGAGAGTGCCAGAGAGTTTCTGAGAGTTTCTGAGTGCGTCGAAGTGTGTCTGCGGGAGTCGGAGAGTATCTGAGTGTGTCACAGAGTGTCAGAGCGTGTCAGAGATTTTCAGAGATTTTCAGAGATGTTCAGAGAGTGTCAGAGTCTGTCAGAAAGTTTCAGAGAGTGTCAGAGAGTGTCAGGGAGTTTCAGAGAGTTACAGAGAGTGTCACAGAGTGTCGGAGAGTTTCAGAGAGTGTCCGAGAGTGTCTGAGAATGTCAGAGAGTGTCAGAGTGTTTCAGAGAGTTTCACAGAGTTTCTGATAGTGTCAGAGAATTTCAGAGAGGTTCAGAGATCTTCAGAGAGTGTCAGAGAGTGCGAGAAAGTTTCAGGGAGTGTCACAGAGTGTCGGAGAGTTTCAGAGAGATTCAGAGAGTGTCCGAGAGATTCAGAAAGTGTCAGATAGTGTCACAGAGATTCAGAGATCTTCAGAGAGTGTCTGAGAGTGCCAGAGATTGTCAGAGTGTTTCAGAGAGTGTCAGAGAGTGTCAGAGAGTTTCAGAGAGTTTCAGAGAGTTTCAGAGAGTGTCAGAGAGTTTCAGAGAGTTTCAGAGATCTTCAGAGAGTGTCAGAGTGTGCCAGAAAGTTTCAGAGAGTGTCACAGATTGTCGGAGAGTTTCAGAGAGATTCAGAGAGTGTCAGATAGTGTCAGAGAGTTTCAGAAAGTGTCAGAGAGTGTCAGAGAGTGTCTCAGAGTGTCAGAGATTGTCAGAGAGTTTCAGAGAGAGTCAGACAGTGTCTGAGAGTGTCAAAGAGTTTCAGAGAGTGTCAGAGAGTGTCAGAGACTTTCTGAGAGTGTCAGAGAGTGCCAGAGAGTTTCTGAGAGTTTCTGAGTGTGTCGAAGTGTGTCTGCGGGAGTCAGAGAGTATCTGAGAGTGTCACAGAGTGTCAGAGAGTGCCAGAGATTTTCAGAGAATTTCAGAGATGTTCAGAGAGTGTCAGAGAGTGTCAGAAAGTTTCAGAGAGTGTCAGAGAGTGTCAGGGAGTTTCAGAGAGTTACAGAGAGTGTCACAGAGTGTCAGCGAGCTTCAGAGAGATTCAGCGATCGTCAGAGAGTGTCCGAGAGTGTCACAGAGTGACACAGAGTTGCAGAGTGTGTCAGAGAGTGTCCGAGAGTTTCAGAAAGTGTCAGATAGTGTCAGAGAGTTTCAGAGAGTGTCAGAGAGTGTCAGAGAGTGTCTGAGAATGTCAGAGATTGTCAGAGTGTTTCAGAGAGTTTCACAGAGTTTCTGATAGTGTCAGAGAATTTCAGAGAGTGTCAGAGCGTGCGAGAAAGTTTCAGAGAGTGTCACAGAGTGTCGGAGAGTTTCAGAGAGATTCAGAGAGTGTCCGAGAGATTCAGAAAGTGTCAGATAGTGTCAGAGAGATTCAGAGATCTTCAGAGAGTGTCTGAGAGTGTCTGAGAGTGCCAGAGATTGTCAGAGTGTTTCAGAGAGTGTCAGAGAGTGTCAGAGAGTTTCAGAGAGTTTCAGAGAGTGTCAGAGAGTTTCAGAGAGTTTCAGAGATCTTCAGAGAGTGTCAGAGTGTGCCAGAAAGTATCAGAGAGTGTCACAGAGTGTCGGAGAGTTTGCGAGAGATTCAGAGAGTGTCCGAGAGATTCAGAAAGTGTCAGATTGTGTCAGAGAGTTTCAGAAAGTGTCAGAGAGTGTCTGAGAGTGTCAGAGATTGTCAGAGAGTTTCAGAGAGTGTCAGAGAGTGTCAGAGAGTGTCAGAGAGTTTCAGAGAGTGTCAGAGAGTGTCAGAGAGTGTCAGAGACTTTCTGAGAGTGTCAGAGAGTGCCAGAGAGTTTCTGAGAGTTTCTGAGTGTGTCGAAGTGTGTCTGCGGGAGTCAGAGAGTATCTGAGAGTGTCACAGAGTGTCAGAGAGTGTCAGAGAGTGTCAGAGACTTTCTGAGAGTGTCAGAGAGTGCCAGAGAGTTTCTGAGAGTTTCAGAGAGTGTCAGAGAGTGTCAGAGACATTCTAAGAGTGTCAGAGATTGCCAGAGAGTTTCTGAGAGTTTCTGAGTGTGTCGAAGTGTGTCTGCGGGAGTCAGAGAGTATCTGAGAGTGTCACAGAGTGTCAGAGAGTGTCAGAGAATTTCAGAGAATTTCAGAGATGTTCAGAGACTGTCAGAGAGTGTCAGAAAGTTTCAGAGAGTGTCAGAGAGTGTCAGGGAGTTTCTGAGAGTTACAGAGAGTGTCACAGAGTGTCAGCGAGTTTCAGAGAGATTCAGCGATCGCCAGAGAGTGTCCGAGAGTGTCACAGAGTGACACAGAGTTGCAGAGTGTGTCAGAGAGTGTCCGAGAGTTTCAGAAAGTGTCAGATAGTGTCAGAGAGTGTCTGAGAATGTCAGAGAGTGTCAGAGTGTTTCAGAGAGTGTCAGAGAGTTTCAGAGAGTTTCAGAGATCTTCAGAGAGTTTCAGAGTGTGCCAGAAAGTTTCAGAGAGTGTCACAGAGTGTCGGAGAGTTTCCGAGAGATTCAGAGAGTGTCCGAGAGATTCAGAAAGTGTCAGATTGTGTCAGAGAGTTTCAGAAAGTGTCAGAGAGTGTCAGAGAGTGTCTGAGAGTGTCAGAGATTGTCAGAGAGTTTCAGAGAGTGTCAGAGAGTGTCAGAGAGTGTCAGAGAGTTTCAGAGAGTGTCAGAGAGTGTCAGAGAGTGTCAGAGACTTTCTGAGAGTGTCAGAGAGTGCCAGAGAGTTTCTGAGAGTTTCTGAGTGTGTCGAAGTGTGTCTGCGGGAGTCAGAGAGTATCTGAGAGTGTCACAGAGTGTCAGAGAGTGCCAGAGATTTTCAGAGAATTTCAGAGATGTTCAGAGAGTGTCAGAGAGTGTCAGAAAGTTTCAGAGAGTGTCAGAGAGTGTCAGGGAGTTTCAGAGAGTTACAGAGAGTGCCACAGAGTGTCAGCGAGCTTCAGAGAGATTCAGCGATCGTCAGAGAGTGTCCGAGAGTGTCACAGAGTGACACAGAGTTGCAGAGTGTGTCAGAGAGTGTCCGAGAGTTTCAGAAAGTGTCAGATAGTGTCAGAGAGTTTCAGAGAGTGTCAGAGAGTGTCAGAGAGTGTCTGAGAATGTCAGAGATTGTCAGAGTGTTTCAGAGAGTTTCACAGAGTTTCTGATAGTGTCAGAGAATTTCAGAGAGGTTCAGAGATCTTCAGAGAGTGTCAGAGAGTGCGAGAAAGTTTCAGAGAGTGTCACAGAGTGTCGGAGAGTTTCAGAGAGATTCAGAGAGTGTCCGAGAGATTCAGAAAGTGTCAGATAGTGTCAGAGAGATTCAGAGATCTTCAGAGAGTGTCTGAGAGTGTCTGAGAGTGCCAGAGATTGTCAGAGTGTTTCAGAGAGTGTCAGAGAGTGTCAGAGAGTTTCAGAGAGTTTCAGAGAGTGTCAGAGAGTTTCAGAGAGTTTCAGAGATCTTCAGAGAGTGTCAGAGTGTGCCAGAAAGTTTCAGAGAGTGTCACAGAGTTTCGGAGAGTTTCCGAGAGATTCAGAGAGTGTCCGAGAGATTCAGAAAGTGTCAGATTGTGTCAGAGAGTTTCAGAAAGTGTCAGAGAGTGTCTGAGAGTGTCAGAGATTGTCAGAGAGTTTCAGAGAGTGTCAGAGAGTGTCAGAGAGTGTCAGAGAGTTTCAGAGAGTGTCAGAGAGTGTCAGAGAGTGTCAGAGACTTTCTGAGAGTGTCAGAGAGTGCCAGTGAGTTTCTGAGAGTTTCTGAGTGTGTCGAAGTGTGTCTGCGGGAGTCAGAGAGTATCTGAGAGTGTCACAGAGTGTCAGAGAGTGTCAGAGAGTGTCAGACACTTTCTGAGAGTGTCAGAGAGTGCCAGAGAGTTTCTGAGAGTTTCAGAGAGTGTCAGAGAGTGTCAGAGACTTTCTGAGAGTGTCAGTGAGTGCCAGAGAGTTTCTGAGAGTTTGTGAGTGTGTCGAAGTGTGTCTGCGGGAGTCAGAGAGTATCTGAGAGTGTCACAGAGTGTCAGAGAGTGTCAGAGATTTTCAGAGAATTTCAGAGATGTTCAGAGACTGTCAGAGAGTGTCAGAAAGTTTCAGAGAGTGTCAGAGAGTGTCAGGGAGTTTCTGAGAGTTACAGAGAGTGTCACAGAGTGTCAGCGAGTTTCAGAGAGATTCAGCGATCGCCAGAGAGTGTCCGAGAGTGTCACAGAGTGACACAGAGTTGCAGAGTGTGTCAGAGAGTGTCCGAGAGTTTCAGAAAGTGTCAGATAGTGTCAGAGAGTTTCAGAGAGTGTCAGAGAGTGTCAGAGAGTGTCTGAGAATGTCAGAGAGTGTCAGAGTGTTTCAGAGAGTGTCAGAGAGTTTCAGAGAGTTTCAGAGATCTTCAGAGAGTGTCAGAGTGTGCCAGAAAGTTTCAGAGAGTGTCACAGAGTGTCGGAGAGTTTCCGAGAGATTCAGAGAGTGTCCGAGAGATTCAGAAAGTGTCAGATTGTGTCAGAGAGTTTCAGAAAGTGTCAGAGAGTGTCAGAGAGTGTCTGAGAGTGTCAGAGATTGTCAGAGAGTTTCAGAGAGTGTCAGAGAGTGTCAGAGAGTGTCAGAGAGTTTCAGAGAGTGTCAGAGAGTGTCAGAGAGTGTCAGAGACTTTCTGAGAGTGTCAGAGAGTGCCAGAGAGTTTCTGAGAGTTTCTGAGTGTGTCGAAGTGTGTCTGCGGGAGTCAGAGAGTATCTGAGAGAGTCACAGAGTGTCAGAGAGTGTCAGAGACTTTCTGAGAGTGTCAGAGAGTGCCAGAGAGTTTCTGAGAGTGTCAGAGAGTGTCAGAGAGTGTCAGAGACTTTCTGAGAGTGTCAGAGAGTGCCAGAGAGTTTCTGAGAGTTTCTGAGTGTGTCGAAGTGTGTCTGCGGGAGTCAGAGAGTATCTGAGAGTGTCACAGAGTGTCAGAGAGTGTCAGAGATTTTCAGAGAATTTCAGAGATGTTCAGAGAGTGTCAGAGAGTGTCAGAAAGTTTCAAAGAGTGTCAGAGAGTGTCAGGGAGTTTCTGAGAGTTACAGAGAGTGTCACGGAGTGTCAGCGAGTTTCAGAGAGATTCAGCGATCCCCAGAGAGTGTCCGAGAGTGTCACAGAGTGACACAGAGTTGCAGAGTGTGTCAGAGAGTGTCCGAGAGTTTCAGAATGTGTCAGATAGTGTCAGAGAGTTTCAGAGAGTGTCAGAGAGTGTCAGAGAGTGTCTGAGAATGTCAGAGAGTGTCAGTGTTTCAGAGAGTTTCACAGAGTTTCTGATAGTGTCAGAGAGTTTCAGAGAGGTTCAGAGAGTTTCAGAGAGCTTCTGAGAGTTTCTGAGAGTGTCTGAGAGTTACAAAGAGTTTCAGAGAGTTTCAGAGAGTGTCAGAGAGTGCGAGAAAGTTTCAGAGAGTGTCACAGAGTGTCGGAGAGTTTCAGAGAGATTCAGAGAGTGTCCGAGAGATTCAGAAAGTTTCAGATAGTGTCAGAGAGATTCAGAGATCTTCAGAGAGTGTCTGAGAGTGTCTGAGAGTGCCAGAGATTGTCAGAGAGTTTCAGAGCGTGTCAGAGAGTGCCAGAGAGTTTCAGAGAGTTTCAGAGAGTGTCAGAGAGTGTCAGAGAGTTTCAGAGAATTTCTGAGAGTGTCAGAGAGTGCCAGAAAGTTTCAGAGAGTGTCACAGAGTGTCGGAGAGATTCAGAGAGATTCAGAGAGTGTCCGAGAGATTCAGAAAGTGTCAGATTGTGTCAGAGAGTTTCAGAAAGTGTCAGAGAGTGTCAGAGAGTGTCAGAGAGTGTCTGAGAATGTCAGAGATTGTCAGAGAGTTTCAGAGAGTGTCAGAGAGTGTCAGAGAGTTTCAGAGAGTGTCAGAGAGTGTCAGAGAGCTTCAGACAGTGTCAGACAGTGTCTGAGATTGTCAAAAAGTGTCAAAGAGTTTCAGAGAATGTCAGAGAGTTTCAGAGAGTGTCAGGGAGTGTCAGAGAGTGTCAGAGGGTTTCTGAGAGTTTCTGAGTGTGTCGAAGTGTGTCTGCGGGAGTCAGAGAGTATCTGAGAGTGTCACAGAGTGTCAGAGAGTGTCAGAGATTTTCAGAGAATTTCAGAGATGTTCAGAGAGTGTCAGAGAGTGTCAGAAAGTTTCAGAGAGTGTCAGAGAGTGTCAGGGAGTTTCTGAGAGTTACAGAGAGTGTCACAGAGTGTCAGCGAGTTTCAGAGAGATTCAGCGATCCCCAGAGAGTGTCCGAGAGTGTCACAGAGTGACACAGAGTTGCAGAGTGTGTCAGAGAGTGTCCGAGAGTTTCAGAATGTGTCAGATAGTGTCAGAGAGTTTCAGAGAGTGTCAGAGAGTGTCAGAGAGTGTCTGAGAATGTCAGAGAGTGTCAGTGTTTCAGAGAGTTTCACAGAGTTTCTGATAGTGTCAGAGAATTTCAGAGAGGTTCAGAGAGTTTCAGAGAGCTTCTGAGAGTTTCTGAGAGTGTCTGAGAGTTACAAAGAGTTTCAGACAGTTTCAGAGAGTGTCAGAGAGTGCGAGAAAGTTTCAGAGAGTGTCACAGAGTGTCGGAGAGTTTCAGAGAGATTCAGAGAGTGTCCGAGAGATTCAGAAAGTTTCAGATAGTGTCAGAGAGATTCAGAGATCTTCAGAGAGTGTCTGAGAGTGTCTGAGAGTGCCAGAGATTGTCAGAGAGTTTCAGAGCGTGTCAGAGAGTATCAGAGAGTTTCAGAGAGTTTCAGAGAGTGTCAGAGAGTGTCAGAGAGTTTCAGAGAATTTCTGAGAGTGTCAGAGAGTGCCAGAAAGTTTCAGAGATTGTCACAGAGTGTCGGAGAGATTCAGAGAGATTCAGAGAGTTTCCGAGAGATTCAGAAAGTGTCAGATTGTGTCAGAGAGTTTCAGAAAGTGTCAGAGAGTGTCTGAGAATGTCAGAGATTGTCAGAGAGTTTCAGAGAGTGTCAGAGAGTTTCAGAGAGTGTCAGAGAGTGTCAGAGAGCTTCAGACAGTGTCAGACAGTGTCTGAGATTGTCAAAAAGTGTCAAAGAGTTTCAGAGAATGTCAGAGAGTTTCAGAGAGTGTCAGGGAGTGTCAGAGAGTGTCAGAGGGTTTCAGAGAGATTCAGAGATGTTCAGAGAGTGTCAGAGAGTGTCAGAAAGTTTCAGAGAGAGTCAGAGAGTGTCAGGGAGTTTCAGAGAGTTTCAGAGAGTGTCACAGAGTGTCAGAGCTTTTCAGAGAGATTCAGAGAGTGTCAGAGAGTGTCACAGAGTGTCATAGAGTTGCAGAGTGTGTCCGAGAGTGTCCGAGAGTTGCAGAGTGTGTCAGAGAGTGTCCGAGAGTTTCAGAAAGTGTCAGATAGTGTCAGAGAGTGTCAGAGAGTGTCTGAGAATGTCAGAGAGTGTCAGAGTGTTTCAGAGAGTGTCAGAGAGTTTCAGAGAGTTTCAGAGATCTTCAGAGAGTTTCAGAGTGTGCCAGAAAGTTTCAGAGAGTGTCACAGAGTGTCGGAGAGTTTCCGAGAGATTCAGAGAGTGTCCGAGAGATTCAGAAAGTGTCAGATTGTGTCAGAGAGTTTCAGAAAGTGTCAGAGAGTGTCAGAGAGTGTCTGAGCGTGTCAGAGATTGTCAGAGAGTTTCAGAGAGTGTCAGAGAGTGTCAGAGAGTGTCAGAGAGTTTCAGAGAGTGTCAGAGAGTGTCAGAGAGTGTCAGAGACTTTCTGAGAGTGTCAGAGAGTGCCAGAGAGTTTCTGAGAGTTTCTGAGTGTGTCGAAGTGTGTCTGCGGGAGTCAGAGAGTATCTGAGAGTGTCACAGAGTGTCAGAGAGTGCCAGAGATTTTCAGAGAATTTCAGAGATGTTCAGAGAGTGTCAGAGAGTGTCAGAAAGTTTCAGAGAGTGTCAGAGAGTGTCAGGGAGTTTCAGAGAGTTACAGAGAGTGCCACAGAGTGTCAGCGAGCTTCAGAGAGATTCAGCGATCGTCAGAGAGTGTCCGAGAGTGTCACAGAGTGACACAGAGTTGCAGAGTGTGTCAGAGAGTGTCCGAGAGTTTCAGAAAGTGTCAGATAGTGTCAGAGAGTTTCAGAGAGTGTCAGAGAGTGTCAGAGAGTGTCTGAGAATGTCAGAGATTGTCAGAGTGTTTCAGAGAGTTTCACAGAGTTTCTGATAGTGTCAGAGAATTTCAGAGAGGTTCAGAGATCTTCAGAGAGTGTCAGAGAGTGCGAGAAAGTTTCAGAGAGTGTCACAGAGTGTCGGAGAGTTTCAGAGAGATTCAGAGAGTGTCCGAGAGATTCAGAAAGTGTCAGATAGTGTCAGAGAGATTCAGAGATCTTCAGAGAGTGTCTGAGAGTGTCTGAGAGTGCCAGAGATTGTCAGAGTGTTTCAGAGAGTGTCAGAGAGTGTCAGAGAGTTTCAGAGAGTTTCAGAGAGTGTCAGAGAGTTTCAGAGAGTTTCAGAGATCTTCAGAGAGTGTCAGAGTGTGCCAGAAAGTTTCAGAGAGTGTCACAGAGTGTCGGAGAGTTTCCGAGAGATTCAGAGAGTGTCCGAGAGATTCAGAAAGTGTCAGATTGTGTCAGAGAGTTTCAGAAAGTGTCAGAGAGTGTCTGAGAGTGTCAGAGATTGTCAGAGAGTTTCAGAGAGTGTCAGAGAGTGTCAGAGAGTGTCAGAGAGTTTCAGAGAGTGTCAGAGAGTGTCAGAGAGTGTCAGAGACTTTCTGAGAGTGTCAGAGAGTGCCAGTGAGTTTCTGAGAGTTTCTGAGTGTGTCGAAGTGTGTCTGCGGGAGTCAGAGAGTATCTGAGAGTGTCACAGAGTGTCAGAGAGTGTCAGAGAGTGTCAGACACTTTCTGAGAGTGTCAGAGAGTGCCAGAGAGTTTCTGAGAGTTTCAGAGAGTGTCAGAGAGTGTCAGAGACTTTCTGAGAGTGTCAGTGAGTGCCAGAGAGTTTCTGAGAGTTTGTGAGTGTGTCGATGTGTGTCTGCGGGAGTCAGAGAGTATCTGAGAGTGTCACAGAGTGTCAGAGAGTGTCAGAGATTTTCAGAGAATTTCAGAGATGTTCAGAGACTGTCAGAGAGTGTCAGAAAGTTTCAGAGAGTGTCAGAGAGTGTCAGGGAGTTTCTGAGAGTTACAGAGAGTGTCACAGAGTGTCAGCGAGTTTCAGAGAGATTCAGCGATCGCCAGAGAGTGTCCGAGAGTGTCACAGAGTGACACAGAGTTGCAGAGTGTGTCAGAGAGTGTCCGAGAGTTTCAGAAAGTGTCAGATAGTGTCAGAGAGTTTCAGAGAGTGTCAGAGAGTGTCAGAGAGTGTCTGAGAATGTCAGAGAGTGTCAGAGTGTTTCAGAGAGTGTCAGAGAGTTTCAGAGAGTTTCAGAGATCTTCAGAGAGTGTCAGAGTGTGCCAGAAAGTTTCAGAGAGTGTCACAGAGTGTCGGAGAGTTTCCGAGAGATTCAGAGAGTGTCCGAGAGATTCAGAAAGTGTCAGATTGTGTCAGAGAGTTTCAGAAAGTGTCAGAGAGTGTCAGAGAGTGTCTGAGAGTGTCAGAGATTGTCAGAGAGTTTCAGAGAGTGTCAGAGAGTGTCAGAGAGTTTCAGAGAGTTTCAGAGAGTGTCAGAGAGTGTCAGAGAGTGTCAGAGACTTTCTGAGAGTGTCAGAGAGTGCCAGAGAGTTTCTGAGAGTTTCTGAGTGTGTCGAAGTGTGTCTGCGGGAGTCAGAGAGTATCTGAGAGAGTCACAGAGTGTCAGAGAGTGTCAGAGAGTTTCAGAGAGTGTCAGAGAGTGTCAGAGAGTGTCAGAGACTTTCTGAGAGTGTCAGAGAGTGCCAGAGAGTTTCTGAGAGTTTCTGAGTGTGTCGAAGTGTGTCTGCGGGAGTCAGAGAGTATCTGAGAGTGTCAGAGAGTGTCAGAGAGCTTCAGACAGTGTCAGACAGTGTCTGAGATTGTCAAAAAGTGTCAAAGAGTTTCAGAGAATGTCAGAGAGTTTCAGAGAGTGTCAGGGAGTGTCAGAGAGTGTCAGAGGGTTTCTGAGAGTTTCTGAGTGTGTCGAAGTGTGTCTGCGGGAGTCAGAGAGTATCTGAGAGTGTCACAGAGTGTCAGAGAGTGTCAGAGATTTTCAGAGAATTTCAGAGATGTTCAGAGAGTGTCAGAGAGTGTCAGAAAGTTTCAGAGAGTGTCAGAGAGTGTCAGGGAGTTTCTGAGAGTTACAGAGAGTGTCACAGAGTGTCAGCGAGTTTCAGAGAGATTCAGCGATCCCCAGAGAGTGTCCGAGAGTGTCACAGAGTGACACAGAGTTGCAGAGTGTGTCAGAGAGTGTCCGAGAGTTTCAGAATGTGTCAGATAGTGTCAGAGAGTTTCAGAGAGTGTCAGAGAGTGTCAGAGAGTGTCTGAGAATGTCAGAGAGTGTCAGTGTTTCAGAGAGTTTCACAGAGTTTCTGATAGTGTCAGAGAATTTCAGAGAGGTTCAGAGAGTTTCAGAGAGCTTCTGAGAGTTTCTGAGAGTGTCTGAGAGTTACAAAGAGTTTCAGACAGTTTCAGAGAGTGTCAGAGAGTGCGAGAAAGTTTCAGAGAGTGTCACAGAGTGTCGGAGAGTTTCAGAGAGATTCAGAGAGTGTCCGAGAGATTCAGAAAGTTTCAGATAGTGTCAGAGAGATTCAGAGATCTTCAGAGAGTGTCTGAGAGTGTCTGAGAGTGCCAGAGATTGTCAGAGAGTTTCAGAGCGTGTCAGAGAGTGTCAGAGAGTTTCAGAGAGTTTCAGAGAGTGTCAGAGAGTGTCAGAGAGTTTCAGAGAATTTCTGAGAGTGTCAGAGAGTGCCAGAAAGTTTCAGAGATTGTCACAGAGTGTCGGAGAGATTCAGAGAGATTCAGAGAGTTTCCGAGAGATTCAGAAAGTGTCAGATTGTGTCAGAGAGTTTCAGAAAGTGTCAGAGAGTGTCTGAGAATGTCAGAGATTGTCAGAGAGTTTCAGAGAGTGTCAGAGAGTGTCAGAGAGTTTCAGAGAGTGTCAGAGAGTGTCAGAGAGCTTCAGACAGTGTCAGACAGTGTCTGAGATTGTCAAAAAGTGTCAAAGAGTTTCAGAGAATGTCAGAGAGTTTCAGAGAGTGTCAGGGAGTGTCAGAGAGTGTCAGAGGGTTTCAGAGAGATTCAGAGATGTTCAGAGAGTGTCAGAGAGTGTCAGAAAGTTTCAGAGAGAGTCAGAGAGTGTCAGGGAGTTTCAGAGAGTTTCAGAGAGTGTCACAGAGTGTCAGAGCTTTTCAGAGACATTCAGAGAGTGTCAGAGAGTGTCACAGAGTGTCATAGAGTTGCAGAGTGTGTCCGAGAGTGTCCGAGAGTTTCAGAAAGAGTCAGAGAGTGTCAGAGAGTTTCAGAAAGTGTCAGAGAGTGTCAGAGAGTGTCTGAGAGTGTCTGAGAGTGTCAGAGAGTGTCAGAGAGTGTCAGAGATCTTCAGAGAGTGTCAGAGAGAGCGGGAAAGTTTCAGAGAGTGTCACAGAGTGTCGGAGAGTTTCAGAGAGATTCAGAGAGTGTCCGAGAGTGTCAGAAAGTTTCAGAGAGTGTCCGAGGGTTTCAGAGAGTTTCAGAGGGTGTCAGAGATTTTCAGAGAGTGCCAGAGATCTTCAGAGAGTGTCGGAGAGTGCCAGAAAGTTTCAGAGAGAGTCATAGAGTGTCGGAGAGTTTCGGAGAGATTCAGAGAGTGTCCGAGAGATTCAGAAAGAGTCAGAGAGTGTCAGAGAGTTTCAGAAAGTGTCAGAGAGTGTCAGGGAGTGTCAGAGAGTGTCAGAGAGTGTCTGAGAATGTCAGAGAGTGTCAGAGATCTTCAGAGAGTGTCAGAGAGAGCGGGAAAGTTTCAGAGAGTGTCACAGAGTCTCGGAGAGTTTCAGAGAGATTCAGAGAGTGTCCGAGAGTGTCAGAAAGTTTCAGAGAGTGTCCGAGAGTTTCAGAGAGTTTCAGAGGGTGTCACAGAGTGTCTGAGAGTGTCCGAGAGTTTCAGAGGTTGTCAGGGAGTTTCAAAGAGTGTCAAAGAGTGTCAAAGAGTTTCAGAGAGTGTCAGAGAGTGTCAGAGGGTTTCAGAGAGTGTCAGAGAGTTTCAGAGAATTTCTGAGAGTGTCAGAGAGTGCCTGAGAGTTTCTGACAGTTTCTGAGTGTGCCGGAGAGTGTCAGAGAGTGTCAGAGTGTTTCAGAGAGCGTCACAGAGTTTCAGAGAGTGTCAGAGATTTTCAGAGAGTTTCAGAGATCTTCAGAGAGTGTCAGTGAGTGCCACAGAGTGCCAGTGAGTGTCAGAGAGTTTCAGAGAGTGTCAGAGATTTTCAGAGAGTTTCGGAGATCTTCAGAGAGTGTCAGAGAGTTCCAGAAAGTTTCAGAGAGTGTCACAGAGTGTCGGAGAGTTTCAGAGAGATTCAGAGAGTGTCCGAGAGATTCAGAAAGTGTCAGATAGTGTCAGAGAGTTTCAGAAAGTGTCAGAGAGTGTCAGAGAGTGTCTGAGAGTGTCAGAGATTGTCAGAGAGTTTCAGAGAGTGTCAGAGAGTGTCAGAGAGTTTCAGAGAGTGTCAGAGAGTTTCAGAGAGCTTCAGACAGTGTCAGGGAGTGTCAGAGAGTTTCAGATGGAGTCAGACATTGTCTGAGATTGTCAAAGAGTGTCAAAGAGTTTCAGAGAGTGTCAGAGAGTGTCAGAGAGTTTCAGAGAGTGTCATGGAGTGTCAGAGAGTTTCAGAGTGTTTCAGAGAGAGTCAGACAGTGTCCGAGAGTTTCAGAGGTTGTCAGGGAGTTTCAAAGAGTGTCAAAGAGTGTCAAAGAGTTTCAGAGAGTGTCAGAGAGTGTCAGAGGGTTTCAGAGAGTGTCAGAGAGTTTCAGAGAATTTCTGAGAGTGTCAGAGAGTGCCTGAGAGTTTCTGACAGTTTCTGAGTGTGCCGGAGAGTGTCAGAGAGTGTCAGAGTGTTTCAGAGAGCGTCACAGAGTTTCAGAGAGTGTCAGAGATTTTCAGAGAGTTTCAGAGATCTTCAGAGAGTGTCAGTGAGTGCCACAGAGTGCCAGTGAGTGTCAGAGAGTTTCAGAGAGTGTCAGAGATTTTCAGAGAGTTTCGGAGATCTTCAGAGAGTGTCAGAGAGTTCCAGAAAGTTTCAGAGAGTGTCACAGAGTGTCGGAGAGTTTCAGAGAGATTCAGAGAGTGTCCGAGAGATTCAGAAAGTGTCAGATAGTGTCAGAGAGTTTCAGAAAGTGTCAGAGAGTGTCAGAGAGTGTCTGAGAGTGTCAGAGATTGTCAGAGAGTTTCAGAGAGTGTCAGAGAGTGTCAGAGAGTTTCAGAGAGTGTCAGAGAGTTTCAGAGAGCTTCAGACAGTGTCAGGGAGTGTCAGAGAGTTTCAGATGGAGTCAGACATTGTCTGAGATTGTCAAAGAGTGTCAAAGAGTTTCAGAGAGTGTCAGAGAGTTTCAGAGAGTGTCATGGAGTGTCAGAGAGTTTCAGAGTGTTTCAGAGAGAGTCAGACAGTGTCTGAGAGTTTCAAAGAGTGTCAAAGAGATTCAGAGAGTGTCAGAGAGTGTCAGAGAGTGTCAGAGAGTTTCAGAGAGTGTCAAAGAGTTTCAGAGAGTTTCTGAGAGTGTCAGAGAGTGCCAGAGAGTTTCTGAGAGTTTCTGAGTGTGTCGAAGTGTGTCTGCGGGAGTCAGAGAGTATCTGAGAGTGTCACAGTGTGTCAGAGAGTGTCAGAGATTTTCAGAGAGCTTCAGAGATGTTCAGAGAGTGTCAGGGAGTTTCAGAGAGTTACAAAGAGATTCAGAGAGTGTCAGAGAGTGTCAGAGAGTGTCACAGAGTGACAGAGAGTGTCAGAGAGTGTCTGAGAATGTCAGAGAGCGTCAGTGATCTTCAGAGAGAGTCAGAGAGAGCGAGAAAGTTTCAGAGAGTGTCACAGAGTGTCGGAGAGTTTCAGAAAGTGTCAGAGAGTGTCAGAGAGTGTCTGAGAGTGTCAGAGATTGTCGGAGAGTTTCAGAGAGTTTCAGAGAGTGTCAGGGAGCTTCAGAGAGTTACAGAGAGATTCAGAGAGTGTCAGAGAGTGACACAGAGTTGCAGAGTGTGTCAGAGACTGTCCGAGAGTTTCCGAAAGTGTCAGATACTGTCAGAGAGTTTCAGAAAGTGTCAGAGAGTGTCAGAGAGTGTCTGAGAATGTCAGAGAGTGTCAGAGATCTTCAGAGAGTGTCAGAGAGTGCGAGAAAGTTTCAGAGAGTGTCACAGAGTGTCGGAGAGTTTCAGAGAGATTCAGAAAGTGTCAGATATTGTCAGAGAGATTCAGAGATCTTCAGAGAGTGTCTGAGAGTGTCTGAGCGTGCCAGAGATTGTCAGAGAGTTTCAGAGAGTGACAGAGAGTGTCAGAGAGTTTCAGAGAGTTTCAGAGAGTGTCAGAGAATATCAGAGAGTTTCAGAGAGTTTCAGAGAGCTTCAGAGACTTTCAGAGAGTGACAGAAAGTTTCAGAGAGTGTCAGAGAGTTTCAGAGAGTGTCACAGAGTGTCAGAGTGATTCAGAGAGATTCAGAGAGTGTCAGAGATTGTCAGAGAATTTCAGACAGTTTCAGAGAGTGTCAGAGAGTGTCAGAGAGTTTCAGAGAGAGTCAGTGAGTGTCAGAGAGTGTCAAAGAGTGTCACAGAGATTCAGAGAGTGTCAGAGAGCGTCAGAGAGTGTCAGAGAGTTTCAGAGAGCGTCAGAGTGTTTCAGAGAATTTCTGAGAGTGTCAGAGAGTTCCAGAGAGTTTCTGAAAGTATCTGAGAGTGTCACAGAGTGTCAGAGAGTGTCAGAGATTTTCAGAGAGTTTCAGAGATGTTCAGAGAGTGTCAGAGAGTGTCAGAAAGTTTCAGAGAGAGTCAGAGAGTGTCTTAGAGCGTCAGAGAGTGTCATAGTCTTTCAGAGAGTGTCACAGAGTTTCAGAGAGTGTCAGAGATTTTCAGAGAGTGCCAGAGATCTTCAGAGAGTGTCAGAGAGTGCCAGAAAGTTTCATAGAGTGTCATAGAGTGTCGGAGAGTTTCAGAGAGATTCAGAGAGTGTCCGAGAGATTCAGAATGTGTCAGATAGTGTCAGAGAGTTTCAGAAAGTGTCACAGAGTGTCAGAGAGTGTCTGAGAGTGTCAGAGAGTGTCGGAGAGTTTCAGAGAGTGTCAGAGAGTGTCAGAGAATTTCAGAGAGTTTCAGAGAGTGGCAGAGAGTGTCAGAGAGTTTCAGAGAGTCTCAGATAGTGTCAGAGAGTGTCAGAGATTGTCTGAGAGTGTCTGAGAGTTTCAGAGGGTGTCAGAGAGTTTCAGAGAGCTTCTGAGAGTTTCTGAGAGAGTCAGAGAATTACAAAGAGTTTCAGAGAGTTTCAGACAGTGTCAGAAAGTTTCAGAGAGTGTCCGAGAGTTTCAGAGAGTTTCAGAGGGTGTCACAGAGTGTCAGAGAGTTTCAGAGAGTTTCAGAAAGTGTCAGACAGTGTCTGAGAGTGTCAAAGAGTGTCAAAGAGTTTCAGAGAGTTTCAGAGAGTGTCAGAGAGTGTCAGAGGGTTTCAGATAGTGTCAGAGAGTTTCAGAGAGTGTCAGAGATTTTCAGAGAGTGCCAGAGATCTTCAGCCAGTGTCAGAGAGTGCCAGAAAGTTTCAGAGAGTGTCATAGAGTGTCGGAGAGTTTCAGAGAGATTCAGAGAGTGTCCGAGAGAATCAGAAAGTGTCAGATAGTGTCAGAGAGTTTCAGAAAGTGACACAGAGTGTCAGAGAGTGTCTGAGAGTGTCAGAGAGTGTCGGAGAGTTTCAGAGAGTGTCAGAGAGTGTCAGAGGGTTTCAGAGAGTGTCAGAGAGTTTCAGAGAATTTCTGAGAGTGTCAGAGAGTGCCTGAGAGTTACTGACAGTTTCTGAGTGTGCCGGAGAGTGTCAGAGAGTGTCAGAGTGTTTCAGAGAGTGTCACAGAGTTTCAGAGAGTGTCAGAGATTTTCAGAGATCTTCAGTGAGTGTCAGTGAGTGCCACAGAGTGTCAGTGAGTGTCAGAGAGTCTCAGAGAGTGTCAGAGATTTTCAGAGAGTTTCAGAGATCTTCAGAGAGTGTCAGAGAGTTCCAGAAAGTTTCAGAGAGTGTCACAGAGTGTCGGAGAGTGTCAGAGTCTTTCAGAGAGTGTCACAGAGATTTAGAGATTTTCAGAGAGTGCCAGAGGTCTTCAGAGAGTGTCAGAGAGTGCCAGAAAGTTTCATAGAGTGTCATAGAGTGTCGGAGAGTTTCAGAGAGATTCAGAGAGTGTCCGAGAGATTCAGAAAGTGTCAGATAGTGTCAGAGAGTTTCAGAAAGTGTCACAGAGTGTCTGAGAGTGTCTGAGAGTGTCAGAGAGTGTCGGAGAGTTTCAGAGAGTGTCAGAGAGTGTCAGAGAATTTCAGAGAGTTTCAGAGAGTGTCAGAGAGTGTCAGAGAGTTTCAGAGAGTCTCAGATAGTGTCAGAGAGTGTCAGAGAGTGTCTGAGAGTGTCTGAGAGTTTCAGAGGGTGTCAGAGAGTTTCAGAGAGCTTCTGAGAGTGTCAGAAAGTTTCAGAGAGTGTCCGAGAGTTTCAGAGAGTTTCAGAGGGTTTCACAGAGTGTCAGAGAGTTTCAGGAAGCTTCAGAGAGTTTCAGGGAGTTTCAGAGATTCTCAAAGAGTTTCAGAGAGTTTCAGAAAGTGTCAAACAGTGTCTGAGAGTGTCAAAGAGTGTCAAAGAGTTTCAGAGAGTTTCAGAGAGTGTCAGAGAGTGTCAGAGGGTTTCAGATAGTGTCAGGGAGTTTCAGAGAGTGTCAGAGATTTTCAGCGAGTGCCAGAGATCTTCAGAGAGTGTCAGAGAGTGCCAGAAAGTTTCAGAGAGTGTCACAGAGTCTCGGAGAGTTTCAGAGAGATTCAGAGAGTGTCCGAGAGTGTCAGAAAGTTTCAGAGAGTGTCCGAGAGTTTCAGAGAGTTTCAGAGGGTGTCACAGAGTGTCTGAGAGTGTCCGAGAGTTTCAGAGGTTGTCAGGGAGTTTCAAAGAGTGTCAAAGAGTGTCAAAGAGTTTCAGAGAGTGTCAGAGAGTGTCAGAGGGTTTCAGAGAGTGTCAGAGAGTTTCAGAGAATTTCTGAGAGTGTCAGAGAGTGCCTGAGAGTTTCTGACAGTTTCTGAGTGTGCCGGAGAGTGTCAGAGAGTGTCAGAGTGTTTCAGAGAGCGTCACAGAGTTTCAGAGAGTGTCAGAGATTTTCAGAGAGTTTCAGAGATCTTCAGAGAGTGTCAGTGAGTGCCACAGAGTGCCAGTGAGTGTCAGAGAGTTTCAGAGAGTGTCAGAGATTTTCAGAGAGTTTCGGAGATCTTCAGAGAGTGTCAGAGAGTTCCAGAAAGTTTCAGAGAGTGTCACAGAGTGTCGGAGAGTTTCAGAGAGATTCAGAGAGTGTCCGAGAGATTCAGAAAGTGTCAGATAGTGTCAGAGAGTTTCAGAAAGTGTCAGAGAGTGTCAGAGAGTGTCTGAGAGTGTCAGAGATTGTCAGAGAGTTTCAGAGAGTGTCAGAGAGTGTCAGAGAGTTTCAGAGAGTGTCAGAGAGTTTCAGAGAGCTTCAGACAGTGTCAGGGAGTGTCAGAGAGTTTCAGATGGAGTCAGACATTGTCTGAGATTGTCAAAGAGTGTCAAAGAGTTTCAGAGAGTGTCAGAGAGTGTCAGAGAGTTTCAGAGAGTGTCATGGAGTGTCAGAGAGTTTCAGAGTGTTTCAGAGAGAGTCAGACAGTGTCCGAGAGTTTCAGAGGTTGTCAGGGAGTTTCAAAGAGTGTCAAAGAGTGTCAAAGAGTTTCAGAGAGTGTCAGAGAGTGTCAGAGGGTTTCAGAGAGTGTCAGAGAGTTTCAGAGAATTTCTGAGAGTGTCAGAGAGTGCCTGAGAGTTTCTGACAGTTTCTGAGTGTGCCGGAGAGTGTCAGAGAGTGTCAGAGTGTTTCAGAGAGCGTCACAGAGTTTCAGAGAGTGTCAGAGATTTTCAGAGAGTTTCAGAGATCTTCAGAGAGTGTCAGTGAGTGCCACAGAGTGCCAGTGAGTGTCAGAGAGTTTCAGAGAGTGTCAGAGATTTTCAGAGAGTTTCGGAGATCTTCAGAGAGTGTCAGAGAGTTCCAGAAAGTTTCAGAGAGTGTCACAGAGTGTCGGAGAGTTTCAGAGAGATTCAGAGAGTGTCCGAGAGATTCAGAAAGTGTCAGATAGTGTCAGAGAGTTTCAGAAAGTGTCAGAGAGTGTCAGAGAGTGTCTGAGAGTGTCAGAGATTGTCAGAGAGTTTCAGAGAGTGTCAGAGAGTGTCAGAGAGTTTCAGAGAGTGTCAGAGAGTTTCAGAGAGCTTCAGACAGTGTCAGGGAGTGTCAGAGAGTTTCAGATGGAGTCAGACATTGTCTGAGATTGTCAAAGAGTGTCAAAGAGTTTCAGAGAGTGTCAGAGAGTGTCAGAGAGTTTCAGAGAGTGTCATGGAGTGTCAGAGAGTTTCAGAGTGTTTCAGAGAGAGTCAGACAGTGTCTGAGAGTTTCAAAGAGTGTCAAAGAGATTCAGAGAGTGTCAGAGAGTGTCAGAGAGTGTCAGAGAGATTCAGAGAGTGTCAAAGAGTTTCAGAGAGTTTCTGAGAGTGTCAGAGAGTGCCAGAGAGTTTCTGAGAGTTTCTGAGTGTGTCGAAGTGTGTCTGCGGGAGTCAGAGAGTATCTGAGAGTGTCACAGTGTGTCAGAGAGTGTCAGAGATTTTCAGAGAGCTTCAGAGATGTTCAGAGAGTGTCAGGGAGTTTCAGAGAGTTACAAAGAGATTCAGAGAGTGTCAGAGAGTGTCAGAGAGTGTCACAGAGTGACAGAGAGTGTCAGAGAGTGTCTGAGAATGTCAGAGAGCGTCAGTGATCTTCAGAGAGAGTCAGAGAGAGCGAGAAAGTTTCAGAGAGTGTCACAGAGTGTCGGAGAGTTTCAGAAAGTGTCAGAGAGTGTCAGAGAGTGTCTGAGAGTGTCAGAGATTGTCGGAGAGTTTCAGAGAGTTTCAGAGAGTGTCAGGGAGCTTCAGAGAGTTACAGAGAGATTCAGAGAGTGTCAGAGAGTGACACAGAGTTGCAGAGTGTGTCAGAGACTGTCCGAGAGTTTCCGAAAGTGTCAGATACTGTCAGAGAGTTTCAGAAAGTGTCAGAGAGTGTCAGAGAGTGTCTGAGAATGTCAGAGAGTGTCAGAGATCTTCAGAGAGTGTCAGAGAGTGCGAGAAAGTTTCAGAGAGTGTCACAGAGTGTCGGAGAGTTTCAGAGAGATTCAGAAAGTGTCAGATATTGTCAGAGAGATTCAGAGATCTTCAGAGAGTGTCTGAGAGTGTCTGAGCGTGCCAGAGATTGTCAGAGAGTTTCAGAGAGTGACAGAGAGTGTCAGAGAGTTTCAGAGAGTTTCAGAGAGTGTCAGAGAATATCAGAGAGTTTCAGAGAGTTTCAGAGAGCTTCAGAGACTTTCAGAGAGTGACAGAAAGTTTCAGAGAGTGTCAGAGAGTTTCAGAGAGTGTCACAGAGTGTCAGAGTGATTCAGAGAGATTCAGAGAGTGTCAGAGATTGTCAGAGAATTTCAGACAGTTTCAGAGAGTGTCAGAGAGTGTCAGAGAGTTTCAGAGAGAGTCAGTGAGTGTCAGAGAGTGTCAAAGAGTGTCACAGAGATTCAGAGAGTGTCAGAGAGCGTCAGAGAGTGTCAGAGAGTTTCAGAGAGCGTCAGAGTGTTTCAGAGAATTTCTGAGAGTGTCAGAGAGTTCCAGAGAGTTTCTGAAAGTATCTGAGAGTGTCACAGAGTGTCAGAGAGTGTCAGAGATTTTCAGAGAGTTTCAGAGATGTTCAGAGAGTGTCAGAGAGTGTCAGAAAGTTTCAGAGAGAGTCAGAGAGTGTCTTAGAGCGTCAGAGAGTGTCATAGTCTTTCAGAGAGTGTCACAGAGTTTCAGAGAGTGTCAGAGATTTTCAGAGAGTGCCAGAGATCTTCAGAGAGTGTCAGAGAGTGCCAGAAAGTTTCATAGAGTGTCATAGAGTGTCGGAGAGTTTCAGAGAGATTCAGAGAGTGTCCGAGAGATTCAGAATGTGTCAGATAGTGTCAGAGAGTTTCAGAAAGTGTCACAGAGTGTCAGAGAGTGTCTGAGAGTGTCAGAGAGTGTCGGAGAGTTTCAGAGAGTGTCAGAGAGTGTCAGAGAATTTCAGAGAGTTTCAGAGAGTGGCAGAGAGTGTCAGAGAGTTTCAGAGAGTCTCAGATAGTGTCAGAGAGTGTCAGAGATTGTCTGAGAGTGTCTGAGAGTTTCAGAGGGTGTCAGAGAGTTTCAGAGAGCTTCTGAGAGTTTCTGAGAGAGTCAGAGAATTACAAAGAGTTTCAGAGAGTTTCAGACAGTGTCAGAAAGTTTCAGAGAGTGTCCGAGAGTTTCAGAGAGTTTCAGAGGGTGTCACAGAGTGTCAGAGAGTTTCAGAGAGTTTCAGAAAGTGTCAGACAGTGTCTGAGAGTGTCAAAGAGTGTCAAAGAGTTTCAGAGAGTTTCAGAGAGTGTCAGAGAGTGTCAGAGGGTTTCAGATAGTGTCAGAGAGTTTCAGAGAGTGTCAGAGATTTTCAGAGAGTGCCAGAGATCTTCAGCCAGTGTCAGAGAGTGCCAGAAAGTTTCAGAGAGTGTCATAGAGTGTCGGAGAGTTTCAGAGAGATTCAGAGAGTGTCCGAGAGAATCAGAAAGTGTCAGATAGTGTCAGAGAGTTTCAGAAAGTGACACAGAGTGTCAGAGAGTGTCTGAGAGTGTCAGAGAGTGTCGGAGAGTTTCAGAGAGTGTCAGAGAGTGTCAGAGGGTTTCAGAGAGTGTCAGAGAGTTTCAGAGAATTTCTGAGAGTGTCAGAGAGTGCCTGAGAGTTACTGACAGTTTCTGAGTGTGCCGGAGAGTGTCAGAGAGTGTCAGAGTGTTTCAGAGAGTGTCACAGAGTTTCAGAGAGTGTCAGAGATTTTCAGAGATCTTCAGTGAGTGTCAGTGAGTGCCACAGAGTGTCAGTGAGTGTCAGAGAGTCTCAGAGAGTGTCAGAGATTTTCAGAGAGTTTCAGAGATCTTCAGAGAGTGTCAGAGAGTTCCAGAAAGTTTCAGAGAGTGTCACAGAGTGTCGGAGAGTGTCAGAGTCTTTCAGAGAGTGTCACAGAGATTTAGAGATTTTCAGAGAGTGCCAGAGGTCTTCAGAGAGTGTCAGAGAGTGCCAGAAAGTTTCATAGAGTGTCATAGAGTGTCGGAGAGTTTCAGAGAGATTCAGAGAGTGTCCGAGAGATTCAGAAAGTGTCAGATAGTGTCAGAGAGTTTCAGAAAGTGTCACAGAGTGTCTGAGAGTGTCTGAGAGTGTCAGAGAGTGTCGGAGAGTTTCAGAGAGTGTCAGAGAGTGTCAGAGAATTTCAGAGAGTTTCAGAGAGTGTCAGAGAGTGTCAGAGAGTTTCAGAGAGTCTCAGATAGTGTCAGAGAGTGTCAGAGAGTGTCTGAGAGTGTCTGAGAGTTTCAGAGGGTGTCAGAGAGTTTCAGAGAGCTTCTGAGAGTGTCAGAAAGTTTCAGAGAGTGTCCGAGAGTTTCAGAGAGTTTCAGAGGGTTTCACAGAGTGTCAGAGAGTTTCAGGAAGCTTCAGAGAGTTTCAGGGAGTTTCAGAGATTCTCAAAGAGTTTCAGAGAGTTTCAGAAAGTGTCAAACAGTGTCTGAGAGTGTCAAAGAGTGTCAAAGAGTTTCAGAGAGTTTCAGAGAGTGTCAGAGAGTGTCAGAGGGTTTCAGATAGTGTCAGGGAGTTTCAGAGAGTGTCAGAGATTTTCAGCGAGTGCCAGAGATCTTCAGAGAGTGTCAGAGAGTGCCAGAAAGTTTCAGAGAGTGTCATAGAGTGTCGGAGAGTTACAGAGAGATTCAGAGAGTGTCCGAGAGATTCAGAAAGTGTCAGATAGTGTCAGAGAGTTTCAGAAAGTGTCACAGAGTGTCAGAGAGTGTCTGAGAGTGTCAGAGAGTGTCAGAGAGTTTCAGAGAGTTTCAGAGAGTGTCAGAGAATTTCGGAGAGTTTCAGAGAGTGGCAGAGAGTGTCAGAGAGTTTCAGAGAGTCTCAGATAGTGTCAGAGAGTGTCAGAGAGAGTCTGAGAGTGTCTGAGAGTTTCAGAGGGTGTCAGAGAGTTTCAGAGAGCTTCTGAGAGTTTCTGAGAGTGTCAGAGAGTTACAAAGAGTTTCAGAGAGTTTCAGAGAGTGTCAGAAAGTTTCAGAGAGTGTCCGAGAGTTTCAGAGAGTTTCAGAGGGTGTCACAGAGTGTCAGAGAGTTTCCAAAAACTTCAGAGAGTTTCAGGGAGTTTCAGAGAGTGTCAAAGAGTTTCAGAGAGTTTCAGAGAGAGTCAGACAGTGTCTGAGAGTGTCAAAGAGTGTCAAAGAGTATCAGACAGTGTCAGAGAGTGTCAGAGGGTTTCAGAGAGTGACAGAGAGTTTCAGAGAGTTTCTGAGAGTGTCAGAGAGTGCCTGAGAGTTTCTGACACTTTCTGAGTGTGTCAGAGTGTTTCAGAGAGTGTCAGAGATTTTCAGAGAGTTTCAGAGATCTTCAGAGAGTGTCAGTGAGTGCCACAGAGTGTCAGTGAGTGTCAGAGAGTGTCAGAGAGTGTCAGAGATTTTCGGAGAGTTTCAGAGAGTTTCAGAGATCTTCAGAGATTGTCAGAGAGTGCCAGAAAGTTTCAGAGAGTGTCACAGAGTGTTGGAGAGTTTCAGAGAGATTCAGAGAGTGTCCGAGAGATTCAGAAAGTGTCAGATAGTGTCAGAGAGTTTCAGAAAGTGTCAGAGAGTGTCACAGAGTGTCTGAGAGTGTCAGAGATTGTCAGAGAGTTTCAGAGAGTGTCAGAGAGTGTCAGAGAGCTTCAGACAGTGTCAGGGAGTGTCAGAGAGTTTCAGATGGAGTCAGACAGTGTCTGAGATTGTCAAAGAGCGTCAAAGAGTGTCAGAGAGTGTCAGAGAGTGTCAGAGAGTTTCAGAGAGTGTCAGAGAGTGTCAGGGAGTTTCAGCGAGTTACAGAGTGTCACAGAGTGTCAGAGAGTCTCAGAGAGATTCAGAGAGTGTCAGAGAGTGTCACAGAGTGACACAGAGTTGCAGAGTGTGTCAGAGAGTGTCCGAGAGTTTCAGAAAGAGTCAGATACTGTCAGAGAGTTTCTGACAGTGTCAGAGAGTGCCAGAGAGTTTCTGAGAGTTTCTGAGTGTGTCGAAGTGTGTCTGCGGGAGTCAGAGAGTATCTGAGAGTGTCACAGAGTGTCAGAGAGTGTCAGAGATTTTCAGAGAGTTTCAGAGATGTTCAGAGAGTGTCAGAGAGTGTCAGAAAGTTTCAGAGTGTGTCAGAGAGTGTCAGGGAGTTTCAGCGAGTTACAGAGTGTCACAGAGTGTCAGAGAGTCTCAGAGAGATTCAGAGAGTGTCAGAGAGTGTCAGAGAGTGTCACAGAGTGACACAGAGATGCAGAGTGTGTCAGAGAGTGTCCGAGAGTTTCAGAAAGAGTCAGATACTGTCAGAGAGTTTCAGAAAGTGTCAGAGAGTGTCAGAGAGTGTCTGAGAATGTCAGAGAGTGTCAGAGTGTTTCAGAGAGTTTCACAGAGATTCAGAGAGTGTCAGAGATTTTCAGAGAGTTTCAGAGATCTTCAGAGATTGTCAGAGAGTGCGAGAAAGTTTCAGAGAGTGTCACAGAGTGTCGGAGAGTTTCAGAGAGATTCAGAGAGTGTCCGAGAGATTCAGAAAGTGTCAGATATTGTCAGAGAGTTTCAGAGATCTTCAGAGAGTGTCTGAGAGTGTCTGAGAGTGCCACAGGTTGTCAGAGAGATTCAGAGAGTGTCAGAGAGTTTCAGAGAGTTTCAGAGAGTGTCAGAGAGTGTCAGAGAGTTTCAGAGAGTTTCAGAGAGCTTCAGAGAGTTTCAGAGAGTGTCAGAAAGTTTCAGAGACTGTCAGAGAGTTTCAGAGAGTGTCACAGAGTGTCAGAGTGATTCAGAGAGATTCAGAGAGTGTCAGAGATTGTCAGAGAGTGTCAGAAAGTTTCAGAGAGTTTCAGAGATGTTCAGAGAGTGTCAGAGAATGTCAGAAAGTTTCAGAGAGAGTCAGAGTGTCAGGGAGTTTCAGAGAGTTTCAGAGAGTGTCACAGAGTGTCAGAGCTTTTCAGAGAGATTCAGAGAGTGTCAGAGAGTGTCACAGAGTGTCATGGAGTTGCAGGGTGTGTCAGAGAGTGTCCGAGAGTTTCAGAAAGAGTCAGATAGTGTCAGAGATTTTCAGAAAGTGTCAGAGAGTGTCAGAGAGTGTCTGAGAGTGTGAGAGAGTGTCAGAGTCTTTCAGAGAGTGTCACAGAATTTCAGAGAGTGTCGGAGAGTTTCAGAGAGATTCAGAGAGTGTCCGAGAGATTCAGAAAGTGTCAGATAGTGTCAGAGAGTGTCAGAGAGTGTCAGAGAGCTTCAGACAGTGTCAGGGAGTGTCAGAGAGTTTCAGATGGAGTCAGACAGTGTCTGAGATTGTCAAAGAGTGTCAAAGAGTTTCAGAGAGTGTCAGAGAGTGTCAGAGAGTTTCAGAGAGTGTCATGGAGCTTCAGAGAGTTTCAGAGTGTTTCAGAGAGAGTCAGACAGTGTCTGAGAGTGTCAAAGAGATTCAGAGAGTGTCAGAGAGTGTCAGAGAGTGTCAGAGAGTTTCAGAGAGTGTCAAAGAGTTTCAGAGAGTTTCTGAGAGTGTCAGAGAGTGCCAGAGAGTTTCTGAGAGTTTCTGAGTGTGTCGAAGTGTTTCTGCGGCAGTCAGAGTGTATCTGAGAGTGTCACAGTGTGTCAGGGAGTGTCAGAGATTTTCAGAGATCTTCAGAGATGTTCAGAGAGTGTCAGTGAGTTTCAAAGAGTTACAAAGAGATTCAGAGAGTGTCAGAGAGTGTCAGAGAGTGTCACAGAGTGACACAGAGTTGCAGAGTGTGTCAGAGAGTGTCAGAGAGTTTCAGAAAGTGTCAGATACTGTCCAGAGAGTTTCAGAAAGTGTCAGAGAGTGTCAGAGAGTGTCTGAGAATGTCAGAGAGTGTCAGAGATCTTCAGAGAGAGTCAGAGAGAGCGAGAAAGTTTCACAGAGTGTCACAGAGTGTCGGAGAGTTTCAGAGAGATTCAGAGAGTGTCCGAGAGATTCAGAAAGTGTCAGATATTGTCAGAGAGTTTCAGAGATCTTCAGAGAGTGTCTGAGAGTGTCTGAGAGTGTCAGAGATTGTCAGAGAGTTTCAGAGAGTTTCAGAGAGTGTCAGGGAGCTTCAGAGAGTTACAGAGAGATTCAGAGAGTGTCAGAGAGTGTCACAGAGTGACACAGAGTTGCAGAGTGTGTCAGAGACTGTCCGAGAGTTTCAGAAAGTGTCAGATAGTGTCAGAGAGTTTCAGAAAGTGTCAGAGAGTGTCAGAGAGAGTCTGAGAATGTCAGAGAGTGTCAGAGACCTTCAGAGAGTGTCAGAGAGAGCGGGAAAGTTTCAGAGAGTGTCACAGAGTGTCGGAGAGTTTCAGAGAGATTCAGAGAGTGTCCGAGAGATTCAGAAAGTGACAGATATTGTCAGAGAGATTCAGAGATCTTCAGAGAGTGTCTGAGAGTGTCTGAGCGTGCCAGAGATTGTCAGAGAGTTTCAGAGAGTGACAGAAAGTGTCAGAGAGTTTCAGAGAGTGTCAGAGAGTATCAGAGAGTTTCAGAGTGTTTCAGAGAGATTCAGAGAGTGTCAGTGATTGTCAGAGAATTTCAGACAGTTTCAGAGAGTTTCAGAGAGTGTCAGAGAGTTTCAGAGAGAGTCAGTGAGTGTCAGAGAGTGTCAAAAGAGTGTCACAGAGATTCAGAGAGTGTCAGAGAGCGTCAGAGACTGTCAGAGAGCGTCAGAGTGTTCCAGAGAGTTTCTGAGAGTATCTGAGAATGTCACAGAGTGTCAGAGAGTGTCAGAGATTTTCAGAGAGTTTCAGAGATGTTCAGAGAGTGACAGAGAGTGTCAGAAAGTTTCAGAGAGAGTCAGAGAGTGTCTGAGAGCGTCAGAGAGTGTCAGAGTCTTTCAGAGAGTGTCACAGAGTTTTAGAGATTTTCAGTGAGTGCCAGAGATCTTCAGAGAGTGTCAGAGAGTGCCAGAAAGTATCATAGAGTGTCATAGAGTGTCGGAGAGTTTCAGAGAGATTCAGAGAGTGTCCGAGAGATGCAGAAAGTGTCAGATAGTGTCAGTGAGTTTCAGAAAGTGTCAGAGAGTGTCAGAGAGTGTCTGAGAGTGTCAGAGATTGTCGGAGAGTTTCAGAGAGTTTCAGAGAGTGTCAGGGAGCTTCAGAGAGTTACAGAGAGATTCAGAGAGTGTCAGAGAGTGACACAGAGTTGCAGAGTGTGTCAGAGACTGTCCGAGAGTTTCCGAAAGTGTCAGATACTGTCAGAGAGTTTCAGAAAGTGTCAGAGAGTGTCAGAGAGTGTCTGAGAATGTCAGAGAGTGTCAGAGATCTTCAGAGAGTGTCAGAGAGTGCGAGAAAGTTTCAGAGAGTGTCACAGAGTGTCGGAGAGTTTCAGAGAGATTCAGAAAGTGTCAGATATTGTCAGAGAGATTCAGAGATCTTCAGAGAGTGTCTGAGAGTGTCTGAGCGTGCCAGAGATTGTCAGAGAGTTTCAGAGAGTGACAGAGAGTGTCAGAGAGTTTCAGAGAGTTTCAGAGAGTGTCAGAGAATATCAGAGAGTTTCAGAGAGTTTCAGAGAGCTTCAGAGACTTTCAGAGAGTGACAGAAAGTTTCAGAGAGTGTCAGAGAGTTTCAGAGAGTGTCACAGAGTGTCAGAGTGATTCAGAGAGATTCAGAGAGTGTCAGAGATTGTCAGAGAATTTCAGACAGTTTCAGAGAGTGTCAGAGAGTGTCAGAGAGTTTCAGAGAGAGTCAGTGAGTGTCAGAGAGTGTCAAAGAGTGTCACAGAGATTCAGAGAGTGTCAGAGAGCGTCAGAGAGTGTCAGAGAGTTTCAGAGAGCGTCAGAGTGTTTCAGAGAATTTCTGAGAGTGTCAGAGAGTTCCAGAGAGTTTCTGAAAGTATCTGAGAGTGTCACAGAGTGTCAGAGAGTGTCAGAGATTTTCAGAGAGTTTCAGAGATGTTCAGAGAGTGTCAGAGAGTGTCAGAAAGTTTCAGAGAGAGTCAGAGAGTGTCTTAGAGCGTCAGAGAGTGTCATAGTCTTTCAGAGAGTGTCACAGAGTTTCAGAGAGTGTCAGAGATTTTCAGAGAGTGCCAGAGATCTTCAGAGAGTGTCAGAGAGTGCCAGAAAGTTTCATAGAGTGTCATAGAGTGTCGGAGAGTTTCAGAGAGATTCAGAGAGTGTCCGAGAGATTCAGAAAGTGTCAGATAGTGTCAGAGAGTTTCAGAAAGTGTCACAGAGTGTCAGAGAGTGTCTGAGAGTGTCAGAGAGTGTCGGAGAGTTTCAGAGAGTGTCAGAGAGTGTCAGAGAATTTCAGAGAGTTTCAGAGAGTGGCAGAGAGTGTCAGAGAGTTTCAGAGAGTCTCAGATAGTGTCAGAGAGTGTCAGAGATTGTCTGAGAGTGTCTGAGAGTTTCAGAGGGTGTCAGAGAGTTTCAGAGAGCTTCTGAGAGTTTCTGAGAGAGTCAGAGAATTACAAAGAGTTTCAGAGAGTTTCAGACAGTGTCAGAAAGTTTCAGAGAGTGTCCGAGAGTTTCAGAGAGTTTCAGAGGGTGTCACAGAGTGTCAGAGAGTTTCAGAGAGTTTCAGAAAGTGTCAGACAGTGTCTGAGAGTGTCAAAGAGTGTCAAAGAGTTTCAGAGAGTTTCAGAGAGTGTCAGAGAGTGTCAGAGGGTTTCAGATAGTGTCAGAGAGTTTCAGAGAGTGTCAGAGATTTTCAGAGAGTGCCAGAGATCTTCAGCCAGTGTCAGAGAGTGCCAGAAAGTTTCAGAGAGTGTCATAGAGTGTCGGAGAGTTTCAGAGAGATTCAGAGAGTGTCCGAGAGAATCAGAAAGTGTCAGATAGTGTCAGAGAGTTTCAGAAAGTGACACAGAGTGTCAGAGAGTGTCTGAGAGTGTCAGAGAGTGTCTGAGAGTGTCAGAGAGTGTCGGAGAGTTTCAGAGAGTGTCAGAGAGTGTCAGAGGGTTTCAGAGAGTGTCAGAGAGTTTCAGAGAATTTCTGAGAGTGTCAGAGAGTGCCTGAGAGTTACTGACAGTTTCTGAGTGTGCCGGAGAGTGTCAGAGAGTGTCAGAGTGTTTCAGAGAGTGTCACAGAGTTTCAGAGAGTGTCAGAGATTTTCAGAGATCTTCAGTGAGTGTCAGTGAGTGCCACAGAGTGTCAGTGAGTGTCAGAGAGTCTCAGAGAGTGTCAGAGATTTTCAGAGAGTTTCAGAGATCTTCAGAGAGTGTCAGAGAGTTCCAGAAAGTTTCAGAGAGTGTCACAGAGTGTCGGAGAGTGTCAGAGTCTTTCAGAGAGTGTCACAGAGATTTAGAGATTTTCAGAGAGTGCCAGAGGTCTTCAGAGAGTGTCAGAGAGTGCCAGAAAGTTTCATAGAGTGTCATAGAGTGTCGGAGAGTTTCAGAGAGATTCAGAGAGTGTCCGAGAGATTCAGAAAGTGTCAGATAGTGTCAGAGAGTTTCAGAAAGTGTCACAGAGTGTCTGAGAGTGTCTGAGAGTGTCAGAGAGTGTCGGAGAGTTTCAGAGAGTGTCAGAGAGTGTCAGAGAATTTCAGAGAGTTTCAGAGAGTGTCAGAGAGTGTCAGAGAGTTTCAGAGAGTCTCAGATAGTGTCAGAGAGTGTCAGAGAGTGTCTGAGAGTGTCTGAGAGTTTCAGAGGGTGTCAGAGAGTTTCAGAGAGCTTCTGAGAGTGTCAGAAAGTTTCAGAGAGTGTCCGAGAGTTTCAGAGAGTTTCAGAGGGTTTCACAGAGTGTCAGAGAGTTTCAGGAAGCTTCAGAGAGTTTCAGGGAGTTTCAGAGATTCTCAAAGAGTTTCAGAGAGTTTCAGAAAGTGTCAAACAGTGTCTGAGAGTGTCAAAGAGTGTCAAAGAGTTTCAGAGAGTTTCAGAGAGTGTCAGAGAGTGTCAGAGGGTTTCAGATAGTGTCAGGGAGTTTCAGAGAGTGTCAGAGATTTTCAGCGAGTGCCAGAGATCTTCAGAGAGTGTCAGAGAGTGCCAGAAAGTTTCAGAGAGTGTCATAGAGTGTCGGAGAGTTACAGAGAGATTCAGAGAGTGTCCGAGAGATTCAGAAAGTGTCAGATAGTGTCAGAGAGTTTCAGAAAGTGTCACAGAGTGTCAGAGAGTGTCTGAGAGTGTCAGAGAGTGTCAGAGAGTTTCAGAGAGTTTCAGAGATTGTCAGAGAATTTCGGAGAGTTTCAGAGAGTGGCAGAGAGTGTCAGAGAGTTTCAGAGAGTCTCAGATAGTGTCAGAGAGTGTCAGAGAGAGTCTGAGAGTGTCTGAGAGTTTCAGAGGGTGTCAGAGAGTTTCAGAGAGCTTCTGAGAGTTTCTGAGAGTGTCAGAGAGTTACAAAGAGTTTCAGAGAGTTTCAGAGAGTGTCAGAAAGTTTCAGAGAGTGTCCGAGAGTTTCAGAGAGTTTCAGAGGGTGTCACAGAGTGTCAGAGAGTTTCCAAAAACTTCAGAGAGTTTCAGGGAGTTTCAGAGAGTGTCAAAGAGTTTCAGAGAGTTTCAGAGAGAGTCAGACAGTGTCTGAGAGTGTCAAAGAGTGTCAAAGAGTATCAGACAGTGTCAGAGAGTGTCAGAGGGTTTCAGAGAGTGACAGAGAGTTTCAGAGAGTTTCTGAGAGTGTCAGAGAGTGCCTGAGAGTTTCTGACACTTTCTGAGTGTGTCAGAGTGTTTCAGAGAGTGTCAGAGATTTTCAGAGAGTTTCAGAGATCTTCAGAGAGTGTCAGTGAGTGCCACAGAGTGTCAGTGAGTGTCAGAGAGTGTCAGAGAGTGTCAGAGATTTTCGGAGAGTTTCAGAGAGTTTCAGAGATCTTCAGAGATTGTCAGAGAGTGCCAGAAAGTTTCAGAGAGTGTCACAGAGTGTTGGAGAGTTTCAGAGAGATTCAGAGAGTGTCCGAGAGATTCAGAAAGTGTCAGATAGTGTCAGAGAGTTTCAGAAAGTGTCAGAGAGTGTCACAGAGTGTCTGAGAGTGTCAGAGATTGTCAGAGAGTTTCAGAGAGTGTCAGAGAGTGTCAGAGAGCTTCAGACAGTGTCAGGGAGTGTCAGAGAGTTTCAGATGGAGTCAGACAGTGTCTGAGATTGTCAAAGAGCGTCAAAGAGTGTCAGAGAGTGTCAGAGAGTGTCAGAGAGTTTCAGAGAGTGTCAGAGAGTGTCAGGGAGTTTCAGCGAGTTACAGAGTGTCACAGAGTGTCAGAGAGTCTCAGAGAGATTCAGAGAGTGTCAGAGAGTGTCACAGAGTGACACAGAGTTGCAGAGTGTGTCAGAGAGTGTCCGAGAGTTTCAGAAAGAGTCAGATACTGTCAGAGAGTTTCTGACAGTGTCAGAGAGTGCCAGAGAGTTTCTGAGAGTTTCTGAGTGTGTCGAAGTGTGTCTGCGGGAGTCAGAGAGTATCTGAGAGTGTCACAGAGTGTCAGAGAGTGTCAGAGATTTTCAGAGAGTTTCAGAGATGTTCAGAGAGTGTCAGAGAGTGTCAGAAAGTTTCAGAGTGTGTCAGAGAGTGTCAGGGAGTTTCAGCGAGTTACAGAGTGTCACAGAGTGTCAGAGAGTCTCAGAGAGATTCAGAGAGTGTCAGAGAGTGTCAGAGAGTGTCACAGAGTGACACAGAGATGCAGAGTGTGTCAGAGAGTGTCCGAGAGTTTCAGAAAGAGTCAGATACTGTCAGAGAGTTTCAGAAAGTGTCAGAGAGTGTCAGAGAGTGTCTGAGAATGTCAGAGAGTGTCAGAGTGTTTCAGAGAGTTTCACAGAGATTCAGAGAGTGTCAGAGATTTTCAGAGAGTTTCAGAGATCTTCAGAGATTGTCAGAGAGTGCGAGAAAGTTTCAGAGAGTGTCACAGAGTGTCGGAGAGTTTCAGAGAGATTCAGAGAGTGTCCGAGAGATTCAGAAAGTGTCAGATATTGTCAGAGAGTTTCAGAGATCTTCAGAGAGTGTCTGAGAGTGTCTGAGAGTGCCACAGGTTGTCAGAGAGATTCAGAGAGTGTCAGAGAGTTTCAGAGAGTTTCAGAGAGTGTCAGAGAGTGTCAGAGAGTTTCAGAGAGTTTCAGAGAGCTTCAGAGAGTTTCAGAGAGTGTCAGAAAGTTTCAGAGACTGTCAGAGAGTTTCAGAGAGTGTCACAGAGTGTCAGAGTGATTCAGAGAGATTCAGAGAGTGTCAGAGATTGTCAGAGAGTGTCAGAAAGTTTCAGAGAGTTTCAGAGATGTTCAGAGAGTGTCAGAGAATGTCAGAAAGTTTCAGAGAGAGTCAGAGTGTCAGGGAGTTTCAGAGAGTTTCAGAGAGTGTCACAGAGTGTCAGAGCTTTTCAGAGAGATTCAGAGAGTGTCAGAGAGTGTCACAGAGTGTCATGGAGTTGCAGGGTGTGTCAGAGAGTGTCCGAGAGTTTCAGAAAGAGTCAGATAGTGTCAGAGATTTTCAGAAAGTGTCAGAGAGTGTCAGAGAGTGTCTGAGAGTGTGAGAGAGTGTCAGAGTCTTTCAGAGAGTGTCACAGAATTTCAGAGAGTGTCGGAGAGTTTCAGAGAGATTCAGAGAGTGTCCGAGAGATTCAGAAAGTGTCAGATAGTGTCAGAGAGTGTCAGAGAGTGTCAGAGAGCTTCAGACAGTGTCAGGGAGTGTCAGAGAGTTTCAGATGGAGTCAGACAGTGTCTGAGATTGTCAAAGAGTGTCAAAGAGTTTCAGAGAGTGTCAGAGAGTGTCAGAGAGTTTCAGAGAGTGTCATGGAGCTTCAGAGAGTTTCAGAGTGTTTCAGAGAGAGTCAGACAGTGTCTGAGAGTGTCAAAGAGATTCAGAGAGTGTCAGAGAGTGTCAGAGAGTGTCAGAGAGTTTCAGAGAGTGTCAAAGAGTTTCAGAGAGTTTCTGAGAGTGTCAGAGAGTGCCAGAGAGTTTCTGAGAGTTTCTGAGTGTGTCGAAGTGTTTCTGCGGCAGTCAGAGTGTATCTGAGAGTGTCACAGTGTGTCAGGGAGTGTCAGAGATTTTCAGAGATCTTCAGAGATGTTCAGAGAGTGTCAGTGAGTTTCAAAGAGTTACAAAGAGATTCAGAGAGTGTCAGAGAGTGTCAGAGAGTGTCACAGAGTGACACAGAGTTGCAGAGTGTGTCAGAGAGTGTCAGAGAGTTTCAGAAAGTGTCAGATACTGTCCAGAGAGTTTCAGAAAGTGTCAGAGAGTGTCAGAGAGTGTCTGAGAATGTCAGAGAGTGTCAGAGATCTTCAGAGAGAGTCAGAGAGAGCGAGAAAGTTTCAGAGAGTGTCACAGAGTGTCGGAGAGTTTCAGAGAGATTCAGAGAGTGTCCGAGAGATTCAGAAAGTGTCAGATATTGTCAGAGAGTTTCAGAGATCTTCAGAGAGTGTCTGAGAGTGTCTGAGAGTGTCAGAGATTGTCAGAGAGTTTCAGAGAGTTTCAGAGAGTGTCAGGGAGCTTCAGAGAGTTACAGAGAGATTCAGAGAGTGTCAGAGAGTGTCACAGAGTGACACAGAGTTGCAGAGTGTGTCAGAGACTGTCCGAGAGTTTCAGAAAGTGTCAGATAGTGTCAGAGAGTTTCAGAAAGTGTCAGAGAGTGTCAGAGAGAGTCTGAGAATGTCAGAGAGTGTCAGAGACCTTCAGAGAGTGTCAGAGAGAGCGGGAAAGTTTCAGAGAGTGTCACAGAGTGTCGGAGAGTTTCAGAGAGATTCAGAGAGTGTCCGAGAGATTCAGAAAGTGACAGATATTGTCAGAGAGATTCAGAGATCTTCAGAGAGTGTCTGAGAGTGTCTGAGCGTGCCAGAGATTGTCAGAGAGTTTCAGAGAGTGACAGAAAGTGTCAGAGAGTTTCAGAGAGTGTCAGAGAGTATCAGAGAGTTTCAGAGTGTTTCAGAGAGATTCAGAGAGTGTCAGTGATTGTCAGAGAATTTCAGACAGTTTCAGAGAGTTTCAGAGAGTGTCAGAGAGTTTCAGAGAGAGTCAGTGAGTGTCAGAGAGTGTCAAAAGAGTGTCACAGAGATTCAGAGAGTGTCAGAGAGCGTCAGAGACTGTCAGAGAGCGTCAGAGTGTTCCAGAGAGTTTCTGAGAGTATCTGAGAATGTCACAGAGTGTCAGAGAGTGTCAGAGATTTTCAGAGAGTTTCAGAGATGTTCAGAGAGTGACAGAGAGTGTCAGAAAGTTTCAGAGAGAGTCAGAGAGTGTCTGAGAGCGTCAGAGAGTGTCAGAGTCTTTCAGAGAGTGTCACAGAGTTTTAGAGATTTTCAGTGAGTGCCAGAGATCTTCAGAGAGTGTCAGAGAGTGCCAGAAAGTATCATAGAGTGTCATAGAGTGTCGGAGAGTTTCAGAGAGATTCAGAGAGTGTCCGAGAGATTCAGAAAGTGTCAGCTAGTGTCAGAGAGTTTCAGAAAGTGTCACAGAGTGTCAGAGAGTGTCTGAGAGTGTCAGAGAGTGTCGGAGAGTTTCAGAGAGTGTCAGAGAGAATGTCAGAGAGTGTCAGAGAGTTTCAGAGAGTCTCAGATAGTGTCAGAGAGTGTCAGAGAGTGTCTGAGAGTGTCTGAGAGTTTCAGAGGGTGTCAGAGAGTTTCAGAGAGCTTCTGAGAGTGTCAGAAAGTTTCAGAGAGTGTCCGAGAGTTTCAGAGAGTTTCAGAGGGTGTCACAGAGTGTCAGAGAGTTTCAGGAAGCTTCAGAGAGTTTCAGGGAGTTTCAGAGAGTGTCAATGAGTTTCAGAGAGTTTCAGAAAGTGTCAGACAGTGTCTGAGAGTGTCAAAGAGTGTCAAAGAGTTTCAGAGAGTTTCAGAGAGTGTCAGAGAGCGTCAGAGGGTTTCAGATAGTGTCAGAGAGTTTCAGAGAGTGTCAGAGATTTTCAGAGAGTGCCAGAGATCTTCAGAGAGTGTCAGAGAGTGTCAGAGAGTGTCGGAGAGTTTCAGAGAGTTTCAGAGAGTGTCAGAGAATTTCAGAGAGTTTCAGAGAGTGGCAGAGAGTGTCAGAGAGTTTCAGAGAGTCCCAGATAGTGTCAGAGAGTGTCTGAGAGTGTCTGAGAGTTTCAGAGGGTGTCAGAGAGTTTCAGAGAGCTTCTGAGAGTTTCTGAGAGTGTCAGAGAGTTACAAAGAGTTTCAGAGAGTTTCAGAGAGTGTCAGAAAGTTTCAGAGAGTGTCCGAGAGTTTCAGAGAGTTTCAGAGGGTGTCACAGAGTGTCAGAGAGTTTCCGAAAACTTCAGAGAGTTTCAGGGAGTTTCAGAGAGTGTCAAAGAGTTTCAGAGAGTTTCAGAGAGAGTCAGACAGTGTCAGAGAGTGTCAAAGAGTGTCAAAGAGTATCAGACAGTGTCAGAGAGTGTCAGAGAGTGTCAGAGGGTTTCAGAGAGTGACAGAGAGTTTCAGAGATTTTCTGAGAGTGTCAGAGAGTGCCTGAGAGTTTCTGACACTTTCTGAGTGTGCTGGAGAGTGTCAGAGAGTGTCAGAGAATTTCAGAGAGTTTCAGAGATCTTCAGAGAGTGTCAGTGAGTGCCACAGAGTGTCAGTGAGTGTCAGAGAGTGTCAGAGAGTGTCAGAGATTTTCAGAGAGTTTCAGAGAGTTTCAGAGATCTTCAGAGATTGTCAGAGAGTGCCAGAATGTTTCAGAGAGTGTCATAGAGTGTCGGAGAGTTTCAGAGAGATTCAGAGAGTGTCCGAGAGATTCAGAAAGTGTCAGATAGTGTCAGAGAGTTTCAGAAAGTGTCAGAGAGTGTCACAGAGTGTCTGAGAGTGTCAGAGATTGTCAGAGAGTTTCAGAGAGTTTCAGAGAGTGTCAGAGAGTGTCAGAGAGCTTCAGACAGTGTCAGGGAGTGTCAGAGAGTTTCAGATGGAGTCAGACAGTGTCTGAGATTGTCAAAGAGCGTCAAAGAGTGTCAGAGAGTGTCAGAGAGTGTCAGAGAGTTTCAGAGAGTGTCAGAGAGTGTCAGGGAGTTTCAGCGAGTTACAGAGTGTCACAGAGTGTCAGAGAGTCTCAGAGAGATTCAGAGAGTGTCAGAGAGTGTCAGAGTGTCACAGAGTGACACAGAGTTGCAGAGTGTGTCAGAGAGTGTCCGAGAGTTTCAGAAAGAGTCAGATACTGTCAGAGAGTTTCTGACCGTGTCAGAGAGTGCCATAGAGTTTCTGAGAGTTTCTGAGTGTGTCGAAGTGTGTCTGCGGGAGTCAGAGAGTATCTGAGAGTGTCACAGAGTGTCAGAGAGTGTCAGAGATTTTCAGAGAGTTTCAGAGATGTTCAGAGAGTGTCAGAGAGTGTCAGAAAGTTTCAGAGAGTGTCAGAGAGTGTCAGGGAGTTTCAGCGAGTTACGGAGTGTCACAGAGTGTCAGAGAGTCTCAGAGACATTCAGAGAGTGTCAGAGAGTGTCAGAGAGTGTCACAGAGTGACACAGAGTTGCAGAGTGTGTCAGAGAGTGTCCGAGAGTTTCAGAAAGAGTCAGATACTGTCAGAGAGCTTCAGAAAGTGTCAGCGAGTGTCTGAGAATGTCAGAGAGTGTCAGAGTGTTTCAGAGAGTTTCACAGAGATTCAGAGAGTGTCAGAGATTTTCAGAGAGTTTCAGAGATCTTCAGAGATTGTCAGAGAGTGCGAGAAAGTTTCAGAGAGTGTCACAGAGTGTCGGAGAGTTTCAGAGAGATTCAGAGAGTGTCCGAGAGATTCAGAAAGTGTCAGATATTGTCAGAGAGTTTCAGAGATCTTCAGAGATTGTCTGAGAGTGTCTGAGGGTGCCACAGGTTGTCAGAGAGTTTCAGAGAGTGTCAGAGAGTTTCAGAGAGTTTCAGAGAGTGTCAGAGAGTGTCAGAGAGTTTCAGAGAGTTACAAAGAGTTTCAGAGAGTTTCAGAGAGTGTCAGAAAGTTTCAGAGAGTGTCCGAGAGTTTCAGAGAGTTTCAGAGGGTGTCACAGAGTGTCAGAGAGTTTCCGAAAACTTCAGAGAGTTTCAGGGAGTTTCAGAGAGTGTCAAAGAGTTTCAGAGAGTTTCAGAGAGAGTCAGACAGTGTCTGAGAGTGTCAAAGAGTGTCAAAGAGTATCAGACAGTGTCAGAGAGTGTCAGAGAGTGTCAGAGGGTTTCAGAGAGTGACAGAGAGTTTCAGAGATTTTCTGAGAGTGTCAGAGAGTGCCTGAGAGTTTCTGACACTTTCTGAGTGTGCTGGAGAGTGTCAGAGAGTGTCAGAGAATTTCAGAGAGTTTCAGAGATCTTCAGAGAGTGTCAGTGAGTGCCACAGAGTGTCAGTGAGTGTCAGAGAGTGTCAGAGAGTGTCAGAGATTTTCAGAGAGTTTCAGAGAGTTTCAGAGATCTTCAGAGATTGTCAGAGAGTGCCAGAATGTTTCAGAGAGTGTCATAGAGTGTCGGAGAGTTTCAGAGAGATTCAGAGAGTGTCCGAGAGATTCAGAAAGTGTCAGATAGTGTCAGAGAGTTTCAGAAAGTGTCAGAGAGTGTCACAGAGTGTCTGAGAGTGTCAGAGATTGTCAGAGAGTTTCAGAGAGTGTCAGAGAGTGTCAGAGAGTTTCAGAGAGTTTCAGAGAGTGTCAGAGAGTGTCAGAGAGCTTCAGACAGTGTCAGGGAGTGTCAGAGAGTTTCAGATGGAGTCAGACAGTGTCTGAGATTGTCAAAGAGCGTCAAAGAGTGTCAGAGAGTGTCAGAGAGTGTCAGAGAGTTTCAGAGAGTGTCAGAGAGTGTCAGGGAGTTTCAGCGAGTTACAGAGTGTCACAGAGTGTCAGAGAGTCTCAGAGAGATTCAGAGAGTGTCAGAGAGTGTCAGAGTGTCACAGAGTGACACAGAGTTGCAGAGTGTGTCAGAGAGTGTCCGAGAGTTTCAGAAAGAGTCAGATACTGTCAGAGAGTTTCTGACAGTGTCAGAGAGTGCCATAGAGTTTCTGAGAGTTTCTGAGTGTGTCGAAGTGTGTCTGCGGGAGTCAGAGAGTATCTGAGAGTGTCACAGAGTGTCAGAGAGTGTCAGAGATTTTCAGAGAGTTTCAGAGATGTTCAGAGAGTGTCAGAGAGTGTCAGAAAGTTTCAGAGAGTGTCAGAGAGTGTCAGGGAGTTTCAGCGAGTTACATAGAACATAGAACATAGAACATAGAACATACAGCACAGAACAGGCCCTTCGGCCCACAATGTTGTGCCGATCCTTTGTCCTCTGTCAAGGACAATTTAATCTATACCCCATCATTCTCCTTTATCCATATACCTATCCAAAAGCCTTTTGAAAGTCCCTAAAGTTTCTGACTCAACAACTTCCCCGGGCAAGGCATTCCATGCCTCGACCACTCTCTGGGTAAAGAACCTTCCCCTGACATCCCCCTTATATCTCCCACCCTTCACCTTAAATTTATGACCCCTTGTAACGCTTTGCTCCACCCGGGGAAAAAGTTTCTGACTGTCTACCCTATCTATTCCCCTGATCATCTTATAAACCTCTATCATGTCACCCCTCATCCTTCTCCTTTCTAATGAGAAGAGGCCTAGAATGTTCAGCCTTTCCTCGTAAGACTTATTCTCCATTCCAGGCAACATCCTGGTAAATCTCCTCTGCACCCTCTCCAAGGCTTCCACATCCTTCCTAAAATGAGGCGACCAGAACTGCACACAGTACTCCAAATGAGGCCTTACCAAGGTCCTGTACAGCTGCATCATCACCTCACGGCTCTTAAATTCAATCCCTCTGCTAATGAACGCTAACACCCCATATGCCTTCTTCACAGCCCTATCCACTTGAGTTGCAACTTTCAATGATCTATGCACATAGACCCCAAGGTCTCTCTGCTCCTCCACATGCCCAAGAACCCTACCGTTAACCCAGTATTTTGCATTCATGTTTGTCCTTCCAAAATGGACGACCTCACACTTTTCAGGGTTAAACTCCATCTGCCACTTTTCAGCCCAGCACTGCAACCTATCCAAGTCCCTTTGCAGACGACAATAGCCCTCCTCGGTATCCACAACTCCACCAACCTTTGTATCATCTGCAAATTTACTGACCCACCCTTCGACTTCCTCATCCAAGTCGTTAATAAAAATCACAAACAGGAGAGGACCCAGAACTGATCCCTGCGGCACGCCACTGGTAACTGGGCTCCAGGCTGAGTATTTACCATCTAAGACCACTCTCTGCCTTCTATCAGTTAGCCAATTCTTAATCCAACTGGCCACATTCCCCACTATCCCATGCCTCCTGACTTTCTCCATAAGTCTACCATGGGGGACCTTATCAAATGCCTTACTAAAATCCATGTACACCACATCCACTGGTTTACCCTCATCCACTTGCTTGGTCACCTGCTCAAAGAATTCAATCAGGCTTGTGAGGCAAGACCTACCCCTCACAAAACCGTGCTGACTGTCCCGAATCAAGCAGTGTCTTTCCAGATGCTCAGAAATCCTATCCCTCAGCACCTTTTCCATCAACTTGCCTACCACCGAAGTAAGACTAACTGGCCTGTAATTCCCAGGGTTGTTCCTATTCCCTTTCTTGAACAGGGGCACAACATTTGCCACCCTCCAATCACCTGGTACCACCCCCGTCAGCAGAGAAGATGAAAAGATCATTGCCAGCGGCTCTGCAATTTCATCCCTTGCTTCCCATAACATCCTTGGATATACCCCGTCAGGCCCGGGAGACTTGTCTATCTTCAAGTTATTCAAAAACCCCAACACATCTTCCCTCCTAACGAGCACTTCCTCGAGCTTACCAGTCTGTTTCACACCGTCCTCTTCAGTAATACACCCCTTCTCATTCGTAAATACCGAAGAGAAGTACTCATTCAAAACCTCACTTATCTCTTCCGGCTCAACACACAGTCTCCCGCTATTGTCCTTGACCGGACCTACGGTCCCCCTGGTCATCCTCATATTTCTGACATACGCGTAAAAGGCCTTGGGGTTTTCTTTTATCCTACCCGCCAAGCATTTTTCATGCCCTCTCTTAGCTCTCCTAATCCCTTTCTTCAGATCCTTCCTGGCCATCTTGTATCCCTCCAGAGCTATGCCTGTGCCCTTTTTCCTCAACTTTATATACGCATCCTTCTTCTTCCTAACAAGACTCTCAACCTCTCTTGTCAACCACGGTTCCCTCACATGACCATCCCTTCCCTGTCTGACAGGGACATGCTTATCAATGGCCCCTACTATCTGCTCCTTGAAAAAGTTCCACATTTCGACCGTGCCCTTCCCTGCCAGCATATGCTCCCAACTTATGCTCCTGGAGTGTCACAGAGTGTCAGAGAGTCTCAGAGACATTCAGAGAGTGTCAGAGAGTGTCAGAGAGTGTCACAGAGTGACACAGAGTTGCAGAGTGTGTCAGAGAGTGTCCGAGAGTTTCAGAAAGAGTCAGATACTGTCAGAGAGCTTCAGAAAGTGTCAGCGAGTGTCTGAGAATGTCAGAGAGTGTCAGAGTGTTTCAGAGAGTTTCACAGAGATTCAGAGAGTGTCAGAGATTTTCAGAGAGTTTCAGAGATCTTCAGAGATTGTCAGAGAGTGCGAGAAAGTTTCAGAGAGTGTCACAGAGTGTCGGAGAGTTTCAGAGAGATTCAGAGAGTGTCCGAGAGATTCAGAAAGTGTCAGATATTGTCAGAGAGTTTCAGAGATCTTCAGAGATTGTCAGAGAGTGTCTGAGGGTGCCACAGGTTGTCAGAGAGTTTCAGAGAGTGTCAGAGAGTTTCAGAGAGTTTCAGAGAGTGTCAGAGAGTGTCAGAGAGTTTCAGAGAGTTTCAGAGAGCTTCAGAGAGTTTCAGAGAGTGTCAGAAAGTTTCAGAGAGTGTCAGAGAGTTTCAGAGAGTGTCACAGAGTGTCAGAGTGATTCAGAGAGATTCAGAGAGTGTCAGAGAGTGTCACAGAGTGTCATAGAGTTGCAGGGTGTGTCAGAGAGTGTCCGAGAGTTTCAGAAAGAGTCAGCTAGTGTCAGAGAGTTTCAGAAAGTGTCAGAGAGTTTCAGAGAGTGTCAGAGAGTGTCAGAGAGTTTCAGAGAGTTTCAGAGAGTTTCAGAGAGTGTCAGAAAGTTTCAGAGAGTGCCAGAGAGTTTCAGAGAGTGCCACAGATTGTCAGAGAGTTTCAGAGAGTTTCAGAGAGCTTCAGAGAGTTTCAGAGAGTGTCAGAGAGTGTCAGGGAGTTTCAGCGAGTTACAGAGTGTCACAGAGTGTCAGAGAGTCTCAGAGAGATTCAGAGAGTGTCAGAGAGTGTCAGAGTGTCACAGAGTGACACAGAGTTGCAGAGTGTGTCAGAGAGTGTCCGAGAGTTTCAGAAAGAGTCAGATACTGTCAGAGAGTTTCTGACAGTGTCAGAGAGTGCCATAGAGTTTCTGAGAGTTTCTGAGTGTGTCGAAGTGTGTCTGCGGGAGTCAGAGACTGTCCGAGAGTTTCAGAAAGTGTCAGATAGTGTCAGAGAGTTTCAGAAAGTGTCAGAGAGTGTCAGAGAGAGTCTGAGAATGTCAGAGAGTGTCAGAGACCTTCAGAGAGTGTCAGAGAGAGCGGGAAAGTTTCAGAGAGTGTCACAGAGTGTCGGAGAGTTTCAGAGAGATTCAGAGAGTGTCCGAGAGATTCAGAAAGTGACAGATATTGTCAGAGAGATTCAGAGATCTTCAGAGAGTGTCTGAGAGTGTCTGAGCGTGCCAGAGATTGTCAGAGAGTTTCAGAGAGTGACAGAAAGTGTCAGAGAGTTTCAGAGAGTGTCAGAGAGTATCAGAGAGTTTCAGAGTGTTTCAGAGAGATTCAGAGAGTGTCAGTGATTGTCAGAGAATTTCAGACAGTTTCAGAGAGTTTCAGAGAGTGTCAGAGAGTTTCAGAGAGAGTCAGTGAGTGTCAGAGAGTGTCAAAAGAGTGTCACAGAGATTCAGAGAGTGTCAGAGAGCGTCAGAGACTGTCAGAGAGCGTCAGAGTGTTCCAGAGAGTTTCTGAGAGTATCTGAGAGTGTCACAGAGTGTCAGAGAGTGTCAGAGATTTTCAGAGAGTTTCAGAGATGTTCAGAGAGTGACAGAGAGTGTCAGAAAGTTTCAGAGAGAGTCAGAGAGTGTCTGAGAGCGTCAGAGAGTGTCAGAGTCTTTCAGAGAGTGTCACAGAGTTTTAGAGATTTTCAGTGAGTGCCAGAGATCTTCAGAGAGTGTCAGAGAGTGTCAGAGTGTCACAGAGTGACACAGAGTTGCAGAGTGTGTCAGAGAGTGTCCGAGAGTTTCAGAAAGAGTCAGATACTGTCAGAGAGTTTCTGACAGTGTCAGAGAGTGCCATAGAGTTTCTGAGAGTTTCTGAGTGTGTTGAAGTGTGTCTGCGGGAGTCAGAGAGTATCTGAGAGTGTCACAGAGTGTCAGAGAGTGTCAGAGATTTTCAGAGAGTTTCAGAGATGTTCACAGAGTGTCAGAGAGTGTCAGAAAGTTTCAGAGAGTGTCAGAGAGTGTCAGGGAGTTTCAGCGAGTTACGGAGTGTCACAGAGTGTCAGAGGGTCTCAGAGACATTCAGAGAGTGTCCGAGAGTGTCAGAGAGTGTCACAGAGTGACACAGAGTTGCAGAGTGTGTCAGAGAGTGTCCGAGAGTTTCAGAAAGAGTCAGATACTGTCAGAGAGCTTCAGAAAGTGTCAGCGAGTGTCTGAGAATGTCAGAGAGTGTCAGAGTGTTTCAGAGAGTTTCACAGAGATTCAGAGAGTGTCAGAGATTTTCAGAGAGTTTCAGAGATCTTCAGAGATTGTCAGAGAGTGCGAGAAAGTTTCAGAGAGTGTCACAGAGTGTCGGAGAGTTTCAGAGAGATTCAGAGAGTGTCCGAGAGATTCAGAAAGTGTCAGATATTGTCAGAGAGTTTCAGAGATCTTCAGAGATTGTCTGAGAGTGTCTGAGAGTGCCACAGGTTGTCAGAGAGTTTCAGAGAGTGTCAGAGAGTTTCAGAGAGTTTCAGAGAGTGTCAGAGAGTGTCAGAGAGTTTCAGAGAGTTTCAGAGAGCTTCAGAGAGTTTCAGAGAGTGTCAGAAAGTTTCAGAGAGTGTCAGAGAGTTTCAGAGAGTGTCACAGAGTGTCAGAGTGATTCAGAGAGATTCAGAGAGTGTCAGAGAGTGTCACAGAGTGTCATAGAGTTGCAGGGTGTGTCAGAGAGTGTCCGAGAGTTTCAGAAAGAGTCAGATAGTGTCAGAGAGTTTCAGAAAGTGTCAGAGAGTTTCAGAGAGTGTCAGAGAGTGTCAGAGAGTTTCAGAGAGTTTCAGAGAGTTTCAGAGAGTGTCAGAAAGTTTCAGAGAGTGCCAGAGAGTTTCAGAGAGTGCCACAGATTGTCAGAGAGTTTCAGAGAGTTTCAGAGAGCTTCAGAGAGTTTCAGAGAGTGTCAGAGTCTTTCAGAGAGTGTCACAGAGTTTCAGAGAGTGTCGCAGAGTGTCAGAGTGATTCAGAGAGATTCAGAGAGTGTCAGAGATTGTCAGAGAGTGTCAGAAAGTTTCAGAGAGATTCAGAGATATTCAGAGAGTGTCAGAGAATGTCAGAAAGTTTCAGAGAGAGTCAGAGAGTGTCAGGGAGTTTCAGAGAGTTTCAGAGAGTGTCAGAGAGTGTCACAGAGTGTCATAGAGTTGCAGGGTGTGTCAGAGAGTGTCCGAGAGTTTCAGAAAGAGTCAGATAGTGTCAGAGCGTTTCAGAAACTGTCAGAGAGTGTCAGAGGGTGTCTGAGAGTGTGAGAGAATGTCAGTCTTTCAGAGAGTGTCACAGAATTTCAGAGAGTGTCAGAGATTTTCAGAGAGTGCCAGAGATCTTCAGAGAGTGTCAGAGAGTGCCAGAAAGTGTCAGAGAGTGTCACAGAATGTCGGAGAGTTTCAGAGAGATTCAGAGAGTGTCCGAGAGATTCAGAAAGTGTCAGATAGTGTCAGAGAGTTTCAGAAAGTGTCACAGAGTGTCAGAGAGTGTCAGAGAGTGTCAGAGAGTTTTAGAGAGTGTCACAGAGTGTCAGAGTGATTCAGAGAGATTCAGAGAGTGTCAGAGATTGTCAGAGATTGTCAGAAAGTTTCAGAGAGTTTCAGAGATGTTCAGAGAGTGTCAGAGAATGTCAAAAAGTTTCAGAGAGAGTCAGAGAGTGTCAGGGAGTTTCAGAGAGTTTCAGAGAGTGTCACAGAGTGTCAGAGCTTTTCAGAGAGATTCAGAGAGTGTCAGAGAGTGTCACAGCGTGTCATAGAGTTGCAGAGGGTGTCAGAGAGTGTCCGAGAGTTTCAGAAAGAGTCAGATAGTGTCAGAGAGTTTCAGAAAGTGTCAGAGAGTGTCAGAGAGTGTCTGAGATTGTGAGAGAGTGTCAGAGTCTTTCAGAGAGTGTCACAGAGTTTCAGAGAGTGACAGAGATTTTCAGAGAGTGCCAGAGATCTTCAGAACAAAGAACAAAGAACAAAGAACAAAGATAATTACAGCACAGGAACAGGCCCTTCGGCCCTCCAAGCCTGCGCCGATCCAGATCCTCTCTCTAAACATGTCGCCTATTTTCTAAGGTTCTGTATCTCTTTTCTTCCTGCCCATTAATGTATCTGTCTAGATACATCTTAAAAGACTCCATCGTGCCCGCATCTACCACCTCCGCTGGCAATGCGTTCCAGGTGCCCACCACCCTCTGCGTAAAGAACTTTCCACGCATATCCCCCCTAAACTTTTCCCCTTTCACTTTGAACTCGTGTCCTCCAGTAATTGAAACCCCCACTCTGGGAAAAAGCCTCTTGCTATCCACCCTGTCTATACCTCTCATGATTTTGTACACCTCAATCAGGTCCCCCCTCAACCTCCGTCTTTCTAATGAAAATTATCCTAATCTGCTCAACCTCTCTTCATAGCTAGCGCCCTCCATACCAGGCAACATCCTGGTGAACCTCCTCTGCACCCTCTCCAAAGCATCCACATCCTTTTGATAATGTGGCGACCAGAACTGTACGCAGTATTCCAAATGTGGCCGAACCAAAGTCCTATACAACTGTAACATGACCTGCCAACTCTTGTACTCAATGCCCCGTCCGATGAAGGAAAGCATGCCGTATGCCTTCTTGACCACTCTATTTACCTGCGTTGCCACCTTCAGGGAACAGTGGACCTGAACACCCAAATCTCTCTGGACATCAATTTTCCCCAGGACTTTTCCATTTACTGTATAGTTCACTCTTGAATTGGATCTTCCAAAATGCATCACCTCGCATTTGCCCTGATTGAACTCCATCTGCCATTTCTCTGCCCAACTCTCCAATCTATCTATATTCTGCTGTATTCTCTGACAGTCCCCTTCACTATCTGCTACTCCACCAATCTTAGTGTCGTCTGCAAATTTGCTAATCAGTCCACCTATACTTTCCTCCAAATCATTAATGTATATCACAAACAACAGTGGTCCCAGCACGGATCCCTGTGGAACACCACTGGTCACACGTCTCCATTTTGAGAAACTCCCTTCTACTGCTACTCTCTGTCGCCTGTTGCCCAGCCAGTTCTTTATCCATCTAGCTGGTACACCTTGGACCCCAAGCGCCTTCACTTTCTCCATCAGCCTGCCATGGGGAACCTTATCAAACGCCTTACTGAAGTCCATGTATATGACATCGACAGCCCTTCCCTCATCAATCAACTTTGTCACTTCCTCAAAGAATTCTATTAAGTTGGTAAGACATGACCTTCCCTGCACAAAACCATGTTGCCTATCACTGATGAGCCCATTTTCTTCCAAATGGGAATAGATCCTATCCCTCAGTATCTTCTCCAGCAGCTTCCCTACCACTGACGTCAGGCTCACCGGTCTATAATTACCTGGATTATCCCTGCTACCCTTCTTAAACAAGGGGACAACATTAGCAATTCTCCAGTCCTCCGGGACCTCACCCGTGTTTAAGGATGCTGCAAAGATATCTGTTAAGGCCCCAGCTATTTCCTCTCTCGCTTCCCTCAGTAACCTGGGATAGATCCCATCCGGACCTGGGGACTTGTCCACCTTAATGCCCTTTAGAATACCCAACACTTCCTCCCTCCTTATGCCGACTTGACCTAGAGTAATCAAACATCTGTTCCTAACCTCAACATCCGTCATGTCCCTCTCCTCGGTGAATACCGATGCAAAGTACTCGTTTAGAATCTCACCCATTTTCTCTGAGTCCAAGCATAACATTCCTCCTTTGTCCTTTAGTGGGCCAATCCTTTCTCTAGTTACCCTCTTTCTCCTTATATATGAATAAAAGGCTTTGGGATTTTCCTTAACCCTGTTTGCTAAAGATATTTCATGACCCCTTTTAGCCCTCTTAATTCCTCGTTTCAGATTGGTCCTACATTCCCGATATTCTTTCAAAGCTTCGTCTTTCATCAGCCGCCTAGACCTTATGTATGCTTCCTTTTTCCTCTTAGCTAGTCTCACAATTTCACCTGTCATCCATGGTTCCCTAATCTTGCCATTTCTATCCCTCATTTTCACAGGAACATGTCTCTCCTGCACGCTAATCAACCTCTCTTTAAAAGCCTCCCACATATCACATGTGGATTTACCTTCAAACAGCTGCTCCCAATCTACATTTCCCAGCTCCTGCCGAATTTTGGTGTAGTTGGCCTTCCCCCAATTTAGCACTCTCCCTTTTGGACCACTCTCGTCTTTGTCCATGAGTATTTTAAAGCTTACGGAATTGTGATCACTATTCCCAAAGTAGTCCCCTACTGAAACTTCAACAACCCAGTATGGCCCCTTCCCGAGTTGGACTATTTACATACTGCTCTAGAAAACCCTCCTGGATGCTCCTTACAAATTCTGCTCCATCTGGACCTCTAACACTAAGCGAATCCCAGTCAATGTTGGGAAAATTAAAATCTCCTATCACCACCACCCTGTTGCTCCTACATCTTTCCATAATCTGTTTACATATTTGTACCTCTATCTCACGCTCGCTGTTGGGAGGCCTGTAGTACAGCCCCAACATTGTTACCGCACCCTTCCTATTTCTGAGTTCTGTCCATATTGCCTCACTGCTCGAGTCCTCCATAGTGCCCTCCTTCAGCACAGCTGTGATATCCTCTTTGACCAGTAATGCAACTCCTCCACCCCTTTTACCTCCCTCTCTATCCCGCCTGAAGCATCGATATCCTGGGATATTTAGTTGCCAATCATGCCCTTCTCTCAACCAAGTCTCAGTAATAGCAATAACATCATACTCCCAGGTACTAATCCAAGCCCTAAGTTCATCTGCCTTACCTACTACACTTCTTGCATTAAAACAAATGCACCTCAGACCACCAGTCCCTTTATATTCATCATCTGCTCCCTGCCTGCTCTTCCCCTTAGTCACACTGACTTCATTATCTAGTTCCTTACAGGCTTTTGTTACTACCTTCAGAGAGTGTCAGAGAGTGCCAGAAAGTTTCAGAGAGTGTCACAGAGTGTCGGAGAGTTTCAGAGAGATTCAGAGAGTGTCCGAGAGATTCAGAAAGTGTCAGATAGTGTCAGAGAGTTTCAGAAAGTGTCACAGAGTGTCAGAGAGTGTCTGAGAGTGTCAGAGAGTGTTAGAGAGTTTAAGAGAGTGTCAGAGAGTATCAGAGAGTTTCAGAGAGTTTCAGAGAGAGTCAGAGAGTTTCAGAGAGTCTCAGATAGTGTCAGAGAGTGTCAGAGAGTGTCTGAGAGTGTCTGAGAGTTTCAGAGAGTTTCAGAGAGTCTCAGAGAGTCTCAGAGAGTTTCAGAGAGCTTCTGAGAGTTTCTGAGAGTGTCAGAGAGTGTCAGAAAGTTTCAGAGAGTGTCCGAGAGTTTCAGAGAGTTTCAGAGGGTGTCACAGAGTGTCAGAGAGTTTCAGAGGGTGTCACAGAGTGTCAGAGAGGTTCAGGAAGCTTCAGAATGTGTCAGGGAGTTTCAGAGAGTTTCAGAGAGAGTCAGACAGTGTCTGAGAGTGTCAAAGAGTGTCAAAGAGTTTCAGAGAGTGACACAGAGTGTCGGAGAGTTTCAGAGAGATTCAGAGAGTGTCCGAGAGATTCAGAAAGTGTCAGATATTGTCAGAGAGATTCAGAGATCTTCAGAGAGTGTCTGAGAGTGCCACAGATTGTCAGAGAGTTTCAGAGAGTGTCAGAGAGTGTCAGAGAGTTTCAGAGAGTTTCAGAGAGTGTCAGAGAGTGTCAGAGAGTTTCAGAGAGTTTCAGAGAGCTTCAGAGAGTTTCAGAGAGTGTCAGAAAGTTTCAGAGAGTGTCAGAGAGTTTCAGAGAGTGTCGCAGAGTGTCAGAGTGATTCAGAGAGATTCAGAGAGTGTCAGAGATTGTCAGAGAGTGTCAGAAAGTTTCAGAGAGTTTCAGAGATGTTCAGAGAGTGTCAGAGAATGTCAGAAAGTTTCAGAGAGAGTCAGAGAGTGTCAGGGAGTTTCAGAGAGTTTCAGAGAGTGTCACAGAGTGTCAGAGCTTTTCAGAGAGATTCAGAGAGTGTCAGAGAGTGTCACAGAGTGTCATAGAGTTGCAGGGTGTGTCAGAGAGTGTCCGAGAGTTTCAGAAAGAGTCAGATAGTGTCAGAGAGTTTCAGAAAGTGTCAGAGAGTGTCAGAGAGTGTCTGTGAGTGTGAGAGAATGTCAGAGTCTTTCAGAGAGTGTCACAGAATTTCAGAGAGTGTCAGAGATTTTCAGAGAGTGCCAGAGATCTTCAGAGAGTGTCAGAGAGTGCCAGAAAGTGTCAGAGAGTGTCACAGAGTGTCGGAGAGTTTCAGAGAGATTCAGAGAGTGTCCGAGAGATTCAGAAAGTGTCAGATAGTGTCAGAGAGTTTCAGAAAGTGTCACAGAGTGTCAGAGAGTGTCAGAGAGTGTCAGAGAGTGTCAGAGAGTTTTAGAGAGTGTCACAGAGTGTCAGAGTGATTCAGAGAGATTCAGAGAGTTTCAGAGATTGTCAGAGATTGTCAGAAAGTTTCAGAGAGTTTCAGAGATGTTCAGAGAGTGTCAGAGAATGTCAAAAAGTTTCAGAGAGAGTCAGAGAGTGTCAGGGAGTTTCAGAGAGTTTCAGAGAGTTTCACAGAGTGTCACAGCTTTTCAGAGAGATTCAGAGAGTGTCAGAGAGTGTCACAGAGTGTCATAGAGTTGCAGAGGGTGTCAGAGAGTGTCCGAGAGTTTCAGAAAGAGTCAGATAGTGTCAGAGAGTTTCAGAAAGTGTCAGAGAGTGTCAGAGAGTGTCTGAGAGTGTGAGAGAGTGTCAGAGTCTTTCAGAGAGTGTCACAGATTTCAGAGAGTGTCAGAGATTTTCGGAGACTGCCAGAGATCTTCAGAGAGTGTCAGAGAGTGCCAGAAAGTTTCAGATAGTGTCACAGAGTGTCGGAGAGTTTCAGAGAGATTCAGAGAGTGTCCGAGAGATTCAGAAAGTGTCAGATAGTGTCAGAGAGTTTCAGAAAGTGTCACAGAGTGTCAGAGAGTGTCTGAGAGTGTCAGAGAGTGTTAGAGAGTTTAAGAGAGTGTCAGAGAGTATCAGAGAGTTTCAGAGAGTTTCAGAGAGAGTCAGAGAGTTTCAGAGAGTCTCAGATAGTGTCAGAGAGTGTCAGAGAGTGTCTGAGAGTGTCTGAGAGTTTCAGAGAGTTTCAGAGAGTCTCAGAGAGTCTCAGAGAGTTTCAGAGAGCTTCTGAGAGTTTCTGAGAGTGTCAGAGAGTTACAAAGAGTTTCAGAGAGTTTCAGAGAGTATCAGAAAGTTTCAGAGAGTGTCCGAGAGTTTCAGAGAGTTTCAGAGGGTGTCACAGAGTGTCAGAGAGTTTCAGGAAGCTTCAGAATGTGTCAGGGAGTTTCAGAGAGTTTCAGAGAGAGTCAGACAGTGTCTGAGAGTGTCAAAGAGTGTCAAAGAGTTTCAGAGAGTGTCAGAGAGTGTCAGAGGGTTTCAGAGAGTGTCAGAGAGTGTCAGAGACATTCGGAGAGTGTCAGAGAGTGCCTGAGAGTTTCTGAGAGTGTCTGAGTGTGCCGGAGAGTGTCAAAGAGTGTCAGAGTGTTTCGGAGAGTGTCACAGAGTTTCAGAGAGTGTCGGAGATTTTCAGAGAGTTACAGAGATCTTCAGAGAGTGTCAGTGAGTGCCACAGAGTGTCAGTGAGTGTCAGAGAGTTTCAGAGAGTGTCAGAGAGTGTCAGAGAGCTTCAGACAGTGTCGGGGAGTGTCAGAGAGTGTCAGAGAGTTTCAGATAGAGTCAGACAGAGTCTGAGATTGTCAAAGTGTGTCAAAGAGTTTCAGAGAGTGTCAGAGAGTGTCAGAGAGCTTCAGACAGTGTCAGGGAGTGTCAGAGAGTGTCAGAGAGTTTCAGATAGAGTCAGACAGAGTCTGAGATTGTCAAAGTGTGTCAAAGAGTTTCAGAGAGTGTCAGAGAGTGTCAGAGAGTTTCAGAGAGTGTCAGGGAGTGTCAGAGAGTGTCAGAGAGTTTCAGAGAGAGTCAGACAGTGTCTGAGAGTGTCAAAGAGTGTCAAAGAGTTTCAGAGAGTGTCAGAGAGTGTCAGAGAGTGTCAGAGAGATTCAGAGAGTTTCAAAGAGTTTCAGAGAGTTTCTGAGAGTGTCAGAGAGTGCCAGAGAGTTTCTGAGAGTTTCTGAGTGTGTCAAAGTGTGTCTGCGGGAGTCAGAGAGTATCTGAGAGTGTCACAGAGTGTCAGAGAGTGTCAGAGATTTTCAGAGAGTTTCAGAGATGTTCAGAGAGTGTCAGAGAGTGTCAGAAAGTTTCAGAGAGTGTCAGAGAGTGTCAGGGAGTTTCAGAGAGTTACAGAGTGTCACAGATTGTCAGAGAGTTTCAGAGAGATTCAGAGAATGTCAGAGAGCGTCAAAGAGTGCCACAGAGTGACACAGAGTTGCAGAGTGTGTCCGAGAGAGTCCGAGAGTTTCAGAAAGTGTCAGAGAGTGTCAGAGAGTGTCAGAGTGTTTCAGAGAGTTTCACAGAGTTTCACAGAGTGTCAGAGATTTTCAGAGAGTTTCAGAGATCTTCAGAGAGTGTCAGAGAGTGCAAGAAAGTTTCAGAGAGTGTCACAGAGTGTCGGAGATTTTCAGAGAGATTCAGAGAGTGTCCGAGAGATTCAGAAAGTGTCAGATAGTGTCAGAGGGTTTCAGAGATCTTCAGAGAGTGTCTGAGAGTGTCTGAGAGTGCCAGAGATTGTCAGAGAGTTTCAGAGAGTGTCAGAGAGTGTCAGAGAGTTTCAGAGAGTTTCAGAGAGTTTCAGAGAGTGTCAGAGAGTTTCAGAGAGTTTCAGAGAGCTTCAGAGAGTTTCAGTGAGTGTCAGAAAGTTTCAGAGTGTTTCAGAGAGTTTCAGAGAGTGTCAGAGAGTTTCAGAGAGAGTCCGTGAGTGTCAGAGAGTGTCAAAGCGTTTCACAGAGTTTCAGAGAGTGTCAGAGAGCGTCAGAGAGTGTCAGAGAGTTTCAGAGAGTTTCAGAGATGTTCAGAGAGATTCAGAGAGTGTCAGAAAGTTTCAGAGAGAGTCAGAGAGTGTCAGGGAGTTTCAGAGAGTTACAGAGAGTGTCACAGAGTGTCAGCGAGTTTCAAGAGATTCAGAGAGTGTCAGAGAGTGTCACAGAATGACACAGAGTTGCAGAGTGTGTCAGTGAGTGTCCGAGAGTTTCAGAAAGAGTCAGATAGTGTCAGAGAGTTTCAGAAAGTGTCAGAGAGTGTCAGAGAGTGTCTGAGAGTGTCAGAGAGTGTCAGAGATTGTCAGAGATTTTCAGAGAGTTTCAGAGATGTTCAGAGAGTGTCAGAGAGTGTCACAGAGTGTCAGAGAGTGTCAGAGATTTTCAGAGAGTTTCAGAGAGTTTCAGAGAGTGTCAGAGAGTTTCAGAGAGTTTCAGAGAGCTTCAGAGAGTTTCAGTGAGTGTCAGAAAGTTTCAGAGTGTTTCAGAGAGTTTCAGAGAGTGTCAGAGAGTTTCAGAGAGAGTCCGTGAGTGTCAGAGAGTGTCAAAGCGTTTCACAGAGTTTCAGAGAGTGTCAGAGAGCGTCAGAGAGTGTCAGAGAGTTTCAGAGAGTTTCAGAGATGTTCAGAGAGATTCAGAGAGTGTCAGAAAGTTTCAGAGAGAGTCAGAGAGTGTCAGGGAGTTTCAGAGAGTTACAGAGAGTGTCACAGAGTGTCAGCGAGTTTCAAGAGATTCAGAGAGTGTCAGAGAGTGTCACAGAATGACACAGAGTTGCAGAGTGTGTCAGTGAGTGTCCGAGAGTTTCAGAAAGAGTCAGATAGTGTCAGAGAGTTTCAGAAAGTGTCAGAGAGTGTCAGAGAGTGTCTGAGAGTGTCAGAGAGTGTCAGAGATTGTCAGAGATTTTCAGAGAGTTTCAGAGATGTTCAGAGAGTGTCAGAGAGTGTCACAGAGTGTCAGAGAGTGTCAGAGATTTTCAAAGAGTTTCAGAGATGTTCAGAGAGTGTCAGAGAGTGTCAGAGAGTGTCAGAAAGTTTCAGAGAGTGTCAGAGAGTGTCAGGGAGTTTCAGAGAGTTACAGAGTGTCACAGAGTGTCAGAGAGTTTCAGAGAGATTCAGAGAGTGTCAGAGAGCGTCAGAGAGTGCCACAGAGTGACACAGAGTTGCAGAGTGTGTCCGAGAGTGTCCGAGAGTTTCAGAAAGTGTCAGAGAGTGTCAGAGAGTATCTGAGAATGTCAGAGAGTGTCAGAGTGTTTCAGAGAGTGTCAGAGAGTGTCAGAGAGTTTCAGAGAGTTTCAGAGAGTTTCACAGAGTGTCAGAGATTTTCAGAGAGTTTCAGAGACCTTCAGAGAGTGTCAGAGAGTGCAAGAAAGTTTCAGAGAGTGTCACAGAGTGTCGGAGATTTTCAGAGAGTGTCCGAGAGATTCAGAAAGTGTCAGATAGTGTCAGAGAGTTTCAGAGATCTTCAGAGAGTGTCTGAGAGTGTCTGAGAGTGCCAGAGATTGTCAGAGAGTTTCAGAGAGTGTCTGAGAGTGTCAGAGAGTTTCAGAGAGTTTCAGAGAGTTTCAGAGAGTGTCAGAGAGTTTCAGAGAGTTTCAGAGAGCTTCCGAGAGTTTCAGAGAGTGTCAGAAAGTTTCAGAGTGTTTCAGAGAGTTTCAGAGAGTGTCAGAGAGTTTCAGAGAGAGTCCGTGAGTGTCAGAGAGTGTCAAAGAGTTTCACAGAGTTTCAGAGAGTGTCAGAGAGCGTCAGAGAGTGTCAGAGAGTTTCAGAGAGTTTCAGAGATGTTCAGAGAGTGTCAGAGAGTGTCAGAAAGTTTCAGAGAGAGTCATAGAGTGTCAGGGAGTTTCAGAGAGTTACAGAGAGTGTCACAGAGTGTCAGCGAGTTTCAAGAGATTCAGAGAGTGTCAGAGAGTGTCACAGAGTGACACAGAGTTGCAGAGTGTGTCAGTGAGTGTCCGAGAGTTTCAGAAAGAGTCAGATAGTGTCAGAGAGTTTCAGAAAGTGTCAGAGAGTGTCAGAGAGTGTCTGAGAGTGTCAGAGAGTGTCAGAGATTGTCAGAGAGTTTCAGAGATGTTGAGAGAGTGTCAGAGAGTGTCAGAAAGTTTCAGAGAGTGTCAGAGAGTGTCAGGGAGTTTCAGAGAGTTTCAAAGAGTGCCACAGAGTGTCAGAGCTTTTCAGAGAGATTCAGAGAGTGTCAGAGATTGTCACAGAAGGTCATAGAGTTGCAGAGTGTGTCAGAGAGTGTCCAAGAGTTTCAGAAAGTGTCAGAGCGTGTCTGAGAGTGTCAGAGAGTGTCAGAGTCTTTCACAGAGTGTCACAGAGTTTCAGAGAGTGCCAGAGATCTTCAGAGAGTGTCAGAGAATGCCAGTAAGTTTCAGAGAGTGTCACAGAGTGTCGGAGAGTTTCAGATAGTTTCAGAGTGTGTCAGAGAGTGTCAGAGAGTGTCAGGGAGTTTCAGAGAGTTTCAAAGAGTGCCACAGAGTGTCAGAGCTTTTCAGAGAGATTCAGAGAGTGTCACAGAGGGTTATAGAGTTGCAGAGTGTGTCAGAGAGTGTCCGAGAGTTTCAGAAAGAGTCAGATAGTGTCAGAGAGTTTCAGAAGGTGTCAGAGAGTGTCAGAGAGTGTCTGAGAGTGTCAGAGAGTGTCAGAGTCTTTCAGAGAGTGTCACAGAGTTTCAGAGAGTGCCAGAGATCTTCAGAGAGTGTCAGAGAATGCCAGTAAGTTTCAGAGAGTGTCACAGAGTGTCGGAGAGTTTCAGATAGTTTCAGAGAGTGTCAGAGAGTGTCAGAGAGTGTCAGAGAGCTTCAGACAGTGTCAGGGAGTGTCAGAGAGTGTCAGAGAGTTTCAGATAGAGTCAGACAGTGTCTGAGATTGTCAAAGTGTGTCAAAGAGTTTCAGAGAGTGTCAGAGAGTGTCAGAGAGTTTCAGAGAGTGTCAGGGAGTGTCAGAGAGTGTCAGAGAGTTTCAGAGAGTTTCAGAGACCTTCAGAGAGTGTCAGAGAGTGCAAGAAAGTTTCAGAGAGTGTCACAGAGTGTCGGAGATTTTCAGAGAGTGTCCGAGAGATTCAGAAAGTGTCAGATAGTGTCAGAGAGTTTCAGAGATCTTCAGAGAGTGTCTGAGAGTGTCTGAGAGTGCCAGAGATTGTCAGAGAGTTTCAGAGAGTGTCTGAGAGTGTCAGAGAGTTTCAGAGAGTTTCAGAGAGTTTCAGAGAGTGTCAGAGAGTTTCAGAGAGTTTCAGAGAGCTTCCGAGAGTTTCAGAGAGTGTCAGAAAGTTTCAGAGTGTTTCAGAGAGTTTCAGAGAGTGTCAGAGAGTTTCAGAGAGAGTCCGTGAGTGTCAGAGAGTGTCAAAGAGTTTCACAGAGTTTCAGAGAGTGTCAGAGAGCGTCAGAGAGTGTCAGAGAGTTTCAGAGAGTTTCAGAGATGTTCAGAGAGTGTCAGAGAGTGTCAGAAAGTTTCAGAGAGAGTCATAGAGTGTCAGGGAGTTTCAGAGAGTTGCAGAGAGTGTCACAGAGTGTCAGCGAGTTTCAAGAGATTCAGAGAGTGTCAGAGAGTGTCACAGAGTGACACAGAGTTGCAGAGTGTGTCAGTGAGTGTCCGAGAGTTTCAGAAAGAGTCAGATAGTGTCAGAGAGTTTCAGAAAGTGTCAGAGAGTGTCAGAGAGTGTCTGAGAGTGTCAGAGAGTGTCAGAGATTGTCAGAGATTTTCAGAGAGTTTCAGAGATGTTGAGAGAGTGTCAGAGAGTGTCAGAAAGTTTCAGAGAGTGTCAGAGAGTGTCAGGGAGTTTCAGAGAGTTTCAAAGAGTGCCACAGAGTGTCAGAGCTTTTCAGAGAGATTCAGAGAGTGTCAGAGATTGTCACAGAAGGTCATAGAGTTGCAGAGTGTGTCAGAGAGTGTCCAAGAGTTTCAGAAAGTGTCAGAGCGTGTCTGAGAGTGTCAGAGAGTGTCAGAGTCTTTCACAGAGTGTCACAGAGTTTCAGAGAGTGCCAGAGATCTTCAGAGAGTGTCAGAGAATGCCAGTAAGTTTCAGAGAGTGTCACAGAGTGTCGGAGAGTTTCAGATAGTTTCAGAGTGTGTCAGAGAGTGTCAGAGAGTGTCAGGGAGTTTCAGAGAGTTTCAAAGAGTGCCACAGAGTGTCAGAGCTTTTCAGAGAGATTCAGAGAGTGTCACAGAGGGTTATAGAGTTGCAGAGTGTGTCAGAGAGTGTCCGAGAGTTTCAGAAAGAGTCAGATAGTGTCAGAGAGTTTCAGAAGGTGTCAGAGAGTGTCAGAGAGTGTCTGAGAGTGTCAGAGAGTGTCAGAGTCTTTCAGAGAGTGTCACAGAGTTTCAGAGAGTGCCAGAGATCTTCAGAGAGTGTCAGAGAATGCCAGTAAGTTTCAGAGAGTGTCACAGAGTGTCGGAGAGTTTCAGATAGTTTCAGAGAGTGTCAGAGAGTGTCAGAGAGTGTCAGAGAGCTTCAGACAGTGTCAGGGAGTGTCAGAGAGTGTCAGAGAGTTTCAGATAGAGTCAGACAGTGTCTGAGATTGTCAAAGTGTGTCAAAGAGTTTCAGAGAGTGTCAGAGAGTGTCAGAGAGTTTCAGAGAGTGTCAGGGAGTGTCAGAGAGTGTCAGAGAGTTTCAGAGAGAGTCAGACAGTGTCTGAGAGTGTCAAAGAGTGTCAAAGAGTTTCAGAGAGTGTCAGAGAGTGTCAGAGAGTGTCAGAGAGATTCAGAGAGTTTCAAAGAGTTTCAGAGAGTTTCTGAGAGTGTCAGAGAGTGCCAGAGAGTTTCTGAGAGTTTCTGAGTGTGTCAAAGTGTGTCTGCGGGAGTCAGAGAGTATCTGAGTGTGTCACAGAGTGTCAGAGAGTGTCAGAGATTTTCAGAGAGTTTCAGAGACGTTCAGAGAATGTCAGAGAGTGTCAGAAAGTTTCAGAGAGTGTCAGAGAGTGTCAGGGAGTTTCAGAGAGTTACAGAGTGTCACAGAGTGTCAGAGAGTTTCAGAGAGATTCAGAGAGTGTCAGAGAGCGTCAGAGAGTGTCACAGAGTGACACAGAGTTGCAGAGTGTGTCCGAGAGTGTCCGAGAGTTTCAGAAAGTGTCAGAGAGTGTCAGAGAGTGTCTGAGAATGTCAGAGAGTGTCAGAATGTTTCAGAGAGTTTCACAGAGTTTCACAGAGTGTCAGAGATTTTCAGAGAGTGTCAGAGAGTGCGAAAACGTTTCAGAGAGTGTCACAGAGTGTCGGAGATTTTCAGAGAGATTCAGAGAGTGTCCGAGAGATTCAGAAATTGTCAGATAGTTTCAGAGAGTTTCAGAGATCTTCAGAGAGTGTCAGAGAGTGTCAGAGAGTTTCAGAGAGTTTCAGAGAGTTTCAGAGAGTGTCAGAGAGTTTCAGAGAGTTTCAGAGAGCTTCAGAGAGTTTCAGAGAGTGTCAGAAAGTTTCAGAGTGTTTCAGAGAGTTTCAGAGAGTGTCAGAGAGTTTCAGAGAGAGTCAGTGAGTGTCAGAGAGTGTCAAAGAGTTTCACAGAGTTTCAGAGAGTGTCAGAGAGCGTCAGAGAGTGTCAGAGAGTTTCAGAGAGTTTCAGAGACGTTCAGAGAATGTCAGAGAGTGTCAGAAAGTTTCAGAGAGTGTCAGAGAGTGTCAGGGAGTTTCAGAGAGTTACAGAGTGTCACAGAGTGTCAGAGAGTTTCAGAGAGATTCAGAGAGTGTCAGAGAGCGTCAGAGAGTGTCACAGAGTGACACAGAGTTGCAGAGTGTGTCCGAGAGTGTCCGAGAGTTTCAGAAAGTGTCAGAGAGTGTCAGAGAGTGTCTGAGAATGTCAGAGAGTGTCAGAATGTTTCAGAGAGTTTCACAGAGTTTCACAGAGTGTCAGAGATTTTCAGAGAGTGTCAGAGAGTGCGAAAACGTTTCAGAGAGTGTCACAGAGTGTCGGAGATTTTCAGAGAGATTCAGAGAGTGTCCGAGAGATTCAGAAATTGTCAGATAGTTTCAGAGAGTTTCAGAGATCTTCAGAGAGTGTCAGAGAGTGTCAGAGAGTTTCAGAGAGTTTCAGAGAGTTTCAGAGAGTGTCAGAGAGTTTCAGAGAGTTTCAGAGAGCTTCAGAGAGTTTCAGAGAGTGTCAGAAAGTTTCAGAGTGTTTCAGAGAGTTTCAGAGAGTGTCAGAGAGTTTCAGAGAGAGTCAGTGAGTGTCAGAGAGTGTCAAAGAGTTTCACAGAGTTTCAGAGAGTGTCAGAGAGCGTCAGAGAGTGTCAGAGAGTTTCAGAGAGTTTCAGAGATGTTCAGAGAGTGTCAGAGAGTGTCAGGGAGTTTCAGAGAGTTACAGAGAGTATCAAAGAGTATCAGCGAGTTTCAAGAGATTCAGAGAGTGTCAGAGAGTGTCACAGAGTGACACAGAGTTGCAGAGTGTGTCAGAGAGTGTCCGAGAGTTTCAGAAAGAGTCAGATAGTGTCAGAGAGTTTCAGAAAGTGTCAGAGAGTGTCTGAGAGTGTCAGAGAGTGTCAGAGAGTGTCAGAGATTTTCAGAGAGTTTCAGAGATGTTCAGAGAGTGTCAGAGAGTGTCAGATAGTTTCAGAGAGAGTCAGAGAGTTTCAGGGAGTTTCAGAAAGTTTCAAAGAGTGCCACAGAGTGTCAGAGCTTTTCAGAGAGATTCAGAGAGTGTCACAGAGGGTCATAGAGTTGCAGAGTGTGTCAGAGAGTGTCTGAGAGTTTCAGAAAGAGTCAGATAGTGTCAGAGAGTTTCAGAAAGTGTCAGAGAGTGTCAGAGAGTGTCTGAGAGTGTCAGAGAGTGTCAGAGAATGCCAGAAAGTTTCAGAGAGTGTCACAGAGTGTCAGAGAGTTTCAGAGAGATTCAGAGAGTGTCCGAGAGATTCAGAAAGTGTCAGATAGTGTCAGAGAGTTTCAGAATGTGTCACAGAGTGTCAGAGAGTGTCTGAGAGTGTCAGAGAGTTTCAGAGAGTGTCAGGGAGTGTCAGAGAGTGTCGGAGAATTTCAGAGAGTGTCAGAGAGTTTCAGAGAGTCTCAGATAGTGTCGGAGAGTGTCAGAGAGTGTCTGAGTGTCTGAGAGTTTCAGAGAGTGTCGGAAAGTGTCAGAGAGTTTCAGTGAGCTTCTGAGAGTTTCTGAGAGTGTCAGAGAGTTACAAAGAGTTTCAGAGAGTTTCAGAGATTGTCAGACAGTTTCAGAGAGTGTCCGAGAGTTTCACAGAGTTTCAGAGGGTGTCACAGAGTGTCAGAGAGTTGCAGAAAGCTTCAGAGAGTGCCAGGGAGTGTCAGAGAGTGTCAGAGAGTTTCAGAGAGTTTCAGAGAGAGTTAGACTGTGTCTGAGAGTGTCAAAGAGTTTCGGAGAGTGTCAGAGAGTGTCAGAGGGTTTCAGAGAGTGTCAGAGAGTTTCAGAGAATTTCTGAGAGTGTCAGAGAGTGCCTGAGAGTTTCTGACAGTTTCTGAGTGTGCCGGAGAGTGTCAGAGAGTGTCAGAGTGTTTCAGAGAGTGTCACAGAGTTTCAGAGAGTGTCAGAGATTTTCAGAGAGTTTCAGAGATCTTCAGAGAGTGTCAGTGAGTGTCAGAGAGTTTCAGAGAGTGTCAGAGATTTTCAGAGAGTTTCAGAGATCTTCAGAGAGTGTCAGAGAGTGCCAGAAAGTTTCAGAGAGTGTCACAGAGGGTCGGAGAGTTTCAGAGAGATTCAGAGAGTGTCCGAGAGATTCAGAAAGTGTCAGATAGTGTCAGAGAGTGTCTGAGAGTGTCAGAATTTGTCAGAGAGTTTCAGAAAGTGTCAGAGAGTGTCGGAGATTTTCAGAGAGATTCAGAGAGTGTCCGAGAGATTCAGAAAGTGTCAGATAGTGTCAGAGAGTTTCAGAGATCTTCAGAGAGTGTCTGAGAGCGTCAGAGAGTGTCACAGAGTGACACAGAGTTGCAGAGTGTGTCCGAGAGTGTCCGAGAGTTTCAGAAAGTGTCAGAGAGTGTCAGAGAGTGTCTGAGAATGTCAGAGACTGTCAGAATGTTTCAGAGAGTTTCACAGAGTTTCACAGAGTGTCAGAGATTTTCAGAGAGTGTCAGAGAGTGCGAGAACGTTTCAGAGAGTGTCACAGAGTGTCGGAGATTTTCAGAGAGATTCAGAGAGTGTCCGAGAGATTCAGAAATTGTCAGATAGTTTCAGAGAGTTTCAGAGATCTTCAGAGAGTGTCAGAGAGTGTCAGAGAGTTTCAGAGAGTGTCTGAGAGTGTCAGAATTTGTCAGAGAGTTTCAGAAAGTGTCAGAGAGTGTCGGAGATTTTCAGAGAGATTCAGAGAGTGTCCGAGAGATTCAGAAAGTGTCAGATAGTGTCAGAGAGTTTTAGAGATCTTCTGAGAGTGTCTGAGAGTGCCAGAGATTGTCAGAGAGTTTCAGAGAGTGTCAGAGAGTGTCAGAGAGTTTCAGAGAGATTCAGAGAGATTCAGAGAGTTTCAGAGAGTGTCAGAGAGTTTCAGAGAGTTTCAGAGAGCTTCAGAGAGTTTCAGAGAGTGTCAGAATGTTTCAGAGTGTTTCAAAGAGTTTCAGAGAGTGTCAGAGAGTTTCAGAGAGTTTCTGAAAGTGTCAGAGAGTTCCAGAGGGTTTCTGAGAGTTTCTGAGTGTGTCAGAGTGTGTTTGAAAGAGTCAGAGTGTATCTGAGAGTATCACAGAGTGTCAGAGAGTGTCAGAGATTTTCAGAGAGTTTCAGAGATGTTCAGAGAATGTCAGAGAGTGTCAGAAAGTTTCAGAGAGAGTCAGAGAGTGTCAGGGAGTTTCAGACAGTTTCAGACAGTTTCACAGAGTGTCAAGCTTTTCAGAGAGATTCAGAGATTGTCAGAGAGTGTCACAGAGTGTCATAGAGTTGCAGAGTGTGTCAGAGAGTGTCCGAGAGTTTCAGAAAGAGTCAGATAGTGTCAGAGAGTTTCAGAAAGTGTCAGAGAGTGTCAGAGAGTGTCAGAGTCTTTCAGAGAGTGTCACAGAGTTTCAGAGAGTGTCAGAGATTTTCAGAGAGTGCCAGAGATCTTCAGAGAGTGTCAGAGAGTGCCAGAAAGTTTCAGAGAGTGTCACAGTGTGTCGGAGAGTTTCAGAGAGATTCAGAGAGTGTCAGAGGGTTTCAGAGAGTGTCAGAGAGTTTCAGAGAATTTCTGAGAGTGTCAGAGAGTGCCTGAGAGTTTCTGACAGTTTCTGAGTGTGCCGGAGAGTGTCAGAGAGTGTCAGAGTGTTTCAGAGAGTGTCACAGAGTTTCAGAGAGTGTCAGAGATTTTCAGAGAGTTTCAGAGATCTTCAGAGAGTGTCAGTGAGTGTCAGAGAGTTTCAGAGAGTGTCAGAGATTTTCAGAGAGTTTCAGAGATCTTCAGAGAGTGTCAGAGAGTGCCAGAAAGTTTCAGAGAGTGTCACAGAGGGTCGGAGAGTTTCAGAGAGATTCAGAGAGTGTCCGAGAGATTCAGAAAGTGTCAGATAGTGTCAGAGAGTGTCTGAGAGTGTCAGAATTTGTCAGAGAGTTTCAGAAAGTGTCAGAGAGTGTCGGAGATTTTCAGAGAGATTCAGAGAGTGTCCGAGAGATTCAGAAAGTGTCAGATAGTGTCAGAGAGTTTCAGAGATCTTCAGAGAGTGTCTGAGAGCGTCAGAGAGTGTCACAGAGTGACACAGAGTTGCAGAGTGTGTCCGAGAGTGTCCGAGAGTTTCAGAAAGTGTCAGAGAGTGTCAGAGAGTGTCTGAGAATGTCAGAGACTGTCAGAATGTTTCAGAGAGTTTCACAGAGTTTCACAGAGTGTCAGAGATTTTCAGAGAGTGTCAGAGAGTGCGAGAACGTTTCAGAGAGTGTCACAGAGTGTCGGAGATTTTCAGAGAGATTCAGAGAGTGTCCGAGAGATTCAGAAATTGTCAGATAGTTTCAGAGAGTTTCAGAGATCTTCAGAGAGTGTCAGAGAGTGTCAGAGAGTTTCAGAGAGTGTCTGAGAGTGTCAGAATTTGTCAGAGAGTTTCAGAAAGTGTCAGAGAGTGTCGGAGATTTTCAGAGAGATTCAGAGAGTGTCCGAGAGATTCAGAAAGTGTCAGATAGTGTCAGAGAGTTTTAGAGATCTTCAGAGAGTGTCTGAGAGTGTCTGAGAGTGCCAGAGATTGTCAGAGAGTTTCAGAGAGTGTCCGAGAGTGTCAGAGAGTTTCAGAGAGATTCAGAGAGTTTCAGAGAGTGTCAGAGAGTTTCAGAGAGCTTCAGAGAGTTTCAGAGAGTGTCAGAATGTTTCAGAGTGTTTCAAAGAGTTTCAGAGAGTGTCAGAGAGTTTCAGAGAGTTTCTGAAAGTGTCAGAGAGTTCCAGAGGGTTTCTGAGAGTTTCTGAGTGTGTCAGAGTGTGTTTGAAAGAGTCAGAGTGTATCTGAGAGTATCACAGAGTGTCAGAGAGTGTCAGAGATTTTCAGAGAGTTTCAGAGATGTTCAGAGAATGTCAGAGAGTGTCAGAAAGTTTCAGAGAGAGTCAGAGAGTGTCAGGGAGTTTCAGACAGTTTCAGACAGTTTCACAGAGTGTCAGAGCTTTTCAGAGAGATTCAGAGATTGTCAGAGAGTGTCACAGAGTGTCATAGAGTTGCAGAGTGTGTCAGAGAGTGTCCGAGAGTTTCAGAAAGAGTCAGATAGTGTCAGAGAGTTTCAGAAAGTGTCAGAGAGTGTCAGAGAGTGTCAGAGAGTGTCAGAGTCTTTCAGAGAGTGTCACAGAGTTTCAGAGAGTGTCAGAGATTTTCAGAGAGTGCCAGAGATCTTCAGAGAGTGTCAGAGAGTGCCAGAAAGTTTCAGAGAGTGTCACAGTGTGTCGGAGAGTTTCAGAGAGATTCAGAGAGTGTCAGAGAACTTCAGACAGTGTCAGGGAGTGTCAGAGAGTTTCAGATGGAGTCAGACAGTGTCTGAGATTGTCAAAGAGTGTCAATGAGTTTCAGAGAGTGTCAGAGAGTGTCAGAGAGTTTCAGAGAGTGTCAAAGAGTTTCAGAGAGTTTCCGAGAGTGTCAGAGTGTGCCAGAGAGTTTCTGAGAGTTTCTGAGTGTGTCGAAGTGTGTCTGCGGGAGTCAGAGAGTATCTGAGAGTGTCACAGAGTGTCAGAGAGTGTCAGAGATATTCAGAGAGTTTCAGAGATGTTCAGAGAGTGTCAGAAAGTTTCAGAGAGTGTCAGAGAGTGTCAGGGAGTTTCAGAGAGTGCCACAGAGTGTCACAGAGTGTCAGAGAGTTTCAGATAGTGACACAGCGTTGCAGAGTGTGTCAGAGAGTGTCCGAGAGTTTCAGAAAGTGTCAGATACTGTCAGAGAGTTTCAGAAAGTGTCAGAGAGTGACAGAGAGTTTCTGAGAATGTCAGAGAGTGTCAGAGTGTTTCAGAGAGTTTCACAGAGTTTCAGAGAGTGTCAGAGATTTTCAGAGAGTTTCAGAGATCTTCAGAGATTGTCAGAGAGTGCGAGAAAGTTTCAGAGAGTGTCACAGAGTGTCGGAGAGTTTCAGAGAGATTCAGAGAGTGTCCGAGAGATTCAGAAAGTGTCAGATATTGTCAGAGAGTTTCAGAGATCTTCAGAGAGTGTCTGAGAGTGTCTGAGAGTGCCACAGATTGTCAGAGAGTTTCAGAGAGTGTCAGAGAGTGTCAGAGAGTTTCAGAGAGTTTCAGAGAGTGCCAGAGAGTGTCAGAGAGTTTCAGAGGGTTTCAGAGAGCTTCAGAGAGTTTCAGAGAGTGTCAGAAAGTTTCAGAGAGTGTCAGAGAGTTTCAGAGAGTGTCACAGAGTGTCAGAGTGATTCAGAGAGATTCAGAGAGTGTCAGAGATTGTCAGAGAGTGTCAGAAAGTTTCAGAGAGTTTCAGAGATGTTCAGAGAGTGTCAGAGAATGTCCGAAAGTTTCAGAGAGAGTCAGAGATTGTCAGGGAGTTTCAGAGAGTTTCAGAGAGTGTCACAGAGTGTCAGAGCTATTCAGAGAGATTCAGAGAGTGTCAGAGAGTGTCACAGAGTGTCATAGAGTTGCAGAGTGTGTCAGAGAGTTTCCAAGAGTTTCAGAAAGAGTCAGATAGTGTCAGAGAGTTTCAGAAAGTGTCAGAGAGTGTCTGAGAGTGTGAGAGAGTGTCAGAGTCCTTCGGAGAGTGTCACAGAGTTTCAGAGAGTGTCAGAGATTTTCAGAGAGTGCCAGAGATCTTCAGAGAGTGTCAGAGAGTGCCAGAAAGTTTCAGAGAGTGTCACAGAGTGTCGGAGAGTTTCAGAGAGATTCAGAGAGTGTTCGAGAGATTCAGAAAGTGTCAGATAGTGTCAGAGAGTTTCAGAAAGTGTCACAGAGTTTCAGAGAGTGTCTGAGAGTGTCAGAGAGTGTTAGAGAGTTTCAGAGAGTGTCAGAGAGTGTCCGAGAGTTTCAGAGAGTTTCAGAGAGTGTCAGAGAGTTTCAGAGAGTCTCAGATAGTGTCAGAGAGTGTCAGAGAGTGTCTGAGAGTGTCTGAGATTTTCAGAGAGTTTCAGAGAGTGTCAGAGAGTTTCAGAGAGCTTCTGAGAGTTTCTGAGAGTGTCAGAGAGTTACAAAGAGTTTCAGAGAGTTTCAGAGAGTGTCAGAAAGTTTCAGAGAGTGTCCGAGAGTTTCAGAGAGTTTCAGAGGGTTTCACAGAGTGTCAGAGAGTTTCCGAAAACTTCAGAGAGATTCAGGGAGTTTCAGAGAGTGTCACAGAGTGTCGGAGAGTTTCAGAGAGATTCAGAGAGTGTCCGAGAGATTCAGAAAGTGTCAGATATTGTCAGAGAGTTTCAGAGATCATCAGAGAGTGTCTGAGAGTGTCTGAGAGTGCCACAGATGGTCAGACAGTTTCAGAGAGTGTCAGAGAGTGTCAGAGAGTTTCAGAGAGTTTCAGAGAGTGCCAGAGAGTGTCAGAGAGTTTCAGAGGGTTTCAGAGAGCTTCAGAGAGTTTCAGAGAGTGGCAGAAAGTTTCAGAGAGTGTCAGAGAGTTTCAGAGAGTGTCACAGAGTGTCAGAGTGATTCAGAGAGATTCAGAGAGTGTCAGAGATTGTCAGAGAGTGTCAGAAAGTTTCAGAGAGTTTCAGAGATGTTCAGAGAGTGTCAGAGAATGTCAGAAAGTTTCAGAGAGAGTCAGAGAGTGTCAGGGAGTTTCAGAGAGTTTCAGAGAGTGTCACAGAGTGTCAGAGCTATTCAGAGAGATTCAGAGAGTGTCAGAGAGTGTCACAGAGTGTCATAGAGTTGCAGAGTGTGTCAGAGAGTTTCCGAGAGTTTCAGAAAGAGTCAGATAGTGTCAGAGAGTTTCAGAAAGTGTCAGAGAGTGTCTGAGAGTGTGAGAGAGTGTCAGAGTCCTTCGGAGAGTGTCACAGAGTTTCAGAGAGTGTCAGAGATTTTCAGAGAGTGCCAGAGATCTTCAGAGAGTGTCAGAGAGTGCCAGAAAGTTTCAGAGAGTGTCACAGAGTGTCGGAGAGTTTCGGAGAGATTCAGAGAGTGTTCGAGAGATTCAGAAAGTGTCAGATAGTGTCAGAGAGTTTCAGAAAGTGTCACAGAGTGTCAGAGAGTGTCTGAGAGTGTCAGAGAGTGTTAGAGAGTTTCAGAGAGTGTCAGAGAGTGTCCGGGAGTTTCAGAGAGTTTCAGAGAGTGTCAGAGAGTTTCAGAGAGTCTGAGATAGTGTCAGAGAGTGTCAGAGAGTGTCTGAGATTTTCAGAGAGTTTCAGAGAGTGCCAGAGATCTTCAGAGAGTGTCAGAGAATGCCAGAAAGTTTCAGAGAGTGTCACAGAGTGTCGGAGAGTTTCAGAGAGATTCAGAGAGTGTCCAAGAGATTCAGAAAGTGTCAGATAGTGTCAGAGAGTTTCAGAATGTGTCACAGAGTGTCAGAGAGTGTCTGAGAGTGTCAGAGAGTGTTAGAGAGTTTCAGAGAGTGTCAGAGAGTGTCAGAGAGTTTCAGAGAGTTTCAGAGAGTTTCAGAGAGTGTCAGAGAGTTTCAGAGAGTCTCAGATAGTGTCAGAGAGTGTCAGAGAGTGTCTGAGAGTGTCTGAGAGTTTCAGAGAGTTTCAGAGAGTGTCAGAGAGTTTCAGAGAGCTTCTGAGAGTTTCTGAGAGTGTCAGAGAGTTACAAAGAGTTTTAGAGAGTTTCAGAGAGTGTCAGAAAGTTTCAGAGAGTGTCCGAGAGTTTCAGAGAGTTTCAGAGGGTGTCGCAGAGTGTGAGAGAGTTTCAGGAAGCTTCAGAGAGTGTCAGGGAGATTCAGAGAGTTTCAGAGAGAGTCAGACAGTGTCTGAGAGTGTCAAAGAGTGTCAAAGAGTTTCAGAGTGTGTCAGAGAGTGTCAGAGGGTTTCAGAGAGTGTCAGAGAGTGTCAGAGACTTTCGGCGAGTGTCAGAGAGTGCCTGAGAGTTTCACAGAGTGTCACAGAGTTTCAGAGAGTGTCAGAGATTTTCAGAGAGTGTCAGAGATCTTCTGAGAGTGTCAGTGAGTGCCACAGAGTGTCAGTGAGTGTCAGAGAGTTTCAGAGAGTGTCAGAGATTTTCAGAGAGTTTCAGAGATCTTCTGAGAGTGTCAGAGAGTGCCAGAAAGTTTCAGAGAGTGTCACAGAGTGTCGGAGAGTTTCAGAGAGATTCAGAGAGTGTCCGAGAGATTCAGAAAGTGTCAGATAGTGTCAGAGAGTTTCAGAATGTGTCAGAGAGTGTCAGAGAGTGTCTGAGAGTGTCAGAGATTGTCAGAGAGTTACAGAGAGTGTCAGAGAGTGTCAGAGAGTGTCAGAGAGTTTCAGATAGTTTCAGAGAGTGTCAGAGAGTGTCAGAGAGCTTCAGACAGTGTCAGGGAGTGTCAGAGAGTGTCAGAGAGTTTCAGATAGAGTCAGACAGTGTCGGAGATTGTCAAAGTGTTTCAGAGAGTTTCAGAGAGAGTCAGACAGTGTCTGAGAGTGTCAAAGAGTGTCAAAGAGTTTCAGAGAGTGTCAGAGAGTGTCAGAGAATGTCAGAGAGTTTCAGAGAGTTTCTGAGAGTGTCAGAGAGTGCCAGAGAGTTTCTGAGAGTTTCTGAGTGTGTCAAAGTGTGTCTGCGGGAGTCAGAGAGTATCTGAGAGTGTCACAGAGTGTCAGAGAGTGTCAGAGATTTTCAGAGAGTTTCAGAGATGTTCAGAGAGTGTCAGAGAGTGTCAGAAAGTTTCAGAGAGTGTCAGAGAGTGTCAGGGAGTTTCAGAGAGTTTCAGAGTGTCACAGAGTGTCAGAGAGTTTCAGAGATGTTCAGAGAGTGTCAGAGAGTGTCAGAGAGTGTCACAGAGTGACACAGAGTTGCAGAGTGTGTCCGAGAGTGTCCGAGAGTTTCAGAAAGTGTCAGAGAGCGTCTGAGAATGTCAGAGAGTGTCTGAGAATGTCAGAGAGTGTCAGAGTGTTTCAGAGAGTTTCACAGAGTTTCAGAGAGTTTCAGAGATCTTCAGAGAGTGTCAGAGAGTGCGAGAAAGTTTCAGAGAGTGTCACAGAGTGTCGGAGATTTTCAGAGAGATTCAGAGAGTGTCCGAGAGATTCAGAAAGTGTCAGGTAGTGTCAGAGAGTTTCAGAGATCTTCAGAGAGTGTCTGAGAGTGTCTGAGAGTGCCAGAGATTGTCAGAGAGTTTCAGAGAGTTTCAGAGAGTGTCAGAGAGTTTCAGAGAGTGTCAAAAAGTTTCAGAGTGTTTCAGAGAGTTTCAGAGAGTGTCAGATAGTTTCAGAGAGAGTCAGTGAGTGTCAGAGAGTGTCAAAGTGTGTCACAGAGTTTCAGAGAGTGTCAGAGAGCGTCAGAGAGTGTCAGAGAGTTTCAGAGGGTGTCAGAGAATTTCAGAGACTTTCTGAGAGTGTCAGAGGGTTTCTGAGAGTTTCTGAGTGTGTCGGAGTGTGTCTGAGAGAGTCAGAGAGCATCTGAGAGTGTCACAGAGTGTCAGAGAGTGTCAGAGATTTTCAGAGAGTTTCAGAGATGTTCAGAGAGTGTCAGAGAGTGTCATAGAGTTGCAGAGTGTGTCAGAGAGTGTCCGAGAGTTTCAGAAAGAGTCAGATAGTGTCAGAGAGTTTCAGAAAGTGTCAGAGAGTGTCAGAGAGTGTCTGAGAGTGTCTGAGAGTGTCAGAGAGTGTCAGAGTCTTTCAGAGAGTTTCACAGAGTTTCAGAGAGTGTCAGAGATTTTCAGAGAGTGCCAGAGATCTTCAGAGAGTGTCAGAGAATGCCAGAAAGTTTCAGAGAGTGTCACAGAGTGTCGGAGAGTTTCAGAGAGATTCAGAGAGTGTCCTAGAGATTCAGAAAGTGTCAGATAGTGTCAGAGAGTTTCAGAAAGTGTCACAGAGTGACAGAGAGTGTCTGAGTGTTTCAGAGAGTGTCAGAGAGTGTCAGAGAGTTTCACAGAATTTCGGAGAGTTTCAGAGAGTTTCAGAGAGTCTCAAATAGTGTCGGAGAGTGTCAGAGAATGTCTGAGAATGTCTGAGAGTTTCAGAGAGTGTCAGAGAGTGTCAGAGAGTTTCAGTGAGCTTCTGAGAGTTTCTGAGAGTGTCAGAAAGTTTCAGAGAGTGTCAGAGAGTTTCACAGAATTTCGGAGAGTGTCAGAGAGTTTCAGAGAGTCTCAGATAGTGTCGGAGAGTGTCAGAGAATGTCTGAGAATGTCTGAGAGTTTCAGAGAGTGTCAGAGAGTGTCAGAGAGTTTCAGTGAGCTTCTGAGAGTTTCTGAGAGTGTCAGAAAGTTTCAGAGAGTGTCCGAGAGTTTCACAGAGTTTCAGAGGGTGTCACAGAATGTCAGAGAGTTTCAGAAAGCTTCATGGAGTGCCAGGGAGTGTCAGAGAGTTTCAGAGAGTTTCAGAGGGTGTCAGACTGTGTCTGAGAGTATCAAAGAGTGTCAAAGAGTTTCAGAGAGTGTCGGAGAGTGTCAGAGGGTTTCAGAGAGTGTCAGAGAGTTTCAGAGAATTTCTGAGAGTGTCAGAGAGTGCCTGAGAGTTTCTGACAGTTTCTGAGTGTGCCGGAGAGTGTCAGAGAGTGTCAGAGTGTTTCAGAGAGTGTCACAGAGTTTCAGAAAGTGTCAGAGAGTGTCAGTGTGTGCCACAGAGTGTCAGTGAGTGTCAGAGAGTTTCAGAGAGTGTCAGAGATTTTCAGAGAGTTTCAGAGATCTTCAGAGAGTGTCAGAGAGTGCCAGAAAGTTTCAGAGAGTGTCACAGAGTGTCGGAGAGTTTCAAAGAGATTCAGAGAGTGTCCGAGACATTCAGAAAGTGTCAGAGAGTGTCAGAGAGTGTCTGAGAGTGTCAGAGATTGTCAGAGAGATTCAGAGAGTGTCAGAGAGTGTCGGAGATTTTCAGAGAGATTCAGAAAGTGTCAGATAGTGTCAGTGAGTTTCAGAGATCTTCAGAGAGTGTCAGAGAGTTTCAGGGAGAGTCAGTGAGTGTCAGCGAGTGTCAAAGAGTGTCACAGAGTTTCAGAGAGTGCCAGAGAGCGTCAGAGAGTGTCAGAGAGTTTCAGAGTGTGTCAGAGAGTTTCAGAGACTTTCTGAAAGTGTCAGAGAGTTCCAGGGGTTTCTTAGAGTTTCTGAGTGTGTCAGAGTGTGTTTGAGAGAGTCAGAGTGTATCTGAGAGTGTCACAGAGTGTCAGAGAGTGTCAGAGATTTTCAGAGAGTTTCAGAGATGTTCAGAGAGTGTCAGAGAGTGTCAGAAAGTTTCAGAGAGAGTCAGAGAGTGTCAGGGAGTTTCAGAGAGTTTCACAGAGTTTCACAGAGTGTCAGAGCTTTTCAGAGAGATTCAGAGAGTGTCAGAGAGTGTCACAGAATGTTATAGAGTTGCAGAGTGTGTCAGAGAGTGTCCGAGAGTTTCAGAAAGAGTCAGATAGTGTCAGAGAGTTTCAGAAAGTGTCAGAGAGTGTCAGAGTGTGTCTGAGAGTGTCAGAGGTTGTCAGAGTCTTTCAGAGAGTGTCACAGAGTTTCAGAGAGTGTCAGAGATTTTCAGAGAGTGCCAGAGATCTTCAGAGAGTGTCAGAGAGTGCCAGAAAGTGTCAGAGAGTGTCACAGTGTGTCGGAGAGTTTCAGAGAGATTCAGAGAGTGTCCGAGAGATTCAGAAAGTGTCAGATAGTGTCAGAGAGTTTCAGAAAGTGTCACAGAGTGTCAGAGAGTGTCTGAGAGTGTCTGAGAGTGTCTGAGAGTTTCAGAGAGTGTCAGAGAGTGTCAGAGAGTTTCAGAAAATTTCAGAGAGTGTCAGAGAGTTTCAGAGTGTCTCAGATAGTGTCGGAGAGTGTCAGAGAGTGTCTGAGAGTGTCTGAGAGTTTCAGAGAGTGTCAGAGAGTGTCAGAGAGTTTCAGTGAGCTTCTGAGAGTTTCTGAGAGTTTCAAAGAGTTACAAAGAGTTTCAGAGAGTTTCAGAGAGTGTCAGAAAGTTTCAGAGAGAGTCCAAGAGTTTCACAGAGCTTCAGAGTGTGTCACAGAGTGTCAGAGCGTTTCAGAAAGCTTCAGAGAGTGTCAGGGAGTGTCAGAGAGAGTCAGAGAGTTTCAGAGAGTTTCAGAGAAAGTCAGACTGTGTCTGAGAGTGTCAAAGAGTGTCAAAGAGTTTACAGAGAATTTCTGAGAGTGTCAGAGAGTGCCTGAGAGTTTCTGACAGTTTCTGAGTGTGCCGGAGAGTGTCAGAGAGTGTCAGAGTGTTTCAGAGAGTGTCACAGAGTTTCAGAGAGTGTCAGAGAGTTTCAGATATTTTCGGAGAGTGTCAGAGAGTGTCAGAGAGCTTCAGACAGTGTCAGGGAGTGTCAATGAGAGTGTCAGAGAGCTTCAGATAGAGTCAGACAGTGTCTGAGATTGTCAAAGTGTGTCAAAGAGTTTCAGAGAGTGTCAGAGAGTGTCAGAGAGTTTCAGAGAGTGTCAGGGAGTTTCAGAGAGTTCCAGAAAGTTTCAGAGAGTGTCACAGAGTGTCGGAGAGTTTCAGAGAGATTTAGAGAGTGTCCGAGCGATTCAGAAAGTGTCAGATAGTGTCAGAGAGTTTCAGAAAGTGTCAGAGTGTGTCAGAGTGTGTCTGAGAGTGTCAGAGGGTGTCTGCGGGAGTCAGAGAGTATCTGAGAGTGTCACAGACTGTCAGAGAGTGTCAGAGATTTTCAGAGAGTTTCAGAGATGTTCAGAGAGTGTCAGAGAGTGTCTGAAAGTTGCAGAGAGTGTCAGAGAGTGTCAGGGAGTGTCAGAGAGTTTCAGTGAGCTTCTGAGAGTTTCTGAGAGTGTCTGAGAGTTTCAGAGAGTGTCAGAGAGTGTCAGAGAGTTTCAGTGAGCTTCTGAGAGTTTCTGAGAGTGTCAGAGACTTACAAAGAGTTTCAGAGAGTTTCAGAGAGTGTCAGAAAGTTTCAGAGAGTGTCCGAGAGTTTCAGAGAATTTCTGAGAGTGTCAGAGAGTGCCTGAGAGTTTCTGACAGTGTCTGAGTGTGCCGGAGAGTGTCAGAGAGTGTCAGAGTGTTTCAGAGAGTGTCACAGAGTTTCAGAGAGTGTCAGAGAGTTTCAGATATTTTCGGAGAGTGTCAGAGAGTGTCAGAGAGCTTCAGACAGTGTCAGGGAGTGTCAAAGAGAGTGTCAGAGAGCTTCAGATAGAGTCAGACAGTGTCTGAGATTGTCAAAGTGTGTCAAAGAGTTTCAGAGAGTGTCAGAGAGTGTCAGAGAGTTTCAGAGAGTGTCAGAGAGTTTCAGAGAGTTCCAGAAAGTTTCAGAGAGTGTCACAGAGTGTCGGAGAGTTTCACAGAGATTTAGAGAGTGTCCGAGAGATTCAGAAAGTGTCAGATAGTGTCAGAGAGTTTCAGAAAGTGTCAGAGTGTGTCAGAGAGTGGCTGAGAGTGTCAGAGGGTGTCTGCGGGAGTCAGAGAGTATCTGAGAGTGTCACAGAGTGTCAGAGAGTGTCAGAGATTTTCAGAGAGTTTCAGAGATGTTCAGAGAGTGTCAGAGAGTGTCTGAAAGTTGCAGAGAGTGTCAGAGAGTGTCAGGGAGTGTCAGAGAGTTTCAGTGAGCTTCTGAGAGTTTCTGAGAGTGTCTGAGAGTTTCAGAGAGTGTCAGAGAGTGTCAGAGAGTTTCAGTGAGCTTCTGAGAGTTTCTGAGAGTGTCAGAGACTTACAAAGAGTTTCAGAGAGTTTCAGAGAGTGTCAGAAAGTTTCAGAGATTGTCCGAGAGTTTCACAGAGTTTCAGAGGGTGTCACAGAGTGTCAGAGAGTTTCAGAAAGCTTCAGAGGGGGTCAGACTGTGTCTGAGAGTGTCAAAGAGTGTCAAAGAGTTTCAGAGAGTGTCGGAGAGTTTCAGAGGGTTTCAGAGAGTGTCAGAGAGTTTCAGAGAATTTCTGAGAGTGTCAGAGAGTGCCTGAGAGTTTCTGACAGTTTCTGAGTGTGCCGGAGAGTGTCAGAGAGTGTCAGAGTGTTTCAGAGAGTGTCACAGAGTTTCAGAGAGTGTCAGAGAGTGTCAGTGTGTGCCACAGAGTGTCAGTGAGTGTCAGAGAGTTTCAGAGAGTGTCAGAGATTTTCAGAGAGTTTCAGAGATCTTCAGAGAGTGTCAGAGAGTGCCAGAAAGTTTCAGAGAGTGTCGCAGAGTTTCGGAGAGTTTCAAAGAGATTCAGAGAGTGTCCGAGACATTCAGAAAGTGTCAGAGAGTGTCAGAGAGTGTCTGAGAGTGTCAGAGATTGTCAGAGAGATTCAGAGAGTGTCAGAGAGTGTCGGAGATTTTGAGAGAGATTCAGAGAGTGTCCGAGAAATTCAGAAAGTGTCAGATAGTGTCAGTGAGTTTCAGAGATCTTCAGAGAGTGTCAGAGAGTTTCAGGGAGAGTCAGTGAGTGTCAGCGAGTGTCAAAGAGTGTCACAGAGTTTCAGAGAGTGTCAGAGAGCGTCAGAGAGTGTCAGAGAGTTTCAGAGAGTGTCAGAGAGTTTCAGAGACTTTCTGAAAGTGTCAGAGAGTTCCAGGGGTTTCTTAGAGTTTCTGAGTGTGTCAGAGTGTGTTTGAGAGAGTCAGAGTGTATCTGAGAGTGTCACAGAGTGTCAGAGAGTGTCAGAGATTTTCAGAGAGTTTCAGAGATGTTCAGAGAGTGTCAGAGAGTGTCAGAAAGTTTCAGAGAGAGTCAGAGAGTGTCAGGGAGTTTCAGAGAGTTTCACAGAGTTTCACAGAGTGTCAGAGCTTTTCAGAGAGATTCAGAGAGTGTCAGAGAGTGTCACAGAATGTTATAGTGTTGCAGAGTGTGTCAGAGAGTGTCCGAGAGTTTCAGAAAGAGTCAGATAGTGTCAGAGAGTTTCAGAAAGTGTCAGAGAGTGTCAGAGTGTGTCTGAGAGTGTCAGAGGTTGTCAGAGTCTTTCAGAGAGTGTCAAAGAGTTTCAGAGAGTGTCAGAGATTTTCAGAGAGTGCCAGAGATCTTCAGAGAGTGTCAGAGAGTGCCAGAGAGTTTCAGAGAGTTTCAGAGAGTGTCAGAGAGTTTCAGAGACTTTCTGAAAGTGTCAGAGAGTTCCAGGGGTTTCTTAGAGTTTCTGAGTGTGTCAGAGTGTGTTTGAGAGAGTCAGAGTGTATCTGAGAGTGTCACAGAGTGTCAGAGAGTGTCAGAGAGTGTCAGAGATTTTCAGAGAGTTTCAGAGATGTTCAGAGAGTGTCAGAGAGTGTCAGAAAGTTTCAGAGAGAGTCAGAGAGTGTCAGGGAGTTTCAGAGAGTTTCACAGAGTTTCACTGAGTGTCAGAGCTTTTCAGAGAGATTCAGAGAGTGTCAGAGAGTGTCCGAGAGTTTCAGAAAGAGTCAGATAGTGTCAGAGTGTGTCTGAGAGTGTCAGAGGTTGTCGGAGTCTTTCAGAGAGTGTCACAGAGTTTCAGAGAGTGTCAGAGATTTTCAGAGAGTGCCAGAGATCTTCAGAGAGTGTCAGAGAGTGCCAGAAAGTGTCAGAGAGTGTCACAGTGTGTTGGAGAGTTTCAGAGAGATTCAGAGAGTGTCCGAGAGATTCAGAAAGTGTCAGATAGTGTCAGAGAGTTTCAGAAAGTGTCACAGAGTGTCAGAGAGTGTCTGAGAGTGTCAGAGAGTGTCAGAGAGTTTCAGAGAGTGTCAGAGAGTGTCAGAGAGTTTCAGAAAATTTCAGAGAGTGTCAGAGAGTTTCAGAGTGTCTCAGATAGTGTCGGAGAGTGTCAGAGAGTGTCTGAGAGTGTCTGAGAGTTTCAGAGAGTGTCAGAGAGTGTCAGAGAGTTTCAGTGAGCTTCTGAGAGTTTCTGAGAGTTTCAAAGAGTTACAAAGAGTTTCAGAGAGTTTCAGAGAGTGTCAGAAAGTTTCAGAGAGAGTCCGAGAGTTTCACAGAGTTTCCGAGGGTGTCACAGAGTGTCAGAGCGTTTCAGAAAGCTTCAGAGAGTGTCAGGGAGTGTCAGAGAGTGTCAGAGAGTTTCAGAGAGTTTCAGAGAAAGTCAGACTGTGTCTGAGAGTGTCAAAGAGTGTCAAAGAGTTTCAGAGAGTGTCAGAGATTGTCAGAGGGTTTCAGAGAGTGTCAGAGAGTGTCAGAGAATTTCTGAGAGTGTCAGAGAGTGCCTGAGAGTTTCTGACAGTTTCTGAGTGTGCCGGAGAGTGTCAGAGAGTGTCAGAGTTTTTCAGAGAGTGTCACAGAGTTTCAGAGAGTGTCAGAGAGTTTCAGATAGTTTCAGAGAGTGTCAGAGAGTGTCAGAGAGCTTCTGACAGTGTCAGGGAGTGTCAAAGAGAGTGTCAGAGAGCTTCAGATAGAGTCAGACAGTGTCTGAGATTGTCAAAGTGTGTCAAAGAGTTTCAGAGAGTGTCAGAGAGTGTCAGAGAGTTTCAGAGAGTGTCAGGGAGTGTCAGAGAGTTCCAGAAAGTTTCAGAGAGTGTCACAGAGTGTCGGAGAGTTTCAGAGAGATTTAGAGAGTGTCCGAGAGATTCAGAAAGTGTCAGATAGTGTCAGAGAGTTTCAGAAAGTGTCAGAGTGTGTCAGAGTGTGTCTGAGAGTGTCAGAGGGTGTCAGAGTCTTTCAGAGAGTGTCACAGTGTTTCAGAGAGTGTCAGAGATTTTCAGAGAGTGCCAGAGATCTTCAGAGAGTGTCAGAGAGTGCCAGAAAGTTTCAGAGAGTGTCATAGAGTGTCGGAGAGTTTCAGAGAGATTCAGAGAGTGTCCGAGAGATTCAGAAAGTGTCAGATAGTGTCAGAGAGTTTCAGAAAGTGTCACAGAGTGTCAGAGAGTGTCTGAGAGTGTCAGAGAGTGTCAGAGAGTTTCAGAGAGTGTCAGAGAGTTTCAGAGAATTTCAGAGAGTGTCAGAGAGTGTCAGAGAGTTTCAGAGAGTGTCAGAGAGTGTCAGAGTGCTTCAGACAGTGTCAGGGAGTGTCAGAGAGTTTCAGATGGAGTCAGACAGTGTCTGAGATTGTCAAAGAGTGTCAAAGAGTTTCAGAGAGTCTCAGAGAGTGTCAGAGAGTTTCAGAGAGTGTCAGACAGTGTCTGAGAGTGTCAAAGAGTGTCAAAGAGTTTCAGAGAGTGTCAGAGAGTGTCAGAGAGTGCCAGAGATCTTCAGAGAGTGTCAGAGAGTGCCAGAAAGTTTCAGAGAGTGTCACAGTGTGTCGGAGAGTTTCAGAGAGATTCAGATAGTGTCCGAGAGATTCAGAAAGTGTCAGATAGTGTCAGAGAGTTTCAGAAAGTGTCACAGAGTGTCAGAGAGTGTCTGAGAGTGTCAGAGAGTGTCAGAGAGTTTCAAAGAGTGTCAGAGAGTGTCAGAGAGTTTCAGAGAATTTCAGAGAGTGTCAGAGAGTTTCAGAGAGTCTCAGATAGTGTCGGAGAGTGTCAGAGAGTGTCTGAGAGTTTCTGAGAGTTTCAAAGAGTTACAAAGAGTTTCAGAGAGTTTCAGAGAGTGTCAGAAAGTTTCAGAGAGTGTCCGAGAGTTTCACAGAGTTTCAGACGGTGTCACAGAGTGTCAGAGAGTTTCAGAAAGCTTCAGAGAGTGTCCGGGAGTGTCAGAGAGTGTCAGAGAGTTTCAGAGAGTTTCAGAGAAAGTCAGACTGTGTCTGAGAGTGTCAAAGAGTGTCAAAGAGTTTCAGAGAGTGTCAGAGAGTGTCATAGGGTTTCAGAGAGTGTCAGAGAGTTTCAGAGAATTTCTGAGAGTGTCAGAGAGTGCCTGAGAGTTTCTGACATTTTCTGAGTGTGCCGGAGAGTGTCAGAGAGTGTCAGAGTGTTTCAGAGAGTGTCACAGAGATTCAGAGAGTGTCAGAGAGTTTCAGATAGTTTCAGAGAGTGTCAGAGAGTGTCAGAGAGCTTCAGACAGTGTCAGGGAGAGTCAGAGAGTGTCAGAGAGCTTCAGATAGAGTCAGACAGTGTCTGAGATTGTCAAAGTGTGTCAAAGAGTTTCAGAGAGTGTCAGAGAGTGTCAGAGAGTTTCAGAGAGTGTCAGGGAGTGTCAGAGAGTGTCAGAGAGTTCCAGAAAGTTTCAGAGAGTGTCACAGAGTGTCGGAGAGTTTCAGAGAGATTCAGAGAGCGTCCGAGAGATTCAGAAAGTGTCAGATAGTGTCAGAGAGTTTCAGAAAGTGTCAGAGAGTGTCAGAGAGTTTCTGAGAGTGTCAGAGATTGTCAGAGAGTTTCAGAGAGTGTCAGAGAGTGTCAGAGAGTTTCAGAGAGTGTCAGAGAGTGTCAGAGAGTGTCAGAGAGCTTCAGACAGTGTCAGGGCGTGTCAGAGAGTTTCAGATGGAGTCAGACAGTGTCTGAGATTGTCAAAGAGTGTCAAAGAGTTTCAGAGAGTGTCAGAGAGTGTCAGAGAGTTTCAGAGAGTGTCATGGAGTGTCAGAGAGTTTCAGAGTGTTTCAGAGAGAGTCAGACAGTGTCTGAGAGTGTCAAAGAGTGTCAAAGAGATTCAGAGAGTGTCAGAGAGTGTCAGAGAGTGTCAGAGAGTTTCAGAGAGTGTCAAAGAGTTTCAGAGAGTTTCTGAGAGTGTCAGAGAGTGCCAGAGTGTTTCTGAGAGTTTCTGAGTGTGTCGAAGTGTGTCTGCGGGAGTCAGAGAGTATCTGAGGGTGTTACAGTGTGTCAGAGAGTGTCAGAGATTTTCAGAGAGCTTCAGAGATGTTCAGAGAGTGTCAGGGATTTTCAGAGAGTTACAAAGAGATTCAGAGAGTGTCAGAGAGTGTCAGAGAGTGTCACAGAGTGACACAGAGTTGCAGAGTGTGTCAGAGAGTGTCAGAGAGTTTCAGAAAGTGTCAGATACTGTCAGAGACTTTCAGAAAGTGTCAGAGAGTGTCAGAGAGTGTCTGAGAATGTCAGAGAGTGTCAGAGATCTTCAGAGAGAGTCAGAGAGAGCGAGAAAGTTTCAGAGTGTCACAGTGTGTCGGAGAGTTTCAGAGAGATTCAGAGAGTGTCCGAGAGATTCAGAAAGTGTCAGATATTGTCAGAGAGTTTCAGAGATCTTCAGAGAGTGTCTGAGAGTGTCTGAGAGTGTCAGAGATTGTCAGAGAGTTTCAGGAGTATCAGAGAGTGTCGGAGAGTTTCAGAGAGTTTCAGAGAGTGTCAGGGAGCTGCAGAGAGTTACAGAGAGATTCAGAGAGTGTCAGAGAGTGTCAGAGAGTGTCACAGAGTGACACAGAGTTGCAGAGTGTTTCAGAGACTGTCCGAGAGTTTCAGAAAGTGTCAGATACTGTCAGAGAGTTTCAGAAAGTGTCAGAGAGTGTCAGAGAGTGTCTGAGAATGTCAGAGAGTGTCAGAGATCTTCAGAGAGTGTCAGAGAGTGCGAGAAAGTTTCAGAGAGTATCAGAGAGTTTCAGAGAGTTTCAGAGAGCTTCAGAGATTTTCAGAGAGTGTCAGAAAGTTTCAGAGAGTGTCAGAGAGTTTCAGAGAGTCTCACAGTGTGTCAGAGTGATTCAGAGAGATTCAGAGAGTGTCAGAGATTGTCAGAGAATTTCAGACAGTTTCAGAGAGTTTCAGAGAGTGTCAGAGAGTGTCAGAGAGTTTCAGAGAGAGTCAGTGAGTGTCAGAGAGTTTCAAAGAGTGTCACAGAGATTCAGAGAGTGTCAGAGAGCGTCAGAGATTGTCAGAGAGTTTCAGAGAGCGTCAGAGTGTTCCAGAGAGTTTCTGAGAGTATATGAGAGTGTCACAGAGTGTCAGAGAGTGTCAGAGATTTTCAGAGAGTTTCAGAGATGTTCAAAGAGTTTCAGAGAGTGTCCGAGAGATTCAGAAAGTGTCAGATAGTGTCAGAGAGTTTCAGAAAGTGTCACAGAGTGTCAGAGAGTGTCTGAGAGGGTCAGAGAGTGTCGGAGAGTTTCAGAGAGTGTCAGAGAGTGTCAGAGAATTTCAGAGAGTTTCAGAGAGTGTCAGAGAGTGTCAGAGAGTTTGAGCGAGTCTCAGATAGTGTCAGAGAGTGTCAGAGAGTGTCTGAGAGTGTCTGAGAGTTTCAGAGGGTGTCAGAGAGTTTCAGAGAGCTTCTGAGAGTGTCAGAAAGTTTCAGAGAGTGTCCGAGAGTTTCAGAGAGTTTCAGAGGGTGTCACAGAGTGTCAGAGAGTTTCCGAAAACTTCAGAGAGTTTCAGGGAGTTTCAGAGAGTGTCAAAGAGTTTCAGAGAGTTTCAGAAAGTGTCAGACAGTGTCTGAGAGTGTCAAAGAGTGTCAGAGAGTTTCAGAGAGTTTCAGAGAGTGTCAGAGAGTGTCAGAGGGTTTCAGATAGTGTCAGAGAGTTTCAGAGAGTGTCAGAGATTTTCAGAGAGTGCCAGAGATCTTCAGAGAGTGTCAGATAGTGCCAGAAAGTTTCAGAGAGTGTCATAGAGTGTCGGAGAGTTTCAGAGAGATTCAGAGAGTGTCCGAGAGATTCAGAAAGTGTCAGATAGTGTCAGAGAGTTTCAGAAGGTGTCACAGAGTGTCAGAGAGTGTCTGAGAGTGTCAGAGAGTGTCGGAGAGTTTCAGAGAGTGTCAGAGAGTGTCAGAGAATTTCAGAGAGTTTCAGAGAGTGGCAGAGAGTGTCAGAGAGTTTTAGAGAGTCTCAGATAGTGTCAGATAGTTTTAGAGAGCTTCTGAGAGTTTCTGAGAGTGTCAGAGAGTTACAAAGAGTTTCAGAGAGTTTCAGAGAGTGTCAGAAAGTTTCAGAGAGTGTCCGAGAGTTTCAGAGAGTTTCAGAGGGTGTCACAGAGTGTCAGAGAGTTTCCGAAAACTTCAGAGAGTTTCAGGGAGTTTCAGAGAGAGTCAGACAGTGTCTGTGAGTGTCAAAGAGTGTCAAAGAGTATCAGACAGTGTCAGAGAGTGTCAGAGAGTGTCAGAGGGTTTCAGAGAGTGAAAGAGAGTTTCAGAGAATTTCTGAGAGTGTCAGAGAGTGCCTGAGAGTGTCTGAGATTTTCAGAGAGTTTCAGAGATCTTCAGAGAGTGTCAGTGTGTGCCACAGAGTGTCAGTGAGTGTCAGAGAGTGTCAGAGAGTGTCAGAGAGTGTCAGAGATTTTCAGAGAGTTTCAGAGATCTTCAGAGAGTGTCAGTGTGTGCCACAGAGTGTCAGTGAGTGTCAGAGAGTGTCAGAGATTTTCAGAGAGTTTCAGAGATCTTCAGAGAGTGTCAGAGAGTGCCTGAGAGTTTCTGACACTTTCTGAGTGTTTCAGAGAGTGTCAGAGAGTGTCAGAGAGTGTCAGAGATTTTCAGATAGTTTCAGAGATCTTCAGAGAGTGTCAGTGAGTGCCACAGAGTGTCAGTGAGTGTCAGAGAGTGTGAGAGAGTGTCATAGATTTTCAGAGAGTTTCAGAGATCTTCAGAGAGTGTCAGTGTGTGCCACAGAGTGTCAGTGAGTGTCAGAGAGTGTCAGAGAGTGTCAGAGATTTTCAGAGAGTTTCAGAGATCTTCAGAGAGTGTCAGAGAGTGCCTGAGAGTTTCTGACACTTTCTGAGTGTTTCAGAGAGTGTCAGAGAGTGTCAGAGATTTTCAGATAGTTTCAGAGCTCTTCAGAGAGTGTCAGCGAGTGCCACAGAGTGTCAGAGAGTGTCAAAGAGTGCCAGAGGGATTCAAAGAGTGACAGAGAGTTTCAGAGAATTTCTGAGAGTGTCAGAGAGTGCCTGAGAGTTTCTGACACTTTCTGAGTGTTTCAGAAAGTGTCACAGAGTTTCAGAGAGTGTCAGAGACTTTCAGAGAGTTTCAGAGATCTTCAGAGAGTGTCAGTGAGTGCCACAGAGTGTCAGTGACTGTCAGAGAGTGTCAGAGAGTGTCAGAGAGTGTCAGAGATTTTCAGAGAGTTTCAGAGATCTTCAGAGAGTGTCAGAGAGTGCCAGAAAGTTTCAGAGAGTGTCACAGAGTGTCGGAGAGTTTCAGAGTGATTCAGAGAGTTTCCGAGAGATTCAGAAAGTGTCAGAGAGTGTCAGAGAGTTTCAGAAAGTGTCAGAGAGTGTCAGAGAGTGTCTGAGAGTGTCAGAGATTGTCAGAGAGTTTCAGAGAGTGTCAGAGAGTGTCAGAGAGTTTCAGAGAGTTTCAGAGAGTGTCAGAGAGTGTCAGAGTGCTTCAGACAGTGTCAGGGAGTGTCAGAGAGTTTCAGATGGAGTCAGACAGTGTCTGAGATTGTCAAAGAGTGTCAAAGAGTTTCAGAGAGTGTCAGAGAGTTTCAGAGAGTGTCAGACAGTGTCTGAGAGTGTCAAAGAGTGTCAAAGAGTTTCAGAGAGTGTCAGAGAGTGTCAGAGAGTGCCAGAGATCTTCAGAGAGTGTCAGAGAGTGCCAGAAAGTTTCAGAGAGTGTCACAGTGTGTCGGAGAGTTTCAGAGAGATTCAGATAGTGTCCGAGAGATTCAGAAAGTGTCAGATAGTGTCAGAGAGTTTCAGAAAGTGTCACAGAGTGTCAAAGAGTGTCTGAGAGTGTCAGAGAGTGTCGGAGAGTTTCAGAGAGTGTCAGAGAGAGTCAGAGAATTTCAGAGAGTTTCAGAGAGTTGCAGAGATTGTCAGAGAGTTTCAGAGAGTCTCAGATAGTGTCAGAGAGTGTCAGAGAGTGTATGAGAGTGTCTGAGAGTTTCAGAGGGTGTCAGAGAGTTTCAGAGAGCTTCTGAGAGTTTCTGAGAGTGTCAGAGAGTTACAAAGAGTTTCAGAGAGTTTCAGAGAGTGTCGGAAAGTTTCAGAGAGTGTCTGAGAGTTTCAGAGAGTTTCAGGGAGTTTCAGAGAGTGTCAAAGAGCTTCAGATAGTTTCAAAGAGAGTAAGACAGTGTCTGAGAGTGTCAAAGAGTGTCAAAGAGTATCAGACAGTGTCAGAGAGTGTCAGAGAGTGTCAGAGGGTTTCAGAGAGTGTCAGAGCGTTTCAGAGAATTTCTGAGAGTGTCAGAGAGTGCCTGAGAGTTTCTGACATTTTCTGAGTGTGCTGGAGAGTGTCAGAGAGTGTCAGAGTGTTTCAGAGAGTGTCACAGAGTTTCAGAGAGTGTCAGAGATTTTCAGAGAGTTTCAGAGATCTTTAGAGAGTGTCAGTGAGTGCCACAGAGTGTCAGTGAGTGTCAGAGAGTGTCAGAGATTTTCAGAGAGTTTCAGAGATCTTCAGAGAGTGTCAGAGAGTGCCAGAAAGTTTCAGAGAGTTTCACAGAGTGTCGGAGAGTTTCAGAGAGATTCAGATAGTGTCAGAGAGTTTCAGAAAGTGTCAGAGAGTGTCTGAGAGTGTCAGAGATTGTCAGAGAGTTTCAGAGAGTGTCAGAGAGTGTCAGAGAGTTTCAGAGAGTTTCAGAGAGTGTCAGAGAGTGTCAGAGAGCTTCAGACAGTGTCAGGGAGTGTCAGAGAGCTTCAGATGGAGTCAGACAGTGTCTGAGATTGTCGAAGAGCGTCAAAGAGTTTCAGAGAGTGTCAGAGAGTTTCAGAGAGTTTCAGAGAGTTTCAGACAGTGTCTGAGAGTGTCAAAGAGTGTCAAGGAGTTTCAGAGAGTGTCAGAGAGTGTCAGAGAGTGTCAGAGAGTTTCAGAGAGTGTCACGGAGTTTCAGAGAGTTTCTGACAGTGTCAGAGAGTGCCAGAGAGTTTCTGAGAGTTTCTGAGTGTGTCGAAGTGTGTCTGCGGGAGTCAGAGAGTATCTGAGAGTGTCACAGAGTGTCAGAGAGTGTCAGAGATTTTCAGAGAGTTTCAGAGATGTTCAGAGAGTGTCAGAGAGTGTCAGAAAGTCTCAGAGAGATTCAGAGAATGTCAGAGAGTGTCCGAGAGATTCAGAAAGAGTCAGATACTGTCACTGAGTTTCAGAAAGTGTCAGAGAGTGTCAGAGAGCGTCTGAGAATGTCAGAGAGTGTCAGAGTGTTTCAGAGAGTTTCACAGAGATTCAGAGAGTGTCAGAGCTTTTCAGAGAGTTTCAGAGATCTTCAGAGAGTGTCAGAGAGTGCCAGAAAGTTTCAGAGAGTGTCACAGAGTGTCAGAGAGTTTCAGAGAGATTCAGAGAGTGTCAGAGAGTATCAGAGAGTGTCAGAGAGAGTCAGAGAGTGTCAGAGAGAGTCCGAGAGATTCAGAAAGTGTCAGATAGTGTCAGAGAGTGTCAGAGAGTTTCAGAGAGTGTCTGAGAGTGTCAGAGAGTGTCAGAGAGTGTCAGAGAGTTTCTGAGAGATTGTGAGTTTGTCAGAGAGTTTCAGAGATTGTCAGAGAATTTCAGAGAGTGTCACAGAGTGTCAGACAGTTTCAGAGAGTGTCAGAGAGTTTCAGAGAGTGTCACAGAGTGTCAGTGAGTGTCAGAGAGTATCAGAGAGTGTCAGCGAGAATCAGAGTGTGTCAGCGAGTGTCAGAGAGTGTCAGAGAGTTTCAGATAGTGTCAGAGGGGTTCAGATAGTGTCAGAGAGTTTCAGAGACTTTCTGAGAGTGTCAGAGAGTGCCTGAGAGTTTCTGACAGTTTCTGAGTTTGTCGGAGAGTGTCAGAGAGTGTCAGAGTGTTTCAGAGAGTGTCACAGAGTTTCAGAGAGTGTCAGAGATTTTCAGAGAGTTTCAGAGATCTTCAGAGATTGTCAGCGAGTGCCAGAAAGATTCAGAGAGTGTCACAGAGTGTCAGAGAGCTTCAGAGAGATTCAGAGAGTGTCGGGGAGTGTCAGAGAGTGTCAGTGAATTTCAGAGAGTGTCAGAGAGTTTCACAGTGTGTCAGAGGTGTTCAGAGAGTGTCAGAGAGTGTCAGAGAGTGTCAGAGAGTGTCAGAGAGTGTCTGAGAGCTTCAGACAGTGTCAGAGAGCGTCAGAGATTTTCAGAGATAGTCAGAGTGTGTCAGAGAGTTTCAGAGATTTTCAGAGAGTTTCAGAGAGTTTCAGAGATGTTCAGAGAGTGTCAGAGAGTCAGAAAGTTTCAGAGAGGGTCAGAGAGTGTCAGGGAGTTTCAGAGAGATTCAGAGAGTGTCAGAGAGTGTCAGAGACTGTCTGAGAGATTCAGAGATTGTCACAGAGTGTCAGAGAGTTTTGGCGAGTGTCACAGAGTGTCAGAGAGTGTCAGAGAGTTTCAGAGAGTTTCAGAGAGCTTCTGAGAGTGTCAGAGAGTGTCAGAGAGTGTCAGAGAGTGTCAAAGAGTGTCAGAAATTTTCATAAAATGTCAGATAGTGTCAGAGAGTTTCAGAAAGAGTCAGAGAGTGTCAAACAGTGTCAAATAGTTTCAGAGAGTGTCAGAGAGTTTCAGAGAGTGTCAGAGAGTTTCAGAGACTTTCTGAGAGTACCAGAGAGAGTCAGAGAGTGTCTGAGAGTGTCAGAGAGTTTCAGAGAGATTCAGAAAGTGTCAGAGAGTATCAGAGAGTGTCAGAGAGAGTCAGAAAGTGTCAGAGAGTGTCCGAGTGATTCAGAAAGTGTCAGAGAGTGTCAGAGAATTTCAGAAAGTGTCAGAGAGTGTCAGAGAGTGTCTGAGAGTGTCAGAGAGTGTCAGAGAGTTTCAGAGAGAGTCAGAGAGGGTAAGAGAGTTTCAGAGAGTTTCACAGTGTGTCAGAGATGTTCAGAGTGTTTCAGAGAGTGTCAGAGAGTATCAGAGAGTGTCTGAGAGTTTCAGACAGTGTCAGAGTGTGTCAGAGATTTTCAGAGAGAGTCAGAGAGTGTCAGAGAGTTTCAGAGATTTTCAGAGAGTTTCAGAGATGTTCAGATAGTTTCAGAGATCTTCAGAGAGTGTCAGTGAGTGCCACAGAGTGTCAGTGAGTGTCAGAGAGTGTGAGAGAGTGTCATAGATTTTCAGAGAGTTTCAGAGATCTTCAGAGAGTGTCAGTGTGTGCCACAGAGTGTCAGTGAGTGTCAGAGAGTGTCAGAGAGTGTCAGAGATTTTCAGAGAGTTTCAGAGATCTTCAGAGAGTGTCAGAGAGTGCCTGAGAGTTTCTGACACTTTCTGAGTGTTTCAGAGAGTGTCAGAGAGTGTCAGAGATTTTCAGATAGTTTCAGAGCTCTTCAGAGAGTGTCAGCGAGTGCCACAGAGTGTCAGAGAGTGTCAAAGAGTGCCAGAGGGATTCAAAGAGTGACAGAGAGTTTCAGAGAATTTCTGAGAGTGTCAGAGAGTGCCTGAGAGTTTCTGACACTTTCTGAGTGTTTCAGAAAGTGTCACAGAGTTTCAGAGAGTGTCAGAGACTTTCAGAGAGTTTCAGAGATCTTCAGAGAGTGTCAGTGAGTGCCACAGAGTGTCAGTGACTGTCAGAGAGTGTCAGAGAGTGTCAGAGAGTGTCAGAGATTTTCAGAGAGTTTCAGAGATCTTCAGAGAGTGTCAGAGAGTGCCAGAAAGTTTCAGAGAGTGTCACAGAGTGTCGGAGAGTTTCAGAGTGATTCAGAGAGTTTCCGAGAGATTCAGAAAGTGTCAGAGAGTGTCACAGAGTTTCAGAAAGTGTCAGAGAGTGTCAGAGAGTGTCTGAGAGTGTCAGAGATTGTCAGAGAGTTTCAGAGAGTGTCAGAGAGTGTCAGAGAGTTTCAGAGAGTTTCAGAGAGTGTCAGAGAGTGTCAGAGTGCTTCAGACAGTGTCAGGGAGTGTCAGAGAGTTTCAGATGGAGTCAGACAGTGTCTGAGATTGTCAAAGAGTGTCAAAGAGTTTCAGAGAGTGTCAGAGAGTTTCAGAGAGTGTCAGACAGTGTCTGAGAGTGTCAAAGAGTGTCAAAGAGTTTCAGAGAGTGTCAGAGAGTGTCAGAGAGTGCCAGAGATCTTCAGAGAGTGTCAGAGAGTGCCAGAAAGTTTCAGAGAGTGTCACAGTGTGTCGGAGAGTTTCAGAGAGATTCAGATAGTGTCCGAGAGATTCAGAAAGTGTCAGATAGTGTCAGAGAGTTTCAGAAAGTGTCACAGAGTGTCAAAGAGTGTCTGAGAGTGTCAGAGAGTGTCGGAGAGTTTCAGAGAGTGTCAGAGAGAGTCAGAGAATTTCAGAGAGTTTCAGAGAGTTGCAGAGATTGTCAGAGAGTTTCAGAGAGTCTCAGATAGTGTCAGAGAGTGTCAGAGAGTGTATGAGAGTGTCTGAGAGTTTCAGAGGGTGTCAGAGAGTTTCAGAGAGCTTCTGAGAGTTTCTGAGAGTGTCAGAGAGTTACAAAGAGTTTCAGAGAGTTTCAGAGAGTGTCGGAAAGTTTCAGAGAGTGTCTGAGAGTTTCAGAGAGTTTCAGGGAGTTTCAGAGAGTGTCAAAGAGCTTCAGATAGTTTCAGAGAGAGTAAGACAGTGTCTGAGAGTGTCAAAGAGTGTCAAAGAGTATCAGACAGTGTCAGAGAGTGTCAGAGAGTGTCAGAGGGTTTCAGAGAGTGTCAGAGCGTTTCAGAGAATTTCTGAGAGTGTCAGAGAGTGCCTGAGAGTTTCTGACATTTTCTGAGTGTGCTGGAGAGTGTCAGAGAGTGTCAGAGTGTTTCAGAGAGTGTCACAGAGTTTCAGAGAGTGTCAGAGATTTTCAGAGAGTTTCAGAGATCTTTAGAGAGTGTCAGTGAGTGCCACAGAGTGTCAGTGAGTGTCAGAGAGTGTCAGAGATTTTCAGAGAGTTTCAGAGATCTTCAGAGAGTGTCAGAGAGTGCCAGAAAGTTTCAGAGAGTTTCACAGAGTGTCGGAGAGTTTCAGAGAGATTCAGATAGTGTCAGAGAGTTTCAGAAAGTGTCAGAGAGTGTCAGAGAGTGTCTGAGAGTGTCAGAGATTGTCAGAGAGTTTCAGAGAGTGTCAGAGAGTGTCAGAGAGTTTCAGAGAGTTTCAGAGAGTGTCAGAGAGTGTCAGAGAGCTTCAGACAGTGTCAGGGAGTGTCAGAGAGCTTCAGATGGAGTCAGACAGTGTCTGAGATTGTCGAAGAGCGTCAAAGAGTTTCAGAGAGTGTCAGAGAGTTTCAGAGAGTTTCAGAGAGTTTCAGACAGTGTCTGAGAGTGTCAAAGAGTGTCAAGGAGTTTCAGAGAGTGTCAGAGAGTGTCAGAGAGTGTCAGAGAGTTTCAGAGAGTGTCACGGAGTTTCAGAGAGTTTCTGACAGTGTCAGAGAGTGCCAGAGAGTTTCTGAGAGTTTCTGAGTGTGTCGAAGTGTGTCTGCGGGAGTCAGAGAGTATCTGAGAGTGTCACAGAGTGTCAGAGAGTGTCAGAGATTTTCAGAGAGTTTCAGAGATGTTCAGAGAGTGTCAGAGAGTGTCAGAAAGTCTCAGAGAGATTCAGAGAATGTCAGAGAGTGTCCGAGAGATTCAGAAAGAGTCAGATACTGTCACTGAGTTTCAGAAAGTGTCAGAGAGTGTCAGAGAGCGTCTGAGAATGTCAGAGAGTGTCAGAGTGTTTCAGAGAGTTTCACAGAGATTCAGAGAGTGTCAGAGCTTTTCAGAGAGTTTCAGAGATCTTCAGAGAGTGTCAGAGAGTGCCAGAAAGTTTCAGAGAGTGTCACAGGGTGTCAGAGAGTTTCAGAGAGATTCAGAGAGTGTCAGAGAGTATCAGAGAGTGTCAGAGAGAGTCAGAGAGTGTCAGAGAGAGTCCGAGAGATTCAGAAAGTGTCAGATAGTGTCAGAGAGTGTCAGAGAGTTTCAGAGAGTGTCTGAGAGTGTCAGAGAGTGTCAGAGAGTGTCAGAGAGTTTCTGAGAGATTGTGAGTTTGTCAGAGAGTTTCAGAGATTGTCAGAGAATTTCAGAGAGTGTCACAGAGTGTCAGACAGTTTCAGAGAGTGTCAGAGAGTTTCAGAGAGTGTCACAGAGTGTCAGTGAGTGTCAGAGAGTATCAGAGAGTGTCAGCGAGAATCAGAGTGTGTCAGCGAGTGTCAGAGAGTGTCAGAGGGTTTCAGATAGTGTCAGAGGGGTTCAGATAGTGTCAGAGAGTTTCAGAGACTTTCTGAGAGTGTCAGAGAGTGCCTGAGAGTTTCTGACAGTTTCTGAGTTTGTCGGAGAGTGTCAGAGAGTGTCAAAGAGTGTCAAAGAGTATCAGACAGTGTCAGAGAGTGTCAGAGAGTGTCAGAGGGTTTCAGAGAGTGTCAGAGCGTTTCAGAGAATTTCTGAGAGTGTCAGAGAGTGCCTGAGAGTTTCTGACATTTTCTGAGTGTGCTGGAGAGTGTCAGAGAGTGTCAGAGTGTTTCAGAGAGTGTCACAGAGTTTCAGAGAGTGTCAGAGATTTTCAGAGAGTTTCAGAGATCTTTAGAGAGTGTCAGTGAGTGCCACAGAGTGTCAGTGAGTGTCAGAGAGTGTCAGAGATTTTCAGAGAGTTTCAGAGATCTTCAGAGAGTGTCAGAGAGTGCCAGAAAGTTTCAGAGAGTGTCACAGGGTGTCAGAGAGTTTCAGAGAGATTCAGAGAGTGTCAGAGAGTATCAGAGAGTGTCAGAGAGAGTCAGAGAGTGTCAGAGAGAGTCCGAGAGATTCAGAAAGTGTCAGATAGTGTCAGAGAGTGTCAGAGAGTTTCAGAGAGTGTCTGAGAGTGTCAGAGAGTGTCAGAGAGTGTCAGAGAGTTTCTGAGAGATTGTGAGTTTGTCAGAGAGTTTCAGAGATTGTCAGAGAATTTCAGAGAGTGTCACAGAGTGTCAGACAGTTTCAGAGAGTGTCAGAGAGTTTCAGAGAGTGTCACAGAGTGTCGGAGAGTTTCAGAGTGATTCAGAGAGTTTCCGAGAGATTCAGAAAGTGTCAGAGAGTGTCACAGAGTTTCAGAAAGTGTCAGAGAGTGTCAGAGAGAGTCAGAGAGTGTCAGAGAGAGTCCGAGAGATTCAGAAAGTGTCAGATAGTGTCAGAGAGTGTCAGAGAGTTTCAGAGAGTGTCTGAGAGTGTCAGAGAGTGTCAGAGAGTGTCAGAGAGTTTCTGAGAGATTGTGAGTTTGTCAGAGAGTTTCAGAGATTGTCAGAGAATTTCAGAGAGTGTCACAGAGTGTCAGACAGTTTCAGAGAGTGTCAGAGAGTTTCAGAGAGTGTCACAGAGTGTCAGTGAGTGTCAGAGAGTATCAGAGAGTGTCAGCGAGAATCAGAGTGTGTCAGCGAGTGTCAGAGAGTGTCAGAGGGTTTCAGATAGTGTCAGAGGGGTTCAGATAGTGTCAGAGAGTTTCAGAGACTTTCTGAGAGTGTCAGAGAGTGCCTGAGAGTTTCTGACAGTTTCTGAGTTTGTCGGAGAGTGTCAGAGAGTGTCAGAGTGTTTCAGAGAGTGTCACAGAGTTTCAGAGAGTGTCAGAGATTTTCAGAGAGTTTCAGAGATCTTCAGAGATTGTCAGCGAGTGCCAGAAAGATTCAGAGAGTGTCACAGAGTGTCAGAGAGCTTCAGAGAGATTCAGAGAGTGTCGGGGAGTGTCAGAGAGTGTCAGTGAATTTCAGAGAGTGTCAGAGAGTTTCACAGTGTGTCAGAGGTGTTCAGAGAGTGTCAGAGAGTGTCAGAGAGTGTCAGAGAGTGTCAGAGAGTGTCTGAGAGCTTCAGACAGTGTCAGAGAGCGTCAGAGATTTTCAGAGATAGTCAGAGTGTGTCAGAGAGTTTCAGAGATTTTCAGAGAGTTTCAGAGAGTTTCAGAGATGTTCAGAGAGTGTCAGAGAGTCAGAAAGTTTCAGAGAGGGTCAGAGAGTGTCAGGGAGTTTCAGAGACTGTCTGAGAGATTCAGAGATTGTCACAGAGTGTCAGAGAGTTTTGGCGAGTGTCACAGAGTGTCAGAGAGTGTCAGAGAGTTTCAGAGAGTTTCAGAGAGCTTCTGAGAGTGTCAGAGAGTGTCAGAGAGTGTCAGAGAGTGTCAAAGAGTGTCAGAAATTTTCATAAAATGTCAGATAGTGTCAGAGAGTTTCAGAAAGAGTCAGAGAGTGTCAAACAGTGTCAAATAGTTTCAGAGAGTGTCAGAGAGTTTCAGAGAGTGTCAGAGAGTTTCAGAGACTTTCTGAGAGTACCAGAGAGAGTCAGAGAGTGTCTGAGAGTGTCAGAGAGTTTCAGAGAGATTCAGAAAGTGTCAGAGAGTATCAGAGAGTGTCAGAGAGAGTCAGAAAGTGTCAGAGAGTGTCCGAGTGATTCAGAAAGTGTCAGAGAGTGTCAGAGAATTTCAGAAAGTGTCAGAGAGTGTCAGAGAGTGTCTGAGAGTGTCAGAGAGTGTCAGAGAGTTTCAGAGAGAGTCAGAGAGGGTAAGAGAGTTTCAGAGAGTTTCACAGTGTGTCAGAGATGTTCAGAGTGTTTCAGAGAGTGTCAGAGAGTATCAGAGAGTGTCTGAGAGTTTCAGACAGTGTCAGAGTGTGTCAGAGATTTTCAGAGAGAGTCAGAGAGTGTCAGAGAGTTTCAGAGATTTTCAGAGAGTTTCAGAGATGTTCAGAGAGTGTCAGAAAGTTTCAGAGAGAGTCAGAGAGTGTCTGGGAGTTTCAGAGAGATTCAGAGAGTTTCACAGAGTGTCAGAGTGTTTCAGAGAGTGTCACAGAGTTTCAGACAGTGTCAGAGATTTTCAGAGAGTTTCAGAGATATTCAGAGAGTGTCAGAGAGTGCCAGAAAGTTTCAGAGAGTGGCACAGAGTGTCAGAGAGTTTCAGAGAGATTCAGAGAGTGTCAGAGACTATCAGAGAGTGTCAGAGAGAGTCAGAGAGTGTCAGAGAGAGTCCGAGAAATTCAGAAAGTGTCAGATAGTGTCAGAGAGTGTCAGAAAGTTTCAGAGAGAGTCAGAGAGTGTCTGGGAGTTTCAGAGAGATTCAGAGAGTTTCACAGAGTGTCAGAGTGTTTCAGAGAATGTCACAGAGTTTCAGACAGTGTCAGAGATTTTCAGAGAGTTTCTGAGATATTCAGAGAGTGTCAGAGAGTGCCAGAAAGTTTCAGAGAGTGGCACAGTGTGTCAGAGAGTTTCAGAGAGATTCAGAGATTGTCAGAGACTATCAGAGAGTGTCAGAAAGTGTCAGAGAGTGTCAGAAATTGTCAGAGAGTGTCAGAGAGTGTCTGAGAGTGTCAGAGAGTGTCAGAGAGTTTCAGAGAGAGTCAGAGAGTGTCAGAGAGTTTCAGAGAGTTTCAGAGAGTGTCAGAGAGGGTCAGTGAGCTTCAGAGAGTGTCAGATAGTGTCAGAGAATTTAAAAAAGTGTCAGAGAGTTTCAGAGAGTGTCTGAGACTGTCAGAGAGTGTAAGAGTGTTTCAGAGAGTGTCACAGAGTTTCAGAGAGTGTCAGAGATTTTCAGAGAGTTTCAGAGATCTTCAGAGAGTGTCAGAGAGTGCCAGAAAGTTTCAGAGAGGGTCACAGAGTGTCAGAGAGTTTCAGAGAGATTCAGAGAGTGTCAGAGAGTATCAGAGATTGTCAGAGAGAGTCCGAAAGTGTCAGAGAGTGTCCGAGAGATTCAGAAAGTGTCAGATAGTGTCAGAGAGTGTCAGAAAGTGTCAGAGAGTGTCAGAGAGTGTCTGAGAGTGTCAGAGAGTGTCAGAGAGTTTCAGAGAGAGTCAGAGAGTGTCAGAGAGTTTCAGAGAGTTTCCGAGAGTGTCAGAGAGGGTCAGAGAGTTTCAGAGAGTGTCTGAGAGTGTCAGAGAGTTTCTGAGAGTTTCTGAGTTTGTCAGAGGTTGTCAGAGAGTGTCAGAGAGTTTCAGAGAGTGTCACAGAGTATGAGTGTGTGTCAGAGATTGTCAGAGAGTTTCAGAGAGCTTCTGAGAGTTTCTGAGAGTGTCAGAGAGTGTCAGAAAGTTTCAGAGAGTGTCAGAGAGTTTCAGAGAGTTTCAGAGATTGTCAGAGAGTGTCAGAGAGTTTCAGAGAGCTTCAGAGAGTGTCAGGGAGTGTCAGAGAGTGTAAGAGAATTTCGGAGATTTTAAGAGAGTGCCAGAGAGTTTCTGAGATTTTGTGAGTTTGTCAGAGAGTGTCACAGCGAGTCAGAGAGTGTCAGAGATCTTCAGAGAGCGTCAGAGAGTGTCAGAGAGTGTCAGATAGTTTCAGAAAGTGTCAGATAGTGTCAGAGAGTTTCAGAAAGAGTCAGAGAGTGTCAAACAGTGTCAAAGAGTTTCAGAGAGTGTCAGAGAGTTTCAGAGACTTTCTCAGAGTACCAGAGAGTGTCAGAGAGTGTCTGAGAGTGTCAGAGAGTGTCTGCGAGTGTCAGAGAGTTTCAGAGAGTGTCAGAAAGTTTCAGAGAGTGTCAGAGAGTCTCAGAGAGTTTCAGAGAGTTTCAGAGAGTGTCAGAGAGTTTCAGAGAGTTTCAGAGAGCTTCAGAGAGTGTCAGGGAGTGTCAGAGAGTGTCAGAGAGTTTCTGACAGTTTCTGAGTGTGTCGGAGAATGTCAGAGAGTGTCAGAGATCTTCAGAGAGCGTCAGAGAGTGTCAGAGAGTGTCAGATAGTTTCAGAAAGTGTCAGATAGTGTCAGAGAGTTTCAGAAAGAGTCAGAGAGTGTCAAACAGTGTCAAAGAGTTTCAGAGAGTGTCAGAGAGTTTCAGAGACTTTCTCAGAGTACCAGAGAGTTTAAGAGACTTTCTGAGAGTGTCAGAGAGTGCCTGAGAGTTTCTGACAGTTTCTGAGTGTGTCGGAGAATGTCAGAGAGTGTCAGAGTGTTTCAGAGAGTGTCACAGAGTTTCAGAGAGTGTCAGAGATTTTCAGAGAGTTTCAGAGATCTTCAGAGAGTTTCAAAGAGTGCCAGAAAGTTTCAGAGAGTGTCACAGAGTGTCAGAGAGCTTCGGAGGGTGTCACAGAGTGTCAGAGAGTGTCAGAGAGTTTCAGAGATTTTCTGAGAGTTTCTGAGAGTGTCAGAGAGTGTCAGAGATTTTCAGAGAGTTTCTGAGAGCTTCTGAGAGTGTCAGAGAATGTCAGAGAGTCAGAGAGTGTCAAAGAGTGTCAGAAATTTTCAGAAAGGGTCAGATAGTGTCAGAGAGTTTCAGAAAGAGTCAGAGAGTGTCAAACAGTGTCAAAGAGTTTCAGAGAGTGTCAGAGAGTGTCAGAGAGTTTCAGAGAGTGTCAGAGAGTTTCAGAGACTTTCTGAGAGTACCAGAAAGTGTCAGAGAGTGTCAGAGAGTGTCCGATAGTTTCTGAGAGTGTCAGAGAGTTTCAGAGAGTTTCAGAGAGTGTCAGACAGTTTCAGAGAGTTTCAGATTGTGTCAGATAGATTCAGAGAGTTTCAGAGAGCTTCAGAGAGTGTCAGGGAGTGTCAGAGAGTGTCAGAGATTTTCGGAGAGTTTCAGAGAGAGTCAGTCAGTGTCTGAGAGTGTCAGAGAGTGTCAAAGAGTTTCAGAGAGTGTCAGAGAGGTTCAGATAGTGTCAGAGAGTTTCAGAGACTTTCTGAGAGTGTCAGAGAGTTCCTGAGAGTTTCTGACAGTTTCTGAGTGTGTCGGAGAGTGTCAGAGAGTGTCAGAGTGTTTCAGAGAGTTTCACAGATTTTCAGAGTGCGTCAGAGATTTTCAGAGAGTTTCAGAGAACTTCAGAGAGTGTCAGAGAGTGCAGAAAGTTTCAGAGAGTGTCACAGAGTGTCAGAGAGCTTCAGAGAGATTCAGAGAGTGTCACGGAGTGTCAGAGAGTGTCAGAGAATTTCAGAGTGTGTCAGAGTGTTTCAGAGAGTGTCAGACAGTATCTGAGAGTGTCAGAGAGTGCCGAAGAGTTTCAGAGAGTGTCAGAGAGTGTCAGAGAGTGTCAGAGAGTTTCAGAGAGTTTCTGAGCGTTTCTGAGAGTGTCATCGAGTGTCAGAGATTGTCAGAAATTTTCAGAAAGTGTCAGATAGTGTCAGAGAGTTTCAGAGATTTTCTGAGAGTTTCTGAGAGTGTCAGAGAGTGTCAGAGAGTTTCAGAGATTTTCTGAGAGTTTCTGAGAGTGTCAGAGAGTGTCAGAGATTTTCAGAGAGTTTCTGAGAGCTTCTGAGAGTGTCAGAGAATGTCAGAGAGTCAGAGAGTGTCAAAGACTGTCAGAAATTTTCAGAAAGGGTCAGATAGTGTCAGAGAGTTTCAGAAAGAGTCAGAGAGTGTCAAACAGTGTCAAAGAGTTTCAGAGAGTGTCAGAGAGTGTCAGAGAGTTTCAGAGAGTGTCAGAGAGTTTCAGAGACTTTCTGAGAGTACCAGAAAGTGTCAGAGAGTTTCAGAGAGTGTCCGATGGTTTCTGAGAGTGTCAGAGAGTTTCAGAGAGTTTCAGAGAGTGTCAGAGAGTTTCAGAGAGTTTCAGATTGTGTCAGATAGATTCAGAGAGTTTCAGAGAGCTTCAGAGAGTGTCAGGGAGTGTCAGAGAGTGTCAGAGATTTTCGGAGAGTTTCAGAGAGAGTCAGACAGTGTCTGAGAGTTTCAGAGAGTGTCAAAGAGTTTCAGAGAGTGTCAGAGAGTGTCAGAGAGGTTCAGATAGTGTCAGAGAGTTTCAGAGACTTTCTGAGAGTGTCAGAGAGTTCCTGAGAGTTTCTGACAGTTTCTGAGTGTGTCGGAGAGTGTCAGAGTGTTTCAGAGAGTTTCACAGATTTTCAGAGTGTGTCAGAGATTTTCAGAGAGTTTCAGAGAACTTCAGAGAGTGTCAGAGAGTGCCAGAAATTTTCAGAGAGTGTCACAGAGTGTCAGAGAGCTTCAGAGAGATTCAGAGAGTGTCACGGAGTGTCAGAGAGTGTCAGAGAATTTCAGAGTGTGTCAGAGTGTTTCAGAGAGTGTCAGACAGTATCTGAGAGTGTCAGAGAGTGCCGAAGAGTTTCAGAGAGTGTCAGAGAGTGTCAGAGAGTGTCAGAGAGTTTCAGAGAGCTTCTGAGCGTTTCTGAGAGTGTCATAGAGTGTCAGAGATTGTCAGAAATTTTCAGAAAGTGTCAGATAGTGTCAGAGAGTTTCAGAGATTTTCTGAGAGTTTCTGAGAGTGTCAGAGAGTGTCAGAGAGTTTCAGAGATTTTCTGAGAGTTTCTGAGAGTGTCAGAGAGTGTCAGAGATTTTCAGAGAGTTTCTGAGAGCTTCTGAGAGTGTCAGAGAATGTCAGAGAGTCAGAGAGTGTCAAAGACTGTCAGAAATTTTCAGAAAGGGTCAGATAGTGTCAGAGAGTTTCAGAAAGAGTCAGAGAGTGTCAAACAGTGTCAAAGAGTTTCAGAGAGTGTCAGAGAGTGTCAGAGAGTTTCAGAGAGTGTCAGAGAGTTTCAGAGACTTTCTGAGAGTACCAGAAAGTGTCAGAGAGTTTCAGAGAGTGTCCGATGGTTTCTGAGAGTGTCAGAGAGTTTCAGAGAGTTTCAGAGAGTGTCAGAGAGTTTCAGAGAGTTTCAGATTGTGTCAGATAGATTCAGAGAGTTTCAGAGAGCTTCAGAGAGTGTCAGGGAGTGTCAGAGAGTGTCAGAGATTTTCGGAGAGTTTCAGAGAGAGTCAGACAGTGTCTGAGAGTTTCAGAGAGTGTCAAAGAGTTTCAGAGAGTGTCAGAGAGTGTCAGAGAGGTTCAGATAGTGTCAGAGAGTTTCAGAGACTTTCTGAGAGTGTCAGAGAGTTCCTGAGAGTTTCTGACAGTTTCTGAGTGTGTCGGAGAGTGTCAGAGTGTTTCAGAGAGTTTCACAGATTTTCAGAGTGTGTCAGAGATTTTCAGAGAGTTTCAGAGAACTTCAGAGAGTGTCAGAGAGTGCCAGAAAGTTTCAGAGAGTGTCACAGAGTGTCAGAGAGCTTCAGAGAGATTCAGAGAGTGTCACGGAGTGTCAGAGAGTGTCAGAGAATTTCAGAGTGTGTCAGAGTGTTCCAGAGAGTGTCAGACAGTATCTGAGAGTGTCAGAGAGTGCCGAAGAGTTTCAGAGAGTGTCAGAGAGTGTCAGAGAGTGTCAGAGAGTTTCAGAGAGCTTCTGAGCGTTTCTGAGAGTGTCATAGAGTGTCAGAGATTGTCAGAAATTTTCAGAAAGTGTCAGATAGTGTCAGAGAGTTTCAGAGATTTTCTGAGAGTTTCTGAGAGTGTCAGAGAGTGTCAGAGAGTGTCTGAGAGAGTCAGAGAGTGACTGAGAGTGTCAGAGAGTGTCAGAGAGTTTCAGAGAGTTTCAGAGAGTGCCAGAGATCTTCAGAGAGATTCAGAGAGTGTCAGAGCGTGTCAGAGAGTTTCAGAGAGTGTCAGAAAGTGTCAGAGACTGTCTGAGAGATTCAGAGAGTGTCACAGAGTGTCAGAGAGTTTTGGAGAGTGTCAGAGAGTTTCAGAGAGTTCCAGAGAGTGCCTGAGAGTTTCTGACAGTTTCTGAATTTGTCGGAGAGTGGCAGAATGTGTAAGAGTGTTTCAGAGAGTGTCACAGAGTTTCAGAGAGTGTCAGAGATTTTCAGAGAGTTTCAGAGATCTTCAGAGAGTGTCAGGGAGTGTCAGAGAGTTTCAGAGAGTGTCAGACAGTATCTGAGAGTGTCAGAGAGTGCTGAAGAGTTTCAGAGAGTGTCAGAGCGTGTCAGAGAGTTTCAGAAAGTGTCAGAAAGTTTCAGAGAGTGTCAGAGAGTTTCAGAGAGTTTCAGAGAGCTTCAGAGAGTGTCAGGGAGTGTCAGAGAGTGTCAGAGAGTTTCTGACAGTTTCTGAGTGTGTCGGAGAATGTCAGAGAGTGTCAGAGATCTTCAGAGAGCGTCAGAGAGTGTCAGAGAGTGTCAGATAGTTTCAGAAAGTGTCAGATAGTGTCAGAGAGTTTCAGAAAGAGTCAGAGAGTGTCAAACAGTGTCAAAGAGTTTCAGAGAGTGTCAGAGAGTTTCAGAGACTTTCTCAGAGTACCAGAGAGTTTAAGAGACTTTCTGAGAGTGTCAGAGAGTGCCTGAGAGTTTCTGACAGTTTCTGAGTGTGTCGGAGAATGTCAGAGAGTGTCAGAGTGTTTCAGAGAGTGTCACAGAGTTTCAGAGAGTGTCAGAGATTTTCAGAGAGTTTCAGAGATCTTCAGAGAGTTTCAGAGAGTGCCAGAAAGTTTCAGAGAGTGTCACAGAGTGTCAGAGAGCTTCGGAGAGTGTCACAGAGTGTCAGAGAGTGTCAGAGAGTTTCAGAGATTTTCTGAGAGTTTCTGAGAGTGTCAGAGAGTGTCAGAGATTGTCAGAAAGTTTCAGAAAGTGCCAGATAGTATCAGAGAGTTTCAGAAAGTGTCAGAGAGTGTCAGAGAGTGTCTGAGAGTGTCAGAGAGTGTCTGAGAGTGTCAGAGAGTGTCAGAGAGTTTCAGAGAGTTTCAGAGAGTTCCAGAGAGTTTCACAGAGTGTCAGAGAGTTTTGGAGAGTGTCACAGAGTGTCAGAGAGTGTCAGAGAGTGTCAGAGACTGTCTGAGAGATTCAGAGAGTTTCACAGAGTGTCAGAGAGTTTTGGAGAGTGTCACAGAGTGTCAGAGAGTGTCAGAGATTTTCAGAGAGTTTCTGAGAGCTTCTGAGAGTGTCAGAGAATGTCAGAGAGTCAGAGAGTGTCAAAGAGTGTCAGAAATTTTCAGAAAGGGTCAGATAGTGTCAGAGAGTTTCAGAAAGAGTCAGAGAGTGTCAAACAGTGTCAAAGAGTTTCAGAGAGTGTCAGAGAGTGTCAGAGAGTTTCAGAGAGTGTCAGAGAGTTTCAGAGACTTTCTGAGAGTACAAGAAAGTGTCAGAGAGTGTCTGAGAGTGTCCGATATTTTCTGAGAGTGTCAGAGAGTTTCAGAGAGTTTCAGAGAGTGTCAGAGAGTTTCAGAGAGTTTCAGATTGTGTCAGATAGATTCAGAGAGTTTCAGAGAGCTTCAGAGAGTGTCAGGGAGTGTCAGAGAGTGTCAGAGATTTTCGGAGAGTTTCAGAGAGAGTCAGACAGTGTCTGAGAGTGTCAGAGAGTGTCAAAGAGTTTCAGAGAGTGTCAGAGAGTGTCAGAGAGTGTCAGAGAGATTCAGATAGTGTCAGAGAGTTTCAGAGACTTTCTGAGAGTGTCAGAGAGTTCCTGAGAGTTTCTGACAGTTTCTGAGTGTGTCGGAGAGTGTCAGAGAGTGTCAGAGTGTTTCAGAGAGTTTCACAGATTTTCAGAGTGTGTCAGAGATTTTCGGAGAGTTTCAGAGAACTTCAGAGAGTGTCAGAGAGTGCCAGAAAGTTTCAGAGAGTGTCACAGAGTGTCAGAGAGCTTCAGAGAGATTCAGAGAGTGTCACGGAGTGTCAGAGAGTGTCAGAGAGTGTCAGAGAATTTCAGAGTGTGTCAGAGTGTTTCAGAGAGTGTCAGACAGTATCTGAGAGTGACAGAGAGTGCTGAAGAGTTTCAGAGGGTGTCAGATAGTTTCAGAGAGTTTCAGAGATTTTCTGAGAGTTTCTGAGAGTGTCAGAGAGTGTCAGAGAGTGTCTGAGAGAGTCAGAGAGTGACTGAGTGTGTCAGAGAGTGTCAGAGAGTTTCAGAGAGTTTCAGAGAGTGCCAGAGATCTTCAGAGAGATTCAGAGAGTGTCAGAGCGTGTCAGAGAGTTTCAGAGAGTGTCAGAAAGTGTCAGAGACTGTCTGAGAGATTCAGAGAGTGTCACAGAGTGTCAGAGAGTTTTGGAGAGTGTCAGAGAGTTTCAGAGAGTTCCAGAGAGTGCCTGAGAGTTTCTGACAGTTTCTGAATTTGTCGGAGAGTGTCAGAGAGTGTAAGAGTGTTTCAGAGAGTGTCACAGAGTTTCAGAGAGTGTCAGAGAATTTCAGAGAGTTTCAGAGAGTGTCAGAGAGCTTCAGAGGGATTCAGAGAGTGTCAGGGAGTGTCAGAGAGTGTCTGAGAGTGTCAGAGAATTTCAGAGAGTTTCAGAGAGTGTCAGAAAGTTTCAGAGAGTGTCAGAGAGTTTCAGAGATCTTCAGAGAGTGTCAGAGAGCTTCAGAGGGATTCAGAGAGTGTCACAGAGTGTCAGAGAGCTTCAGAGAGATTCAGAGAGTGTCAGGGAGTGTCAGAGAGTTTCAGAGAGTGTCAGACAGTATCTGAGAGTGTCAGAGAGTGCTGAAGAGTTTGAGAGAGTGTCAGAGCGTGTCAGAGAGTTTCAGAAATTGTCAGAGAGTATCAGAGATTGTCAGAAAGTTTCAGAAAGTGTCAGATAGTGTCAGAGATTTTCAGAAAGTGTCAGAGAGTGTCAGAGAGTGTCTGAGAGTGTCAGAGATTGTCTGAGAGTTTCAGAGAGTGTCAGAGAGTTTCAGAGAGTGTCAGAAAGTTTCAGAGACTGTCAGAGAATTTCAGAGAGTTTCAGAGAGTGTCAGAGAGCTTCAGAGGGATTCAGAGAGTGTCAGGGAGTGTCAGAGAGTGTCTGAGAGTGTCAGATAGTGTCAGATAGTGTCAGAGAGTTTCAGAGAGAGTCAGAGAGGGTAAGAGAGTTTCAGAGAGTTTCACAGTGTGTCAGAGATGTTCAGAGAGTTTCAGAGAGTGTCAGAGAGTTTCAGAGAGTATCAGAGAGTTTCAGAGATGTTCAGAGAGTGTCAGAAAGTTTCAGAGAGAGTCAGAGATTTTCAGAGAGTGTCACAGAGATTCAGAGAGTGTCAGAGAGTGTCAGAGAGTGTCACAGAGTGTCACAGAGTTTCAGAGAGATTCAGAGAGTGTCAGAGAGTTTCAGAGAGTGTCAGAGATTTTCAGAAAGTGTCAGAGAGTGTCAGATAGTGTCAGATAGTGTCAGAGAGTTTCAGAGAGAGTCAGAGAGGGTAAGAGAGTTTCAGAGAGTTTCACAGTGTGTCAGAGATGTTCAGAGAGTTTCAGAGAGTGTCAGAGAGTTTCAGAGAGTATCAGAGAGTTTCAGAGATGTTCAGAGAGTGTCAGAAAGTTTCAGAGAGAGTCAGAGATTTTCAGAGAGTGTCACAGAGATTCAGAGAGTGTCAGAGAGTGTCAGAGAGTGTCACAGAGTGTCACAGAGTTTCAGAGAGATTCAGAGAGTGTCAGAGAGTGTCAGAGACTGTCACAGTGTTGCAGAGTGTGTCAGAGAGTGTCCGAGAGTTTCAGAAAGTGGCAGTTAGTGTCAGAGAGTTTCAGAATGTGTCAGAGAGTGTCAGAGAGTGTCTGAGAGTGTCAGAGAGTGTCAGAGTGTTTCAGAGAGTGTCACAGAGTTTCAGAGAGTGTCAGAGATTTTCAGAGAGTTTCAGAGATCTTCAGAGAGTGTCAGAGAGTGCCAGAAAGTTTCAGAGAGTGTCACAGAGTGTCAGAGAGCTTCAGAGAGATTCAGAGAGTGTCAGGGAGTGTCAGAGAGTTTCAGAGAGTGTCAGACAGTATCTGAGAGTGTCAGAGAGTGCCGAAGAGTTTCAGAGAGTGTCAGAGCGTGTCAGAGAGTGTCAGAATGTGTCAGAGAGTATCAGAGACTGTCAGAAAGTTTCAGAAAGTTTCAGATAGTGTCAGAGATTTTCAGAAAGTGTCAGAGAGTGTCAGAGAGTGTCTGAGAGTGTCAGAAAGTGTCTGAGAGTGTCAGAGAGTTTCAGAGAATTTCAGAGAGAGTCAGAAAGTTTCAGAGACTGTCAGAGAATTTCAGAGAGTTTCAGAGAGAGTCAGATAGCTTCAGAGGGATTCAGAGAGTGTCAGGGAGTGTCAGAGAGTGTCTGAGAGTGTCAGAGAGTATCAGAGAGTGTCAGAGAGTTTCAGAGATCTTCACAGAGTGTCAGAGAGCTTCAGAGGGATTCACAGAGTTTTAGGGAGTGTCATAGAGTGTCAGAGAATTTCAGAGAGTGTCAGAGAGTGTCAGACAGTATCAGAGAGTGTCAGAGAGTGTCGAAGAGTTTCAGAGAGTTGCAGAGAGTGTCAGAGAGTTTCAGAGAGTGTCACAGAGTGTCAGTGAGTGTCAGAGAGTATCAGTGAGTGTCAGCGAGAGTCAGAGAGTGTCAGAGATTGTCAGAGAGTTTCAGAGAGTTTCTGAGACTGTCAGAGAGTGTAAGAGTGTTTCAGAGAGTGTCACAGAGTTTCAGAGAGTGTCAGAGATTTTCAGAGAGTTTCAGAGATCTTCAGAGTGTGTCAGAGAGTGCCAGAAAGTTTCAGAGAGGGTCACAGAGTGTCAGAGAGTTTCAGAGAGATTCAGAGAGTGTCAGAGAGTATCAGAGAGTGTCAGAGAGACTCAGAAAGTGTCAGAGAGTGTCCGAGAGCTTCAGAAAGTGTCAGATAGGGTCAGAGAATTTCAGAAAGTGTCAGAGAGTGTCAGAGAGTGTCTGAGAGTGTCAGATAGTGTCAGAGAGTTTCAGAGAGAGTCAGAGAGGGTAAGAGAGTTTCAGAGAGTTTCACAGTGTGTCAGAGATGTTCAGAGAGTTTCAGAGAGTGTCAGAGAGTGTCAGAGAGTATCAGAGAGTGTCTGAGAGTTTCAGACACTGTCAGAGTGTGTCAGAGACTTTCAGAGAGAGTCAGAGAGTGTCAGAGAGTTTCAGAGAGTGTCAGAGAGTTTCAGAGAGTGTCAGAAAGTTTCAGAGACTGTCAGAGAATTTCAGAGAGTTTCAGAGAGTGTCAGAGAGCTTCAGAGGGATTCAGAGAGTGTCAGGGAGTGTCTGAGAGTGTCAGAGAGTTTCAGAGAGTTTCAGAGAGTGTCAGAAAGTTTCAGAGAGTGTCAGAGAGTTTCAGAGATCTTCAGAGAGTGTCAGAGAGCTTCAGAGGGATTCAGAGAGTTTTAGGGAGTGTCAGAGAGTGTCAGAGAATTTTGGAGAGTGTCAGAGAGTTTCAGAGAGTTTCAGAGAGTGCCAGAGAGTTTCGGAGAGTTTCAGAGAGAGTCAGACATTGTCTGAGAGTGTCCGAGAGTGTAAAAGAGTTTCAGAGAGTGTCAGAGAGTGTCAGAGAGATTCAGAGAGTGTCACAGAGTTTCAGAGAGTGTCAGAGATTTTCAGAGAGTTTCAGAGATCTTCAGAGAGTGTCAGAGAGTGCCAGAAAGATTCAGAGAGTGTCACAGAGTGTCAGAGAACTTCAGAGAGATTCAGAGAGTGTCAGGGAGTGTCAGAGAGTTTCAGAGAGTGTCAGACAGTATCTGAGAGTGTCAGAGAGTGCCGAAGAGTTTCAGAGAGTGTCAGAGCGTGTCAGAGAGTGTCAGAAAGTGTCAGAGAGTATCAGAGATTGTCAGAAAGTTTCAGAAAGTGTCAGATAGTGTCAGAGATTTTCAGAAAGTGTCAGAGAGTGTCAGAGAGAGTCTGAGAGTGTCAGAGAGTGTCTGAGAGTGTCAGAGAGTTTCAGAGAGTTTCAGAGGGTGTCAGAAAGTTTCAGAGACTGTCAGAGAATTTCAGAGAGTTTCAGAGAGTGACAGATAGCTTCAGAGGGATTCAGAGAGTGTCAGGGAGTGTCAGAGAGTGTCTGAGAGTGTCAGAGAGTTTCAGAGAGTGTCAGAGAGTTTCAGAGATCTTCACAGAGTGTCAGAGAGCTTCAGAGGGATTCAGAGTGTTTTAGGGAGTGACAGAGAGTGTCAGAGAATTTCAGAGAGTGTCAGAGAGTGTCAGACAGTATCAGAGAGTGTCAGAGAGTGTTGAAGAGTTTCAGTGAGTTGCAGAGAGTGTCAGAGAGTTTCAGAGAGTGTCACAGAGTGTCAGTGAGTGTCAGAGAGTATCAGTGAGTGTCAGCGAGAGTCAGAGATTGTCAGAGAGTGTCAGAGAGTTTCAGAGAGTGTCAGAGAGCGTCCGAGAGTTTCCGAAAGTGTCAGATAGTGTCAGAGAATTTCAGAAAGTGTCAGAGAGTTTCAGAGAGTGTCTGAGACTGTCAGAGAGTGTAAGAGTGTTTCAGAGAGTGTCACAGAGTTTCAGAGAGTGTCAGAGATTTTCAGAGAGTTTCAGAGATCTTCAGAGTGTGTCAGAGAGTGCCAGAAAGTTTCAGGGAGGGTCACAGAGTGTCAGAGGGTTTCAGAGAGATTCAGAGAGTGTCAGAGAGTATCAGAGAGTGTCAGAGAGACTCAGAAAGTGTCAGAGAGTGTCCGAGAGCTTCAGAAAGTGTCAGATAGGGTCAGAGAATTTCAGAAAGTGTCAGAGAGTGTCAGACAGTGTCTGAGAGTGTCAGATAGTGTCAGATAGTGTCAGAGAGTTTCAGAGAGAGTCAGAGAGGGTAAGAGAGTTTCAGAGAGTTTCACAGTGTGTCAGAGATGTTCAGAGAGTTTCAGAGAGTGTCAGAGAGTTTCAGAGAATATCAGAGAGTTTCAGAGATGTTCAGAGAGTGTCAGAAAGTTTCAGAGAGAGTCAGAGATTTTCAGAGTGTCACAGAGATTCAGAGAGTGTCAGAGATTGTCAGAGAGTGTCACAGAGTGTCACAGAGTTTCAGAGAGATTCAGAGAGTGTCAGAGAGTGTCAGAGACTGTCACAGTGTTGCAGAGTGTGTCAGAGAGTGTCCGAGAGTTTCAGAAAGTGGCAGATAGTGTCAGAGAGTTTCAGAATGTGTCAGAGAGTGTCAGAGAGTGTCTGAGAGTGTCAGAGAGTGTCAGAGTGTTTCAGAGAGTGTCACAGAGTTTCAGAGAGTGTCAGAGATTTTCAGAGAGTTTCAGAGATCTTCAGAGAGTGTCAGAGAGTGCCAGAAAGTTTCAGAGAGTGTCACAGAGTGTCAGAGAGCTTCAGAGAGATTCAGAGAGTGTCAGGGAGTGTCAGAGAGTTTCAGAGAGTGTCAGACAGTATCTGAGAGTGTCAGAGAGTGCCGAAGAGTTTCAGAGAGTGTCAGAGCGTGTCAGAGAGTGTCAGAAAGTGTCAGAGAGTATCAGAGACTGTCAGAAAGTTTCAGAAAGTTTCAGATAGTGTCAGAGATTTTCAGAAAGTGTCAGAGAGTGTCAGAGAGTGTCTGAGAGTGTCAGAAAGTGTCTGAGAATGTCAGAGAGTTTCAGAGAATTTCAGAGAGTGTCAGAAAGTTTCAGAGACTGTCAGAGAATTTCAGAGAGTTTCAGAGAGTGTCAGATAGCTTCAGAGGGATTCAGAGAGTGTCAGGGAGTGTCAGAGAGTGTCTGAGAGTGTCAGAGAGTATCAGAGAGTGTCAGAGAGTTTCAGAGATCTTCACAGAGTGTCAGAGAGCTTCAGAGGGATTCAGAGAGTTTTAGGGAGCATCAGAGAGTGTCAGAGAATTTCAGAGAGTGTCAGAGAGTGTCAGACAGTATCAGAGAGTGTCAGAGAGTGTCGAAGAGTTTCAGAGAGTTTCAGAGAGTGTCACAGAGTGTCAGTGAGTGTCAGAGAGTATCAGTGAGTGTCAGCGAGAGTCAGAGAGTGTCAGAGATTGTCAGAGAGTTTCAGAGAGTTTCTGAGACTGTCAGAGAGTGTAAGAGTGTTTCAGAGAGTGTCACAGAGTTTCAGAGAGTGTCAGAGATTTTCAGAGAGTTTCAGAGATCTTCAGAGTGTGTCAGAGAGTGCCAGAAACTTTTCAGAGAGGGTCACAGAGTGTCAGAGAGTTTCAGAGAGATTCAGAGAGTGTCAGAGAGTATCAGAGAGTGTCAGAGAGACTCAGAAAGTGTCAGAGAGTGTCCGAGAGCTTCAGAAAGTGTCAGATAGGGTCAGAGAATTTCAGAAAGTGTCAGAGAGTGTCAGAGAGTGTCTGAGAGTGTCAGATAGTGTCAGAGAGTTTCAGAGAGAGTCAGAGAGGGTAAGAGAGTTTCAGAGAGTTTCACAGTGTGTCAGAGATGTTCAGAGAGTTTCAGAGAGTGTCAGAGAGTATCAGAGAGTGTCTGAGAGTTTCAGACACTGTCAGAGTGTGTCAGAGACTTTCAGAGAGAGTCAGAGAGTGTCAGAGAGTTTCAGAGAATTTCAGAGAGTTTCAGAGATGTTCAGAGATTGTCAGAAAGTTTCAGAGAGAGTCAGAGAGTGTCTGGGAGTTTCAGAGAGATTCAGAGAGTTTCACAGAGTGTCAGAGTGTTTCAGAGAGTGTCACAGAGTTTCAGAGAGTGTCAGAGATTTTCAGAGAGTGTCACAGAGATTCAGAGAGTGTCAGAGAGTGTCACAGAGTGTCACAGAGTGTCACAGAGTTTCAGAGAGATTCAGAGAGTGTCAGAGAGTGTCACAGAGTGTCACAGAGTTGCAGAGTGTGTCAGAGAGTGTCCGAGAGTTTCAGAAAGTGTCAGATAGTGTCAGAGAGTTTCAGAATGTGTCAGAGAGTGTCAGAGAGTGTCTGAGAGTGCCAGAGAGTGTCAGAGTGTTTCAGAGAGTGTCACAGAGTTTCAGAGAGTATCAGAGCTTTTCAGAGAGTTTCAGAGATCTTCAGAGAGTCTCAGAGAGTGCCAGAAAGTTTCAGAGAGTGTCACAGAGTGTCAGAGATTTTCAGAGAGTCTCAGAGAGTGTCAGAGAGTATCAGAGAGTGTCAGAGAGAGTCAGAGAGTGTCAGAGAGAGTCCGAGAGATTCAGAAATTGTCAGATAGTGTCAGAGAGTGTCAGAGAGTTTCAGAGAGTGTCTGAGAGTGTCAGAGAGTGTCAGAGAGTTTCTGAGAGATTGTGAGTTTGTCAGAGAATTTCAGACAGTTTCAGAGAGTGTCAGACAGTTTCAGAGAGTGTCAGACAGTTTCAGAGAGTGTCACAGTGTGTCAGTGAGTGTCAGAGAGTATCAGAGAGTGTCAGCGAGAATAAGAGAGTGTCAGCGAGTGTCAGAGAGTGTCAGAGAGTTTCAGATGGTGTCAGAGGGTTTCAGATAGTGTCAGAGAGTTTCAGAGACTTTCTGAGAGTGTCAGAGAGGGCCTGAGAGTTTCTGACCGCTTCTGAGTTGGTCGGAGAGTGTCAGAGAGTGTCAGAGTGTTTCAGAGAGTGTCACAGAGTTTCAGAGAGTGTCAGAGATTTTCAGAGAGCTTCAGAGATCTTCAGAGATTGTCAGAGAGTGCCAGAAAGATTCAGAGAGTGTCACAGAGTGTCAGAGAGCTTCAGAGAGATTCAGAGAGTGTCGCGGAGTGTCAGAGAGTGTCAGTGAATTTCAGAGAGTGTCAGAGAGTTTCAGAGAGTGTCAGACAGTATCTAAGAGTGTCAGAGAGTGCCGAAGAGTTTCAGAGAGTGTCAGAGAGTGTCAGAGAGTTTCAGAGAGTGTCACAGATTGTCAGTGAGTGTCAGAGATTTTCAGAGAGTGTCACAGAGTGTCAGTGAGTGTCAGAGAGTTTCAGAGAGTGTCAGTTAGTGTCAGTGAGTGTTAGAGAGTATCAGAGAGTTTCAGTGAGAGTCAGAGAGTGTCAGCGAGTGTCAGAGAGTGTCAGAGAGTTTCAGAGAGTTTCTGAGAGCTTCTGAGAGTGTCAGAGAGTGTCAGAGAGTGTCAAAGAGTGTCACAGTGTTTCAGAGAGTGTCAGAGAGTTTCACAGATTTTCTGAGAGTTTCAGAGATCTAGAGATTGTCATAAAGTGTCAGATAGTGTCAGAGAGTTTCAGAAAGAGTCAGAGAGTGTCAAACAGTGTCAAAGAGTTTCAGAGAGTGTCAGAGAGTTTCAGAGAGTGTCAGAGAGTTTCAGAGACTTTCTGAGAGTACCAGAGAGAGTCAGAGAGTGTCTGAGAGTGTCAGAGAGTGTCTGAGAGTGTCAGAGAGTTTCAGAGAGTTTCAGGGAGTGTCAGAAAGTTTCAGAGAGTGTCAGAGAGTGTCAGAGAGTTTCAGAGAGTTTCAGAGAACTTCAGAGAGTGTCAGAGAGTGGCAGAGAGTGTCAGAGATTTTCGGAGAGTTTCAGAGAGAGTCAGAAAGTGTCTGAGAGTGTCAGAGTGTGAAAGAGTTTCAGAGAGTGTCAGAGAGTGTCAGAGAGTGTCAGAGAGGTTCAGATAGTGTCACACAGTGTCAGAGAGTGTCAGAGGGTTTCAGACAGTGTCAGAGAGTGTCAGAGATTTTCAGAGAGAGTCAGAGAGTGTCAGAGAGTTTCAGAGATTTGCAGAGAGTTTCAGAGATGTTCAGAGAGTGTCAGAGAGTGTCAGAGAGTGTCAGAGAGTTTCACAGTGTGTCAGAGGTGTTCAGAGAGTTTCAGAGAGTGTCAGAGAGTGTCAGAGTGTTTCAGAATGTGTCAGAGAGTGTCTGAGAGTGTCAGAGAGTGTCAGAGTGTTTCAGAGAGTGTCACAGAGTTTCAGAGAGTGTCAGAGCTTTTCAGAGAGTTTCAGAGATCTTCAGAGAGTGTCAGAGAGTATCAGAGAGTGTCAGAGAGAGTCAGAGAGTGTCAGAGAGAGTCCGAGAGATTCAGAAAGTGTCAGATAGTGTCAGAGAGTGTCAGAGAGTTTCAGAGAGTGACTGAGAGTGTCAGAGAGTGTCAGAGAGTTTCTGAGAGATTGTGAGTTTGTCAGAGAGTTTCAGAGATTGTCAGAGAATTTCAGAGAGTGTCACAGAGTGTCAGACAGTTTCAGAGAGTGTCTGAGAGTGTCATGGTGTGTCGGAGAGATTCACAGAGTTTCTGAGTTTGTCAGAGATTGTCAGAGATTGTCAGAGAATTTCAGAGAGTGTCAAAGAGTGTCAGAGAGTGTCAGAGAGTTTCATAGCGTTTCTGAGTGTTTCTGAGAGTGTCAGACAGTTTCAGAAAGTTTCAGAGAGCTTCAGAGAGTGTCAGAAAGTTTCAGAGAGTGTCAGAGAGTTTCAGAAAAGGTCACAGAGTGTCAGAGAGTTTCAGAGAGCTTCAGAGAGTGTCAGAGACTGTCGGAGAGTGTCAGAGAGTTTCAGAAAAGGTCACAGAGTGTCAGAGATTTTCAGATACTTTCTGAGAGTTTCAGAGAGTGCCTGAGAGTTTCTGACAGATTCTGAGTGTGTCAGAGAGTGTCAGAGAGTGTCAGAGTGTTTCAGAGAGTTTCACAGAGTTTCAGAGAGTGTCAGAGATTTTCAGAGAGTTTCAGAGATCTTCAGAGAGTGTCAGAGAGCTTCAGAGGGATTCAGAGAGTGTCAGGGAGTGTCAGAGAATGTCAGAGAATTTCAGAGTGTGTCAGAGAGTGTCAGACAGTGCCAGAGAGTTTCAGAGAGTGTCACAGAGTGTCAGTGAGTGTCAGAGAGTTTCAGAGAGTGTCAGAGTTTCAGAGAGTGTCACAGAGTGTCAGTGAGTGTCAGAGAGTATCAGAGAGTGTCAGCGAGAGTCAGAGAGTGTCAGAGAGTGTCAGAGAGTTTCAGAGAGATTCAGAAAGTGTCAGAGAGTATCAGAGAGTGTCAGAGAGAGTCAGAAAGTGTCAGAGAGTGTCCGAGAGATTCAGAAATTGTCAGAGAGTGTCAGAGAGTGTCTGAGAGTGTCAGAGAGTGTCAGAGAGTTTCAGAGAGAGTCAGAGAGGGTAAGAGAGTTTCAGAGAGTTTCACAGTGTGTCAGAGATGTTCAGAGTGTTTCAGAGAGTGTCAGAGAGTGTCAGAGAGTATCAGAGAGTGTCTGAGAGTTTCAGATAGTGTCAGAGTGTGTCAGAGATTTTCAGAGAGAGTCAGAGAGTTTCAGAGATTTTCAGAGAGTTTCAGAGATGTTCAGAGAGTGTCAGAAAGTTTCAGAGAGAGTCAGAGAGTGTCTGGGAGTTTCAGAGAGATTCAGAGAGTTTCACAGAGTGTCAGAGTGTTTCAGAGAGTGTCACAGAGTTTCAGACAGTGTCAGAGATTTTCAGAGAGTTTCAGAGATATTCAGAGAGTGTCAGAGAGTGCCAGAAAGTTTCAGAGAGTGGCACAGAGTGTCAGAGAGTTTCAGAGAGATACAGAGAGTGTCAGAGACTATCAGAGAGTGTCAGAGAGAGTCAGAGAGTGTCAGAGAGAGTCCGAGAAATTCAGAAAGTGTCAGATAGTGCCAGAGAGTGTCAGAAAGTGTCAGAGAGTGTCAGAGAATGTCTGAGAGTGTCAGAGAGTTTCAGAGAGAGTCAGAGAGTGTCAGAGAGTTTCAGAGAGTTTCAGAGAGTGTCAGAGAGGGTCAGAGAGTTTCAGTGAGTGTCAGATAGTGTCAGAGAATTTCAGAAAGTGTCAGAGAGTTTCAGAGAGTGTCTGAGACTGTCAGAGAGTGTAAGAGTGTTTCAGAGAGTGTCAGAGAATTTCAGAGAGTGTCAGAGATTTTCAGAGAGTTTCAGAGATCTTCAGAGAGTGTCAGAGAGTGCCAGAAAGTTTCAGAGAGGGTCACAGAGTGTCAGAGAGTTTCAGAGAGATTCAGAGAGAGTCAGGGAGTATCAGAGATTGTCAGAGAGAGTCCGAAAGTGTCAGAGAGTCTCCGAGAGATTCAGAAAGTGTCAGATAGTGTCTGAGAGTTTCATCAAGTGTCAGTTAGTGTCAGAGAGTTTCAGAAAGTGTCAGAGAGTGTCAGAGAGTGTCTGAGACTGTCAGAGAGTGTCAGATTGTTTCAGAGAGTGTCACAAAGTTTCAGAGAGTGTCAGAGATTTTCAGAGAGTTTCAGAGATCTTCAGAAAGTGTCAGAGAGTGCCAGAAAGTTTCAGAGAGTGGCACAGAGTGTCAGAGAGTTTCAGAGAGATTCAGAGAGTGTCAGAGACTATCAGAGAGTGTCAGAGAGTGTCTGAGAGTGTCAGAGAGTGTCAGAGAGTTTCAGAGAGTGTCAGAGAGGGTCAGAGAGTTTCAGAGAGTGTCAGATAGTGTCAGAGAATTTCAGAGAGTGTCTGAGAGTGTCAGAGAGTGTAAGAGTGTTTCAGAGATTGTCACAGAGTGCCAGAAAGTTTCAGAGAGGGTCACAGAGTGTCAGAGAGTTTCAGAGAGATTCAGAGAGTGTCAGAGAGTATCAGAGATTGTCAGAGAGAGTCCGAAAATGTCAGAGAGTGTCCGAGAGATTCAGAAAGTGTCAGATAGTGTCAGAGAATTTCAGAAAGTGTCAGAGAGTGTCAGAGAGTGTCTGAGAGTGTCAGAGAGTGTCAGAGAGTTTCACAGAAAGTCAGAGCGGGTAAGAGAGTTTCAGAGAGTTTCACAGTGTGTCAGAGATGTTCAGAGAGTTTCAGAGAGTGTCAGAGAGTGTCAGAGAGTATCAGAGAGTGTCTGAGAGTTTCAGACAGTGTCAGAGTGTGTCAGAGATTTTCAGAGAGTTTCAGAGATCTTCAGAGAGTGTCAGAGAGTGCCAGAAAGTTTCAGAGAGGGTCACAGAGTGTCAGAGAGTTTCAGAGAGATTCAGAGAGTGTCAGAGAGTATCAGAGATCGTCAGAGAGAGTCCGAAAGTGTCAGAGAGTGTCCGAGAGATTCAGAAAGTGTCAGATAGTGTCCGAAAGTTTCATAAAGTGTCAGATAGTGTCAGAGAGTTTCAGAAAGTGTCAGAGAGTGTCAGAGAGTGTCTGAGACTGTCAGAGAGTGTCAGATTGTTTCAGAGAGTGTCACAGAGTTTCAGAGAGTGTCAGAGATTTTCAGAGAGTTTCAGAGATCTGCAGAAAGTGTCAGAGTGTGCCAGAAAGTTTCAGAGAGTGGCACAGAGTGTCAGAGAGTTTCAGAGAGTGTCAGAGAGTGTCTGAGAGTGTCAGAGAGTGTCAGAGAGTCTCAGAGAGTGTCTGAGAGTGTCAGAGAGTGTCAGAGAGTTTCAGAGAGCTTCAGAGAGTGTCAGAGAGGGTCAGAGAGTTTCAGATAGTGTCAAATAGTGTCAGAGAATTTCAGAAAGTGTCAGAGAGTTTCAGAGAGTGTCTGAGACTGTCAGAGAGTGTAAGAGTGTTTCAGAGAGTGTCACAGAGTTCCAGAAAGTTTCAGAGAGGGTCACAGAGTGTCAGAGAGATTCAGAGAGATTCAGAGAGTGTCAGAGAGTATCAGAGATTGTCAGAGAGAGTCCGAAAGTGTCAGAGAGTGTCCGAGAGATTCAGAAAGTGTCAGATAGTGTCAGAGAATTTCAGAAAGTGTCTGAGAGTGTCATAGAGTGCCAGAGGGTTTCTGAGATTTTGTGAGTTTGTCTGAGAGTGTCAAAGAGTGTCAGAGCGTTTCAGAGAGAGTCAGAGAGTGTCAGAGAGTGTCAGAGAGTTTCAGAGAGTTTCCGAGAGTGTCAGAGAGGGTCAGAGAGTTTCAGAGAGTGTCTGAGAGTGTCCGAGAGTGTCAGAGAGTTTCTGAGAGTTTCTGAGTTTGTCAGAGATTGACAGAGAGTGTCAGAGAGTTTCAGAGAGTGTCACAGAGTATGAGTGTGTGTCAGAGATTGTCAGAGAGTTTCAGAGAGCTTCTGAGAGTTTCTGAGAGTGTCAGAGAGTGTCAGAAAGTTTCAGAGAGTGTCAGAGAGTTTCAGAGAGTTTCAGAGATTGTCAGAGAGTGTCAGAGAGTTTCAGAGAGCTTCAGAGAGTGTCAGGGAGTGTCAGAGAGTGTAAGAGAATTTCGGAGATTTTCAGAGAGAGTCAGACAGTGTCTGAGAGTGTCATAGAGTGCCAGAGGGTTTCTGAGATTTTGTGAGTTTGTCAGAGAGTGTCACAGAGAGTCAGAGAGTGTCAGAGATCTTCAGAGAGCGTCAGAGAGTGTCAGAGAGTGTCAGATAGTTTCAGAAAGTGTCAGATAGTGTCAGAGAGTTTCAGAAAGAGTCAGAGAGTGTCAAACAGTGTCAAAGAGTTTCAGAGAGTGTCAGAGAGTTTCAGAGACTTTCTCAGAGTACCAGAGAGTGTCAGAGAGTGTCTGAGAGTGTCAGAGAGAGTCTGAGAGTGTCAGAGAGTGTCAGAGAGTTTCAGAGAGTTTCAGAGAGTGTCAGAGAGGGTCAGAGAGTTTCAAATAGTGTCAGATAGTGTCAGAGAATTTCAGAAAGTGTCAGAGAGTTTCAGAGAGTGTCTGAGACTGTCAGAGAGTGTAAGAGTGTTTCAGAGAGTGTCACAGAGTTCCAGAAAGTTTCAGAGAGGGTCACAGAGTGTCAGAGAGTTTCAGAGAGATTCAGAGAGTGTCAGAGAGTATCAGAGATTGTCAGAGAGAGTCCGAAAGTGTCAGAGAGTGTCCGAGAGATTCAGAAAGTGTCAGATAGTGTCAGAGAATTTCAGAAAGTGTCAGAGAGTGTCAGAGAGTGTCTGAGAGTGTCAGAGATTGTCAGAGAGTTTCAGAGAGAGTCAGAGAGGGTAAGAGAGTTTCAGAGAGTTTCACAGTGTGTCATAGATGTTCAGAGAGTTTCAGAGAGTGTCAGAGAGTGTCAGAGAGTATCAGAGAGTTTCAGAGAGTGTCTGAGAGTTTCAGACAGTGTCAGAGTGTGTCAGAGAGTTTCAGAGATTTTCAGAGAGTTTCAGAGAGTATCAGAGATTGTCAAAGAGAGTCCGAAAGTGTCAGAGAGTGTCCGAGAGATTCAGAAAGTGTCAGATAGTGTCAGAGAATTTCAGAAAGTGTCAGAGAGTGTCAGAGAGTGTCTGAGAGTGTCAGAGAGTGTCAGAGAGTTTCAGAGAGAGTCAGAGAGGGTAAGAGAGTTTCAGAGAGTTTCACAGTGTGTCAGAGATGTTCAGAGAGTTTCAGACAGTGTCAGAGATTGTCAGAGAGTATCAGAGAGTGTCTGAGAGTTTCAGACAGTGTCAGAGTGTGTCAGAGATTTTCAGAGAGAGTCAGAGAGTGTCAGAAAGTTTCAGAGAGAGTCAGAGAGAGTCTGGGAGTTTCAGAGAGATTCAGAGAGTTTCACAGAGTGTCAGAGTGTTTCAGAGAGTGTCACAGAGTTTCAGACAGTGTCAGAGATTTTCAGAGAGTTTCAGAGATATTCAGAGAGTGTCAGAGAGTGCCAGAAAGTTTCAGAGAGTGGCACAGAGTGTCAGAGAGTTTCAGAGAGATTCAGAGAGTGTCAGATACTATCAGAGAGTTTCAGAGAGAGTCAGAGAGTGTCAGAGAGTGTCTGAGAGTGTCAGAGAGTGTCAGAGAGTTTCAGAGAGAGTCAGAGAGTGTCAGAGAGTGTCAGAGAGTTTCAGAGAGTTTCCGAGAGTGTCAGAGAGGGTCAGAGAGTTTCAGAGAGTGTCTGAGAGTGTCCGAGAGAGTCAGAAAGTTTCTGAGAGTTTCTGAGTTTGTCAGAGATTGACAGAGATTGTCAGAGAGTTTCAGAGAGTGTCACAGAGTATGAGCGTGTGTCAGAGATTGTCAGAGACTTTCCGAGAGCTTCTGAGAGTTTCTGAGAGTGTCAGAGAGTGTCAGAATGTTTCAGAGAGTGTCAGAGAGTTTCAGAGAGTTTCAGAGATTGTCAGAGAGTGTCAGAGAGTTTCAGAGAGCTTCAGAGAGTGTCAGGGAGTGTCAGAGAGTGTAAGAGAATTTCGGAGATTTTCAGAGAGAGTCAGACAGTGTCTGAGAGTGTCAGAGAGTGCCAGAGGGTTTCTGAGATTTTGTGAGTTTGTCAGAGAGTGTCACAGAGAGTCAGAGAGTGTCAGAGATCTTCAGAGAGCTTCAGAGAGTGTCAGAGAGTGTCAGATAGTTTCAGAAAGTGTCAGATAGTGTCAGAGAGTTTCAGAAAGAGTCAGAGAGTGTCAAACAGTGTCAAAGAGTTTCAGAGAGTGTCAGAGAGTTTCAGAGACTTTCTCAGAGTACCAGAGAGTGTCAGAGAGTGTCTGAGAGTGTCAGAGAGTGTCTGCGAGTGTCAGAGAGTTTCAGTGAGTTTCAGAGAGTGTCAGAAAGTTTCAGAGAGTGTCAGAGAGTCTCAGAGAGTTTCAGAGAGTTTCAGAGAGTGTCAGAGAGTTTCAGAGAGTTTCAGAGAGCTTCAGAGAGGGTCAGGGAGTGGCAGAGAGTGTCAGAGAGTGTCAGAGAGTTTCTGACAGTTTCTGAGTGTGTCGGAGAATGTCAGAGAGTGTCAGAGATCTTCAGAGAGCGTCAGAGAGTGTCAGAGAGTGTCAGATAGTTTCAGAAAGTGTCAGATAGTGTCAGAGAGTTTCAGAAAGAGTCAGAGAGTGTCAAACAGTGTCAAAGAGTTTCAGAGAGTGTCAGAGAGTTTCAGAAACTTTCTCAGAGTACCAGAGAGTTTAAGAGACTTTCTGAGAGTGTCAGAGAGTGCCTGAGAGTTTCTGACAGTTTCTGAGTGTGTCGGAGAATGTCAGAGAGTGTCAGAGTGTTTCAGAGAGTGTCACAGAGATTCAGAGAGTGTCAGAGATTTTCAGAGAGTTTCAGAGATCTTCAGAGAGTTTCAGAGAGTGCCAGAAAGTTTCAGAGAGTGTCACAGAGTGTCAGAGAGCTTCGGAGAGTTTCACAGAGTGACAGAGAGTGTCAGAGAGTTTCAGAGATTTTCTGAGAGTTTCTGAGAGTGTCAGAGAGTGTCAGAGATTGTCAGAAAGTTTCAGAAAGTGCCAGATAGTATCAGAGAGTTTCAGAAAGTGTCAGAGAGTGTCAGAGAGTGTCTGAGAGTGTCAGAGAGTGTCTGAGAGTGTCAGAGAGTGTCAGAGAGTTTCAGAGAGTTTCAGAGAGTTCCAGAGATCTTCAGAGAGATTCAGAGAGTGTCAGAGCGTGTCAGAGAGTTTCAGAGAGTGTCAGAGACTGTCAGAGACTGTTTGAGAGATTCAGAGAGTTTCACAGAGTGTCAGAGAGTTTTGGAGAGTGTCAGAGAGTCAGAGAGTGTCAAAGAGTGTCAGAAATTTTCAGAAAGGGTCAGATAGTGTCAGAGAGTTTCAGAAAGAGTCAGAGAGTGTCAAACAGTGTCAAAGAGTTTCAGAGAGTGTCAGAGAGTGTCAGAGAGTGTCAGAGAGTGTCAGAGAGTTTCAGAGAGTTTCAGAGAGTTCCAGAGATCTTCAGAGAGATTCAGAGAGTGTCAGAGCGTGTCAGAGAGTTTCAGAGAGTGTCAGAGACTGTCAGAGACTGTCTGAGAGATTCAGAGAGTTTCACAGAGTGTCAGAGAGTTTTGGAGAGTGTCACAGAGTGTCAGAGAGTTTCAGAAAGTTTCAGAGAGTTTCTGAGAGCTTCTGAGAGTGTCAGAGAGTGTCAGAGAGTCAGAGAGTATCAAAGAGTGTCAGAAATTTTCAGAAAGGGTCAGATAGTGTCAGAGAGTTTCAGAAAGAGTCAGAGAGTGTCAAACAGTGTCAAAGAGTTTCAGAGAGTGTCAGAGAGTGTCAGAGAGTTTCAGAGAGTGTCAGAGAGTTTCAGAGACTTTCTAAGAGTACCAGAAAGTGTCAGAGAGTGTCTGAGAGTGTCCGAGAGTTTCTGAGAGTGTCAGAAAGTTTCAGAGAGTTTCAGAGAGTGTCAGAAAGTTTCAGAGAGTGTCAGAGAGTTTCAGAGAGTTTCAGATTGTGTCAGAGAGATTCAGAGAGTTTTAGAGAGCTTCAGAGAGTGTCAGGGAGTGGCAGAGAGTGTCAGTGATTTTCGGAGAGTTTCAGAGAGAGTCAGACAGTGTCTGAGAGTGTCAGAGAGTGTCAAAGAGTTTCAGAGTGTGTCAGAGAGTGTCAGAGAGGTTCAGATAGTGTCAGAGAGTTTCAGAGACTTTCTGAGAGTATCAGAGAGTGCCTGAGAGTTTCTGACAGTTTCTGAGTGTGTCGGAGAGTGTCAGAGAGTGTCAGAGTGTTTCAGAGAGAGTCACAGAATTTCAGAGAGTGTCAGAGAGTTTCAGAGAGTTTCCGAGAGTGTCAGAGAGGGTCAGAGAGTTTCAGAGAGTGTCTGAGAGTGTCCGAGAGTGTCAGAGAGTTTCTGAGAGTTTCTGAGTTTGTCAGAGATTGACAGAGAGTGTCAGAGAGTTTCAGAGAGTGTCACAGAGTATGAGTGTGTGTCAGAGATTGTCAGAGAGTTTCAGAGAGCTTCTGAGAGTTTTTGAGAGTGTCAGAGAGTGTCAGAAAGTTTCAGAGAGTGTCAGAGAGTTTCAGAGAGTTTCAGAGATTGTCAGAGAGTGTCAGAGAGTTTCAGAGAGCTTCAGAGAGTGTCAGGGACTGTCAGAGAGTGTAAGAGAATTTCGGAGATTTTCAGAGAGAGTCAGACAGTGTCTGAGAGTGTCATAGAGTGCCAGAGGGTTTCTGAGATTTTGTGAGTTTGTCAGAGAGTGTCACAGAGAGTCAGAGAGTGTCAGAGATCTTCAGAGAGCGTCAGAGAGTGTCAGATAGTTTCAGAAAGTGTCAGATAGTGTCAGAGAGTTTCAGAAAGAGTCAGAGAGTGTCAAACAGTGTCAAAGAGTTTCAGAGAGTGTCAGAGAGTTTCAGAGACTTTCTCAGAGTACCAGAGAGTGTCAGAGAGTGTCTGAGAGTGTCAGAGAGAGTCTGAGAGTGTCAGAGAGTGTCAGAGAGTTTCAGAGAGTTTCAGAGAGTGTCAGAGAGGGTCAGAGAGTTTCAAATAGTGTCAGATAGTGTCAGAGAATTTCAGAAAGTGTCAGAGAGTTTCAGAGAGTGTCTGAGACTGTCAGAGAGTGTAAGAGTGTTTCAGAGAGTGTCACAGAGTTCCAGAAAGTTTCAGAGAGGGTCACAGAGTGTCAGAGAGTTTCAGAGAGTGTCAGATAGTTTCAGAAAGTGTCAGATAGTGTCAGAGACTTTCAGAAAGAGTCAGAGAGTGTCAAACAGTGTCAAAGAGTTTCAGAGAGTTTCAGAGAGTTTCAGAGACTTTCTCAGAGTACCAGAGAGTTTAAGAGACTTTCTGAGAGTGTCAGAGAGTGCCTGAGAGTTTCTGACAGTTTCTGAGTGTGTCGGAGAATGTCAGAGAGTGTCAGTGTTTCAGAGAGTGTCACAGAGTTTCAGAGAGTGTCAGAGATTTTCAGAGAGTTTCAGAGATCTTCAGAGAGTTTCAGAGAGTGCCAGAAAGTTTCAGAGAGTGTCACAGAGTGTCAGAGATCTTCGGAGAGTTTCACAGAGTGTCAGAGAGTGTCAGAGAGTTTCAGAGATTTTCTGAGAGTTTCTGAGAGTGTCAGAGAGTGTCAGAGATTGTCAGAAAGTTTCAGAAAGTGCCAGATAGTATCAGAGAGTTTCAGAAAGTGTCAGAGAGTGTCAGAGAGTGTCTGAGAGTGTCAGAGAGTGTCTGAGAGTGTCAGAGAGTGTCAGAGAGTTTCAGAGAGTTTCAGAGAGTTCCAGAGATCTTCAGAGAGATTCAGAGAGTGTCAGAGCGTGTCAGAGAGTTTCAGAGAGTGTCAGAGACTGTCAGAGACTGTCTGAGAGATTCAGAGAGTTTGACAGAGTGTCAGAGAGTTTTGGAGAGTGTCAGAGAGTGTCAGAGAGTCAGAGAGTGTCAAAGAGTGTCAGAAATTTTCAGAAAGGGTCAGATAGTGTCAGAGAGTTTCAGAAAGAGTCAGAGAGTGTCAAACAGTGTCAAAGAGTTTCAGAGAGTGTCAGAGAGTGTCAGAGAGTGTCAGAGAGTTTCAGAGAGTTTCAGAGAGTTCCAGAGATCTTCAGAGAGATTCAAAGAGTGTCAGAGCGTGTCAGAGAGTTTCAGAGAGTGTCAGAGACTGTCAGAGACTGTCTGAGAGATTCAGAGAGTTTCACAGAGTGTCAGAGAGTTTTGGAGAGTGTCACAGAGTGTCAGAGAGTGTCAGAAAGTTTCAGAGAGCTTCTGAGAGCTTCTGAGAGTGTCAGAGAGTGTCAGAGAGTCAGAGAGTATCAAAGAGTGTCAGAAATTTTCAGAAAGGGTCAGATAGTGTCAGAGAGTTTCAGAAAGAGTCAGAGAGTGTCAAACAGTGTCAAAGAGTTTCAGAGAGTGTCAGAGAGTGTCAGAGAGTTTTAGAGAGTGTCAGAGAGTTTCAGAGACTTTCTAAGAGTACCAGAAAGTGTCAGAGAGTGTCTGAGAGTGTCCGAGAGTTTCTGAGAGTGTCAGAAAGTTTCAGAGAGTTTCAGAGAGTGTCAGAAAGTTTCAGACAGTGTCAGAGAGTGTCAGAGAGTTTCAGAGAGTTTCAGATTGTGTCAGAGAGATTCAGAGAGTTTCAGAGAGCTTCAGAGAGTGTCAGGGAGTGGCAGAGAGTGTCAGTGATTTTCGGAGAGTTTCAGAGAGAGTCAGACAGTGTCTGAGAGTGTCAGAGAGTGTCAAAGAGTTTCAGAGAGTGTCAGAGAGTGTCAGAGAGGTTCAGATAGTGTCAGAGATTTTCAGAGACTTTCTGAGAGTATCAGAGAGTGCCTGAGAGTTTCTGACAGTTTCTGAGTGTGTCGGAGAGTGTCAGAGAGTGTCAGAGTGTTTCAGAGAGAGTCACAGAATTTCAGAGAGTGTCAGAGAGTTTCAGAGAGTTTCCGAGAGTGTCCGAGAGTGTCAGAGAGTTTCTGAGAGTTTCTGAGTTTGTCAGAGATTGACAGAGAGTGTCAGAGAGTTTCAGAGAGTGTCACAGAGTATGAGTGTGTGTCAGAGATTGTGAGAGAGTTTCAGAGAGCTTCTGAGAGTTTCTGAGAGTGTCAGAGAGTGTCAGAAAGTTTCAGAGAGTGTCAGAGAGTTTCAGAGAGTGTCACAGAGTATGAGTGTGTGTCAGAGATTGTCAGAGAGTTTCAGAGAGCTTCTGAGAGTTTCTGAGAGTGTCAGAGAGTGTCAGAAAGTTTCAGAGAGTGTCAGAGAGTTTCAGAGAGTTTCAGAGATTGTCAGAGAGTGTCAGAGAGTTTCAGAGAGCTTCAGAGCGTGTCAGGGAGTGTCAGAGAGTGTCAGAGAGTTTCAGAGTGTCAGAGAGTTTCAGAGACTTTCTAAGAGTACCAGAAAGTGTCAGAGAGTGTCTGAGAGTGTCCGAGAGTTTCTGAGAGTGTCAGAAAGTTTCAGAGAGTTTCAGAGAGTGTCAGAAAGTTTCAGAGAGTGTCAGAGAGTGTCAGAGAGTTTCAGAGAGTTTCAGATTGTGTCAGAGAGAGTCAGACAGTGTCTGAGAGTGTCATAGAGTGCCAGAGGGTTTCTGAGATTTTGTGAGTTTGTCAGAGAGAGTCACAGAGAGTCAGAGAGTGTCAGAGATCTTCAGAGAGCGTCAGAGAGTGTCAGAGAGTGTCAGATAGTTTCAGAAAGAGTCAGAGAGTGTCAAACAGTGTCAAAGAGTTTCAGAGAGTGTCAGAGAGTTTCAGAGACTTTCTCAGAGTACCAGAGAGTGTCAGAGAGTGTCTGAGAGTGTCAGAGAGAGTCTGCGAGTGTCAGAGAGTGTCTGAGAGTGTCAGAGAGTGTCAGAGAGTTTCAGAGAGTTTCAGAGAGTGTCAGAGAGGGTCAGAGAGTTTCAAATAGTGTCAGATAGTGTCAGAGAATTTCAAAAAGAGTCAGAGAGTTTCAGAGAGTGTCTGAGACTGTCAGAGAGTGTAAGAGTGTTTCAGAGAGTGTCACAGAGTTCCAGAAAGTTTCAGAGAGGGTCACAGAGTGTCAGAGAGTTTCAGAGAGATTCAGAGAGTGTCAGAGAGTATCAGAGATTGTCAGAGAGAGTCCGAAAGTGTCAGAGAGTGTCCGAGAGATTCAGAAAGTGTCAGATAGTGTCAGAGAATTTCAGAAAGTGTCAGAGAGTGTCAGAGAGTGTCTGAGAGTGTCAGAGATTGTCAGAGAGTTTCAGAGAGAGTCAGAGAGGGTAAGAGAGTTTCAGAGAGTTTCACAGTGTGTCATAGATGTTCAGAGAGTTTCAGAGAGTGTCAGAGAGTGTCTGAGAGTGTCAGAGAGTGTCAAAGAGTTTCAGAGAGTGTCAGAGAGTGTCAGAGAGGTTCAGATAGTGTCAGAGATTTTCAGAGACTTTCTGAGAGTATCAGAGAGTGCCTGAGAGTTTCTGACAGTTTCTGAGTGTGTCGGAGAGTGTCAGAGAGTGTCAGAGTGTTTCAGAGAGAGTCACAGAATTTCAGAGAGTGTCAGAGAGTTTCAGAGAGTTTCCGAGAGTGTCAGAGAGGGTCAGAGAGTTTCAGAGAGTGTCTGAGAGTGTCCGAGAGTGTCAGAGAGTTTCTGAGAGTTTCTGAGTTTGTCAGAGATTGACAGAAAGTTTCAGAGAGTGTCAGAGAGTTTCAGAGAGTGTCACAGAGTATGAGTGTGTGTCAGAGATTGTCAGAGAGTTTCAGAGAGCTTCTGAGAGTTTCTGAGAGTGTCAGAGAGTGTCAGAAAGTTTCAGAGAGTGTCAGAGAGTTTCAGAGAGTGTCACAGAGTATGAGTGTGTGTCAGAGATTGTCAGAGAGTTTCAGAGAGCTTCTGAGAGTTTCTGAGAGTGTCAGAGAGTGTCAGAAAGTTTCAGAGAGTGTCAGAGAGTTTCAGAGAGTTTCAGAGATTGTCAGAGAGTGTCAGAGAGTTTCAGAGAGCTTCAGAGCGTGTCAGGGAGTGTCAGAGAGTGTCAGAGAGTTTCAGAGTGTCAGAGAGTTTCAGAGACTTTCTAAGAGTACCAGAAAGTGTCAGAGAGTGTCTGAGAGTGTCCGAGAGTTTCTGAGAGTGTCAGAAAGTTTCAGAGAGTTTCAGAGAGTGTCAGAAAGTTTCAGAGAGTGTCAGAGAGTGTCAGAGAGTTTCAGAGAGTTTCAGATTGTGTCAGAGAGAGTCAGACAGTGTCTGAGAGTGTTATAGAGTGCCAGAGGGTTTCTGAGATTTTGTGAGTTTGTCAGAGAGAGTCACAGAGAGTCAGAGAGTGTCAGAGATCTTCAGAGAGCGTCAGAGAGTGTCAGAGAGTGTCAGATAGTTTCAGAAAGAGTCAGAGAGTGTCAAACAGTGTCAAAGAGTTTCAGAGAGTGTCAGAGAGTTTCAGAGACTTTCTCAGAGTACCAGAGAGTGTCAGAGAGTGTCTGAGAGTGTCAGAGAGAGTCTGCGAGTGTCAGAGAGTGTCTGAGAGTGTCAGAGAGTGTCAGAGAGTTTCAGAGAGTTTCAGAGAGTGTCAGAGAGGGTCAGAGAGTTTCAAATAGTGTCAGATAGTGTCAGAGAATTTCAAAAAGAGTCAGAGAGTTTCAGAGAGTGTCTGAGACTGTCAGAGAGTGTAAGAGTGTTTCAGAGGGTGTCACAGAGTTCCAGAAAGTTTCAGAGAGGGTCACAGAGTGTCAGAGAGTTTCAGAGAGATTCAGAGAGTGTCAGAGAGTATCAGAGATTGTCAGAGAGAGTCCGAAAGTGTCAGAGAGTGTCCGAGAGATTCAGAAAGTGTCAGATAGTGTCAGAGAATTTCAGAAAGTGTCAGAGAGTGTCAGAGAGTGTCTGAGAGTGTCAGAGATTGTCAGAGAGTTTCAGAGAGAGTCAGAGAGGGTAAGAGAGTTTCAGAGAGTTTCACAGTGTGTCATAGATGTTCAGAGAGTTTCAGAGAGTGTCAGAGAGTGTCAGAGAGTATCAGAGAGTATCAGAGAGTGTCTGAGAGTTTCAGACAGTGTCAGAGTGTGTCAGAGAGTTTCAGAGATTTTCAGAGAGTTTCAGAGAGTATCAGAGATTGTCAGAGAGAGTCCGAAAGTGTCAGAGAGTGTCCGAGAGATTCAGATATTGTCAGATAGTGTCAGAGAATTTCAGAAAGTGTCAGAGAGTGTCAGAGAGTGTCTGAGAGTGTCAGAGAGTGTCAGAGAGTTTCAGAGAGAGTCAGAGAGGGTAAGAGAGTTTCAGAGAGTTTCACAGTGTGTCATAGATGTTCAGAGAGTTTCAGAGAGTGTCAGAGAGTGTCAGAGAGTATCAGAGAGTGTCTGAGAGTTTCAGACAGTGTCAGAGTGTGTCAGAGATTTTCCGAGAGAGTCAGAGAGTGTCAGAAAGTTTCAGAGAGAGTCAGAGAGTGTCTGGGAGTTTCAGAGAGATTCAGAGAGTTTCACAGAGTGTCAGAGTGTTTCAGAGAGTGTCACAGAGTTTCAGACAGTGTCAGAGATTTTCAGAGAGTTTCAGAGATATTCAGAGAGTGTCAGAGAGTGCCAGAAAGTTTCAAAGAGTGACACAGAGTGTCAGAGAGTTTCAGAGAGATTCAGAGAGTGTCAGAGGCTATCAGAGAGTATCAGAGAGAGTCAGAGAGTGTCAGAGAAAGTCCGAGAAATTCAGAAAGTGTCAGATAGTGTCAGAGAGAGTCAGAAAGTGTCAGAGAGTGTCAGAGAGTGTCTGAGAGTGTCAGAGAGTGTCAGAGAGTTTCAGAGAGAGTCAGATAGTGTCAGAGAGTGTCAGAAAGTGTCAGAGAGTTTCAGAGAGTGTCTGAGAGTATGAGTGTGTGTCAGAGATTGTCAGAGAGTTTCTGAGAGCTTCTGAGAGTTTCTGAGAGTGTCAGAGAGTTTCAGAAAGTTTCAGAGAGTGACAGAGAGTTTCAGAGAGTGTCACAGAGTATGAATGTGTGTCAGAGATTGTCAGAGAGTTTCAGAGAGCTTCTGAGAGTTTCTGAGAGTGTCAGAGAGTGTCAGAAAGTTTCAGAGAGTGTCAGAGAGTTTCAGAGAGTTTCAGAGATTGTCAGAGAGTGTCAGAGAGTTTCAGAGAGCTTCAGAGCGTGTCAGGGAGTGTCAGAGAGTGTCAGAGAGTTTCAGAGTGTCAGAGAGTTTCAGAGACTTTCTAAGAGTACCAGAAAGTGTCAGAGAGTGTCTGAGAGTGTCCGAGAGTTTCTGAGAGTGTCAGAAAGTTTCAGAGAATTTCAGAGAGTGTCAGAAAGTTTCAGAGAGTGTCAGAGAGTGTCAGAGAGTTTCAGAGAGTTTCAGATTGTGTCAGAGAGAGTCAGACAGTGTCTGAGAGTGTCATAGAGTGCCAGAGGGTTTCTGAGATTTTGTGAGTTTGTCAGAGAGTGTCACAGAGAGTCAGAGAGTGTCAGAGATCTTCAGAGAGCGTCAGAGAGTGTCAGAGAGTGTCAGATAGTTTCAGAAAGAGTCAGAGAGTGTCAAACAGTGTCAAAGAGTTTCAGAGAGTGTCAGAGAGTTTCAGAGACTTTCTCAGAGTACCAGAGAGTGTCAGAGAGTGTCTGAGAGTGTCAGAGAGAGTCTGCGAGTGTCAGAGAGTGTCTGAGAGTGTCAGAGAGTGTCAGAGAGTTTCAGAGAGTTTCAGAGAGTGTCAGAGAGGGTCAGAGAGTTTCAAATAGTGTCAGATAGTGTCAGAGAATTTCAAAAAGAGTCAGAGAGTTTCAGAGAGTGTCTGAGACTGTCAGAGAGTGTAAGAGTGTTTCAGAGGGTGTCACAGAGTTCCAGAAAGTTTCAGAGAGGGTCACAGAGTGTCAGAGAGTTTCAGAGAGATTCAGAGAGTGTCAGAGAGTATCAGAGATTGTCAGAGAGAGTCCGAAAGTGTCAGAGAGTGTCCGAGAGATTCAGAAAGTGTCAGATAGTGTCAGAGAATTTCAGAAAGTGTCAGAGAGTGTCAGAGAGTGTCTGAGAGTGTCAGAGATTGTCAGAGAGTTTCAGAGAGAGTCAGAGAGGGTAAGAGAGTTTCAGAGAGTTTCACAGTGTGTCATAGATGTTCAGAGAGTTTCAGAGAGTGTCAGAGAGTGTCAGAGAGTATCAGAGAGTATCAGAGAGTGTCTGAGAGTTTCAGACAGTGTCAGAGTGTGTCAGAGAGTTTCAGAGATTTTCAGAGAGTTTCAGAGAGTATCAGAGATTGTCAGAGAGAGTCCGAAAGTGTCAGAGAGTGTCCGAGAGATTCAGATATTGTCAGATAGTGTCAGAGAATTTCAGAAAGTGTCAGAGAGTGTCAGAGAGTGTCTGAGAGTGTCAGAGAGTGTCAGAGAGTTTCAGAGAGAGTCAGAGAGGGTAAGAGAGTTTCAGAGAGTTTCACAGTGTGTCAGAGATGTTCAGAGAGTTTCAGAGAGTGTCAGAGAGTGTCAGAGAGTATCAGAGAGTGTCTGAGAGTTTCAGACAGTGTCAGAGTGTGTCAGAGATTTTCCGAGAGAGTCAGAGAGTGTCAGAAAGTTTCAGAGAGAGTCAGAGAGTGTCTGGGAGTTTCAGAGAGATTCAGAGAGTTTCACAGAGTGTCAGAGTGTTTCAGAGAGTGTCACAGAGTTTCAGACAGTGTCAGAGATTTTCAGAGAGTTTCAGAGATATTCAGAGAGTGTCAGAGAGTGCCAGAAAGTTTCAGAGAGTGACACAGAGTGTCAGAGAGTTTCAGAGAGATTCAGAGAGTGTCAGAGGCTATCAGAGAGTATCAGAGAGAGTCAGAGAGTGTCAGAGAAAGTCCGAGAAATTCAGAAAGTGTCAGATAGTGTCAGAGAGTGTCAGAAAGTGTCAGAGAGTGTCAGAGAGTGTCTGAGAGTGTCAGAGAGTGTCAGAGAGTTTCAGAGAGAGTCAGAGAGTGTCAGAGAGTGTCAGAGAGTTTCAGAGAGTTTCCAAGAGTGTCAGAGAGGGTCAGAGAGTTTCAGAGAGTGTCTGAGAGTGTCCGAGAGTGTCAGAAAGTTTCTGAGAGTTTCTGAGTTTGTCAGAGATTGACAGAGAGTGTCAGAGAGTTTCAGAGAGTGTCACAGAGTATGAGCGTGTGTCAGATATTGTCAGAGACTTTCCGAGAGCTTCTGAGAGTTTCAGAGAGTGTCAGAGAGTGACTGAGAGTGTCAGAGAGTGTCAGAGAGTTTCAGAGAGTTTCAGAGAGTGCCAGAGATCTTCAGAGAGATTCAGAGAGTGTCAGAGCGTGTCAGAGAGTTTCAGAGAGTGTCAGAAAGTGTCAGAGACTGTCTGAGAGATTCAGAGAGTGTCACAGAGTGTCAGAGAGTTTTGGAGAGTGTCAGGGAGTTTCAGAGAGTTTCAGAGAGTGCCAGAGAGTTTCGGAGAGTTTCAGAGAGAGTCAGACATTGTCTGAGAGTGTCCGAGAGTGTAAAAGAGTTTCAGAGAGTGTCAGAGAGTGTCAGAGAGATTCAGATAGTGTCAGAGTGTTTCAGAGACTTTCTGAGAGTTTCAGAGAGTGCCTGAGAGTTTCTGACAGTTTCTGAGTTTGTCGGAGAGTGTCAGAGAGTGTTTCAGAGAGTGTCACAGAGTTTCAGAGAGTGTCAGAGATTTACAGAGAGTTTCAGAGATCTTCAGAGAGTGTCAGAGAGTGCCAGAAAGTTTCAGAGAGTGTCACAGAGTGTCAGAGAGATTCAGAGAGTGTCAGGGAGTGTCAGAGAGTTTCAGAGAGTGTCAGACAGTATCTGAGAGTGTCAGAGAGTGCTGAAGAGTTTCAGAGAGTGTCAGAGCGTGTCAGAGAGTTTCAGAAAGTGTCAGAGAGTATCAGAGATTGTCAGAAAGTTTCAGGAAGTGTCAGATAGTGTCAGAGATTTTCAGAAAGTGTCAGAGAGTGTCAGAGAGTGTCTGAGAGTGTCAGAGATTGTCTGAGAGTGTCAGAGAGTTTCAGAGACTTTCTAAGAGTACCAGAAAGTGTCAGAGAGTGTCTGAGAGTGTCCGAGAGTTTCTGAGAGTGTCAGAAAGTTTCAGAGAGTTTCAGAGAGTTTCAGAAAGTTTCAGAGAGTGTCAGAGAGTGTCAGAGAGTTTCAGAGAGTTTCAGATTGTGTCAGAGAGATTCAGAGAGTTTCAGAGAGCTTCAGAGAGTGTCAGGGAGTGGCAGAGAGTGTCAGTGATTTTCGGAGAGTTTCAGAGAGAGTCAGACAGTGTCTGAGAGTGTCAGAGAGTGTCAAAGAGTTTCAGAGAGTGTCAGAGAGTGTCAGAGAGGTTCAGATAGTGTCAGAGAGTTTCAGAGACTTTCTGAGAGTGTCAGAGAGTGCCTGAGAGTTTCTGACAGTTTCTGAGTGTGTCGGAGAGTGTCAGAGTGTTTCAGAGATTTTCACAGAGTTTCAGAGTGTGTCAGAGATTTTCAGAGAGTTTCAGAGAACTTCAGAGAGTGTCAGAGAGTGCCAGAAAGTTTCAGAGAGTGTCACAGAGTGTCAGAGAGCTTCAGAGAGATTCAGAGAGTGTCAGGGAGTGTCAGAGAGTGTCAGAGAATTTCAGACTATGTCAGAGAGTTTCAGAGAGTGTCAGACAGTATCTGAGAGTGTCAGAGGGTGCCGAAGAGTTTCAGAGAGTTTCAGAGAGTGTCGGAGAGTGTCAGAGAGTGTCAGAGAGTTTCAGAGAGTTTCTGAGCGTTTCTGAGAGTGTCATAGTGTGTCAGAGATTGACAGAAATTTTCAGAAAGTGTCAGATAGTATCAGAGAGTGTCCGAAAGTGTCAGAGAGTGTCAGAGAGTGTCTGAGAGTGTCAGAGAGTTTCAGAGAGAGTCAGAGAGTGTCAGAGAGTGTCAGAGAGTTTCAGAGAGTGTCAGAGAGGGTCAGAGAGTTTCAGAGAGTGTCTGAGAGTGTCCGTGAGTGTCAGAGAGTTTCTGAGAGTTTCTGAGTTTGTCAGAGATTGACAGAGAGTGTCAGAGAGTTTCAGAGAGTGTCACAGAGTATGAGTGTGTGTCAGAGATTGTCAGAGAGTTTCAGAGAGCTTCTGAGAGTTTCTGAGAGTGTCAGAGAGTGTCAGAAAGTTTCAGAGAGTGTCAGAGAGTTTCAGAGATTTTCAGAGATTGTCAGAGAGTGTCAGAGAGTTTCAGAGAGCTTCAGAGAGTGTCAGGGAGTGTCAGCGAGTGTAAGAGAATTTCGGAGATTTTCAGAGAGAGTCAGACAGTGTCTGAGAGTGTCAGAGAGTGCCAGAGGGTTTCTGAGATTTTGTGAGTTTGTCAGAGAGTGTCACAGAGAGTCAGAGAGTGTCAGAGATCTTCAGAGAGCGTCAGAGAGTGTCAGAGAGTGTCAGATAGTTTGAGAAAGTGTCAGATAGTGTCAGAGAGTTTCAGAAAGAGTCAGAGAGTGTCAAACAGTGTCAAGGAGTTTCAGAGAGTGTCAGAGAGTTTCGGAGACTTTCTCAGAGTACCAGAGAGTGTCAGAGAGTGTCTGAGAGTGTCAGAGAGTGTCTGCGAGTGTCAGAGAGTTTCAGAGAGTTTCAGAGAGTGTCAGAAAGTTTCAGAGAGTGTCAGAGAGTCTCAGAGAGTTTCAGAGAGTTTCAGAGAGTGTCAGAGAGTTTCAGAGAGCTTCAGAGAGTGTCAGGGAGTGGCAGAGAGTGTCAGAGAGTGTCAGAGAGTTTCTGACAGTTTCTGAGTGTGTCGGAGAATGTCAGAGAGTGTCAGAGATCTTCAGAGAGCGTCAGAGAGTGTCAGAGAGTGTCAGATAGTTTCAGAAAGTGTCAGATAGTGTCAGAGAGTTTCAGAAAGAGTCAGAGAGTGTCAAACAGTGTCAAAGAGTTTCAGAGAGTGTTAGAGAGTTTCAGAGACTTTCTCAGAGTACCAGAGAGTTTAAGAGACTTCCTGAGAGTGTCAGAGAGTGCCTGAGAGTTTCTGACAGTTTCTGAGTGTGTCGGAGAATGTCAGAGAGTGTCAGAGCGTTTCAGAGAGTGTCACAGAGTTTCAGAGAGTGTCAGAGATTTTCAGAGAGTTTCAGAGATCTTCAGAGAGTTTCAGAGAGTGCCAGAAAGTTTCAGAGAGTGTCACAGAGTGTCAGAGAGCTTCGGAGAGTTTCACAGAGTGTCAGAGAGTGTCAGAGAGTTTCAGAGATTTTCTGAGAGTTTCCGAGAGTGTCAGAGAGTGTCAGAGATTGTCAGAAAGTTTCAGAAAGTGCCAGATAGTATCAGAGAGTTTCAGAAAGTGTCAGAGAGTGTCAGAGAGTGTCTGAGAGTGTCAGAGCGTGTCAGAGAGTTTCAGAGAGTGTCAGAGACTGTCAGAGACTGTCTGAGAGATTCAGAGAGTTTCACAGAGTGTCAGAGAGTTTCAGAGAGTGTCACAGAGTGTCAGAGAGTTTCAGAGAGTTTCAGAGAGTTTCTGAGAGCTTCTGAGAGTGTCAGAGAGAGTCAGAGAGTCAGAGAGTGTCAAAGAGTGTCAGAAATTTTCAGAAAGGGTCAGATAGTGTCAGAGAGTTTCAGAAAGAGTCAGAGAGTGTCAAACAGTGTCAAAGAGTTTCAGAGAGTGTCAGAGAGTGTCAGAGAGTTTCAGAGAGTGTCAGAGAGTTTCAGAGACTTTCTGAGAGTACCAGAAAGTGTCAGAGAGTGTCTGAGAGTGTCCGAGAGTTTCTGAGAGTGTCAGAAAGTTTCAGAGAGTTTCAGAGAGTGTCAGAAAGTTTCAGAGAGTGTCAGAGAGTGTCAGAGAGTTTCAGAGAGTTTCAGATTGTGTCAGAGAGATTCAGAGAGTTTCAGAGAGCTTCAGAGAGTGTCAGGGAGTGGCAGAGAGTGTCAGTGATTTTCGAGGAGTTTCAGAGAGAGTCAGACAGTGTCTGAGAGTGTCAGAGAGTGTCAAAGAGTTTCAGAGAGTGTCAGAGAGTGCCTGAGAGTTTCTGACAGTTTCTGAGTGTGTCGGAGAGTGTCAGAGTGTTTCAGAGATTTTCACAGAGTTTCAGAGTGTGTCAGAGATTTTCAGAGAGTTTCAGAGAACTTCAGAGAGTGTCAGAGAGTGCCAGAAAGTTTCAGAGAGTGTCACAGAGTGTCAGAGAGCTTCAGAGAGATTCAGAGAGTGTCAGGGAGTGTCAGAGAGTGTCAGAGAATTTCAGACTATGTCAGAGAGTTTCAGAGAGTGTCAGATAGTATCTGAGAGTGTCAGAGAGTGCCGAAGAGTTTCAGAGAGTTTCAGAGAGTGTCAGAGAGTGTCAGAGAGTGTCAGAGCGTTTCAGAGAGTGTCACAGAGTTTCAGAGAGTGTCAGAGATTTTCAGAGAGTTTCAGAGATCTTCAGAGAGTTTCAGAGAGTGCCAGAAAGTTTCAGAGAGTGTCACAGAGTGTCAGAGAGCTTCGGAGAGTTTCACAGAGTGTCAGAGAGTGTCAGAGAGTTTCAGAGATTTTCTGAGAGTTTCCGAGAGTGTCAGAGAGTGTCAGAGATTGTCAGAAAGTTTCAGAAAGTGCCAGATAGTATCAGAGAGTTTCAGAAAGTGTCAGAGAGTGTCAGAGAGTGTCTGAGAGTGTCAGAGCGTGTCAGAGAGTTTCAGAGAGTGTCAGAGACTGTCAGAGACTGTCTGAGAGATTCAGCGAGTTTCACAGAGTGTCAGAGAGTTTCAGAGAGTGTCACAGAGTGTCAGAGAGTGTCAGAGAGTTTCAGAGAGTTTCTGAGAGCTTCTGAGAGTGTCAGAGAGTGTCAGAGAGTCAGAGAGTGTCAAAGAGTGTCAGAAATTTTCAGAAAGGGTCAGATAGTGTCAGAGAGTTTCAGAAAGAGTCAGAGAGTGTCAAACAGTGTCAAAGAGTTTCAGAGAGTGTCAGAGAGTGTCAGAGAGTTTCAGAGAGTATCAGAGAGTTTCAGAGACTTTCTGAGAGTACCAGAAAGTGTCAGAGAGTGTCTGAGAGTGTCCGAGAGTTTCTGAGAGTGTCAGAAAGTTTCAGAGAGTTTCAGAGAGTGTCAGAAAGTTTCAGAGAGTGTCAGAGAGTGTCAGAGAGTTTCAGAGAGTTTCAGATTGTGTCAGAGAGATTCAGAGAGTTTCAGAGAGCTTCAGAGAGTGTCAGGGAGTGGCAGAGAGTGTCAGTGATTTTCGAGGAGTTTCAGAGAGAGTCAGACAGTGTCTGAGAGTGTCAGAGAGTGTCAAAGAGTTTCAGAGAGTGTCAGAGAGTGCCTGAGAGTTTCTGACAGTTTCTGAGTGTGTCGGAGAGTGTCAGAGAGTGTCAGAGTGTTTCAGAGATTTTCACAGAGTTTCAGAGTGTGTCAGAGATTTTCAGAGAGTTTCAGAGAACTTCAGAGAGTGTCAGAGAGTGCCAGAAAGTTTCAGAGAGTGTCACAGAGTGTCAGAGAGCTTCAGAGAGATTCAGAGAGTGTCAGGGAGTGTCAGAGAGTGTCAGAGAATTTCAGACTATGTCAGAGAGTTTCAGAGAGTGTCAGATAGTATCTGAGAGTGTCAGAGAGTGCCGAAGAGTTTCAGAGAGTTTCAGAGAGTGTCAGAGAGTGTCAGAGAGTGTCAGAGAGTTTCAGAGAGTTTCTGAGCATTTCTGAGAGTGTCATAGAGTGTCAGAGATTGACAGAAATTTTCAGAAAGTGTCAGATAGTGTCAGAGAGATTCAGAGATTTTCTGAGAGTTTCTGAGAGTGTCAGAGATCTTCAGAGAGATTCACAGAGTGTCTGAGAGTGTCAGAGAGTGACTGAGAGTGTCAGAGAGTGTCAGAGAGTTTCAGAGAGTTTCAGAGAGTGCCAGAGATCTTCAGAGAGATTCAGAGAGTGTCAGAGCGTGTCAGAGAGTTTCAGAGAGTGTCAGAAAGTGTCAGAGACTGTCTGAGAGATTCAGAGAGTGTCACAGAGTGTCAGAGAGTTTTGGAGAGTGTCAGGGAGTTTCAGAGAGTTTCAGAGAGTGCCAGAGAGTTTCGGAGAGTTTCAGAGAGAGTCAGACATTGTCTGAGAGTGTCCGAGAGTGTAAAAGAGTTTCAGAGAGTGTCAGAGAGATTCAGATAGTGTCAGAGTGTTTCAGAGACTTTCTGAGAGTTTCAGAGAGTGCCTGAGAGTTTCTGACAGTTTCTGAGTTTGTCGGAGAGTGTCAGAGAGTGTTTCAGAGAGTGTCACAGAGTTTCAGAGAGTGTCAGAGATTTTCAGAGAGTTTCAGAGATCTTCAGAGAGTGTCAGAGAGTGCCAGAAAGTTTCAGAGAGTGTCACAGAGTGTCAGAGAGATTCAGAGAGTGTCAGGGAGTGTCAGAGAGTTTCAGAAAGTGTCAGAGAGTATCAGAGATTGTCAGAAAGTTTCAGGAAGTGTCACATAGTGTCAGAGATTTTCAGAAAGTGTCAGAGAGTGTCTGAGAGTGTCAGAGATTGTCTGAGAGTGTCAGAGAGTGCTGAAGAGTTTCAGAGAGTGTCAGAGCGTGTCAGAGAGTTTCAGAAAGTGTCAGAGAGTATCAGAGATTGTCAGAAAGTTTCAGGAAGTGTCAGATAGTGTCAGAGATTTTCAGAAAGTGTCAGAGAGTGTCAGAGAGTGTCAGAGAGTTTCAGAGAGTTTCAGAGAGTGTCAGAAAGTTTCAGAGACTGTCAGAGAATTTCTGAGAGTTTCAGAGAGTGTCAGAGAGCTTCAGAGGGATTCAGAGAGTGTCAGGGAGTGTCAGAGAGTGTCTGAGAGTGTCAGAGAGTTTCAGAGAGTTTCAGAGAGTGTCAGAAAGTTTCAGAGAGTGTCAGAGAGTTTCAGAGATCTTCAGAGAGTGACAGAGAGCTTCAGAGGGATTCAGAGAGTTTTAGGGAGTGTCAGAGAGTGTCAGAGAATTTTGGAGAGTGTCAGAGAGTTTCAGAGAGTTTCAGAGAGTGCCAGAGAGTTTCGGAGAGTTTCAGACAGAGTCAGACATTGTCTGAGATTGTCCGAGAGTGTAAAAGAGTTTCAGAGAATGTCAGAGAGTGTCAGAGAGATTCAGATAGTGTCAGAGTGTTTCAGAGACTTTCTGAGAGTTTCAGAGAGTGCCTGAGAGTTTCTGACAGTTTCGGAGTTTGTCGGAGAGTGTCAGAGAGTGTCAGAGTGTTTCAGAGAGTGTCACAGAGTTTCAGAGAGTGTCAGAGATTTTCAGAGAGTTTCAGAGATCTTCAGAGAGTGTCAGAGAGTGCCAGAAAGTTTCAGAGAGTGTCACAGAGTGTCAGAGAGCTTCAGAGAGATTCAGAGAGTGTCAGGGAGTGTCACAGAGTTTCAGAGAGTGTCAGACAGTATCTGAGAGTGTCAGAGAGTGCCGAAGAGTTTCAGAGAGTGTCAGAGCGTGTCAGAGAGTGTCAGAAAGTGTCAGAGAGTATCAGAGATTGTCAGAAAGTTTCAGAAAGTGTCAGATAGTGTCAGAGATTTTCAGAAAGTGTCAGAGAGTGTCAGAGAGTGTCTGAGAGTGTCAGAGAGTGTCTGAGAGTGTCTGAGAGTGTCAGAGAGTTTCAGAGAGTTTCAGAGAGTGTCAGAAAGTTTCAGAGACTGTCAGAGAATTTCAGAGAGTTTCAGAGAGTGTCAGATAGCTTCAGAGGGATTCAGAGAGTGTCAGGGAGTGTCAGAGAGTGTCTGAGAGTGTCAGAGAGTTTCAGAGAGTGTCAGAAAGTTTCAGAGAGTGTCAGAGAGTTTCAGAGATCTTCACAGAGTGTCAGAGAGCTTCATAGGGATTCAGAGAGTTTTAGGGAGTGTCAGAGAGTGTCAGAGAATTTCAGAGAGTGTCAGAGAGTGTCAGACAGTATCAGAGAGTGTCAGAGAGTGTCGAAGAGTTTCAGAGAGTTGCAGAGAGTGTCAGAGAGTTTCAGTGAGTGTCACAGAGTGTCAGTGAGTGTCAGCGAGAGTCAGAGAGTGTCAGAGAGTGTCAGAGAGTTTCAGAGAGTGTCAGCGAGAGTCAGAGAGTGTCAGAGAGTGTCAGAGAGTTTCAGAGAGTGTCAGAGAGTGTCCGAGAGTTTCCGAAAGTGTCAGATAGTGTCAAAGAATTTCAGAAAGTGTCAGAGAGTTTCAGAGAGTGTCTGAGACTGTCAGAGAGTGTAAGAGTGTTTCAGAGAGTGTCACAGAGTTTCAGAGAGTGTCAGAGATTTTCAGAGAGTTTCAGAGATGTTCAGATTGTGTCAGAGAGTGCCAGAAAGTTTCAGAGAGGGTCACAGAGTGTCAGAGAGTTTCAGAGAGATTCAGAGAGTGTCAGAGAGTATCAGAGAGTGTCAGAGAGACTCAGAAAGTGTCAGAGAGTGTCCGAGAGCTTCAGAAAGTGTCAGATAGGGTCAGAGAATTTCAGAAAGTGTCAGAGAGTGTCAGAGAGTATCTGAGAGCGTCAGATAGTGTCAGAGAGTTTCAGAGAGAGTCAGAGAGGGTAAGAGAGTTTCAGAGAGTTTCACAGTGTGTCAGAGATGTTCAGAGAGTTTCAGAGAGTGTCAGAGAGTGTCAGAGAGTATCAGAGATTGTCTGAGAGTTTCAGAGAGATTCAGAGAGTTTCAGAGAGAGTCATAGAGTGTCAGCGAGTTTCAGAGAGTTTCCGAGAGTGTCGGAGAGGGTCAGAGAGTTTCAGAGAGTGTCTGAGAGTGTCCGAGAGTGTCTGAGAGTTTCGGAGAGATTCAGAGAGTTTCACAGAGTGTCAGAGTGTTTCAGAGAGTGTCACAGAGTTTCAGAGACTGTTAGAGATTATCAGAGAGTTTCAGAGAGAGTCAGAGAGGGTAAGAGAGTTTCAGAGAGTTTCACAGTGTGTCATAGATGTTCAGAGAGTTTCAGAGAGTGTCAGAGAGTGTCAGAGAGTATCAGAGAGTATCAGAGAATGTCTGAGAGTTTCAGACAGTGTCAGAGTGTGTCAGAGATTTTCAGAGAGAGTCAGAGAGTGTCAGAAATTTTCAGAGAGAGTCAGAGAGTGTCTGGGAGTTTCAGAGAGATTCAGAGTGTGTCAGAGAGTTTCAGAGAGTTTCAGAGAGTGTCAGAGAGGGTCAGAGAGTTTCAGAGAGCTTCAGACAGTGTCAGGGACTCTCAGAGAGTGTAAGAGAATTTCGGAGATTTTCAGAGAGAGTCAGACAGTGTCGGAGAGTGTCAGAGAGTGTCAGATAGTTTGAGAAAGTGTCAGATAGTGTCAGAGAGTTTCAGAAAGAGTCAGAGAGTGTCAAACAGTGTCAAAGAGTTTCAGAGACTTTCTCAGAGTACCAGAGAGTGTCAGAGAGTGTCTGAGAGTGTCAGAGAGTGTCTGCGAGTGTCAGAGAGTTTCAGAGAGTTTCAGAGAGTTTCAGAGAGTGTCAGAATGTTTCAGAGAGTGTCAGAGAGTCTCAGAGCGTTTCAGAGAGTTTCAAAGAGTGTCAGAGAGTTTCAGAGAGTTTCAGAGAGCTTCAGAGAGTGTCAGGGAGTGGCAGAGAGTGTCAGAGAGGTTCAGATATTGTCAGAGAGTTTAAGAGACTTTCTGAGAGTGTCAGAGAGTGCCTGAGAGTTTCTGACAGTTTCTGAGTGTGTCGGAGAATGTCAGAGAGTGTCAGAGTGTTTGAGAGAGTGTCACAGAGTTTCAGAGAGTGTCAGAGATTTTCAGAGAGTGTCACAGAGTGTCAGAGAGCTTCGGAGAGTGTCACCGAGTGTCAGAGAGTGGCAGAGAGTGTCAGAGAGTTTCAGAGAGTTTCAGAGAGTTCCAGAGATCTTCAGAGAGATTCAGAGAGTGTCAGAGAGCTTCGGAGAGTGTCACCGAGTGTCAGAGAGTGGCAGAGAGTGTCAGAGAGTTTCAGAGAGTTTCAGAGAGTTCCAGAGATCTTCAGAGAGATTCAGAGAGTGTCAGAGCGTGTCAGAGAGTTTCAGAGAGTGTCAGAGAGTGTCAGAGACTGTCTGAGAGATTCAGAGAGTTTCACAGAGTGTCAGAGAGTGTCAGAGAGTTTCAGAGAGTTTCTGAGAGCTTCTGAGAGTGTCAGAGAGTGACAGAGAGTGTCAGAGAGTGTCAAAGAGTGTCAGAAATTTTCAGAAAGTGTCAGATCGTGTCAGAGAGTTTCAGAAAGAGTCAGAGAGTGTCAAACAGCGTCAAAGAGTTTCAGAGAGTGTCAGAGAGTTTCAGAGCGTTTCAGAGAGTGTCTGAGAGTGTCAGAGAGTTTCAGAGAGTTTCAGAGAGTGTCAGAAAGTTTCAGAAAGTGTCAGATAGTGTCAGATTTTCAGAAAGTGTCAGAGAGTGTCAGAGAGTGTCTGAGAGTGTCAGAGAGTGTCTGAGAGTGTCAGAGAGTTTCAGAGAGTTTCAGAGAGTGTCAGAAAGTTTCAGAGAGTGTCAGAGAATTTCAGAGAGTTTCAGAGAGTTTCAGAGAGTGTCAGGGAGTGTCAAAGAGTGTCAGAGAGGTTCAGATAGTGTCAGAGAGTTTCAGAGACTTTCTGAGAGTGTGAGAGAGTGCCTGAGAGTTTCTGACAGTTTCTGAGTTTGTCGGAGAGTGTCAGAGAGTGTCAGAGTGTTTCAGAGAGTGTCACAGAGTTTCAGAGAGTGTCAGAGATTTTCAGAGAGTTTCAGAGATCTTCAGAGATTGTCAGAGAGTGCCAGAAAGATTCAGAGAGTGTCACAGAGTGTCATAGAGCTTCAGAGAGATTCAGAGAGTGTCGGGGAGTGTCAGAGAGTGTCAGTAAATTTCAGAGAGTGTCAGAGAGTTTCAGAGAGTGTCAGGCAGTATCTAAGAGTGTCAGAGAGTGCCGAAGAGTTTCAGAGAGTGTCAGAGAGTTTCAGAGCGTGTCACAGAGCGTCAGTGAAAGTCAGAGAGCTTCAGAGAGTTTCAGACAGTGTCAGAGAGTTTCAGAGAGTTTCAGAGAGTGTCAGAAAGTTTCAGAGAGTGTCAGAGAATTTCAGAGAGTTTCAGAGAGTTTCAGGGAGTGTCAGAGAGTGTCTGATAGTGTCCGACAGTGTAAAAGAGTTTCAGAGACTGTCAGAGAGTGTCAGAGAGTGTCAGAGAGGTTCAGATAGTGTCAGAGAGTTTCAGAGACTTTCTGAGAGTGTGAGAGAGTGCCTGAGAGTTTCTGACAGTTTCTGAGTGTGTCGAAGTGTGTCTGCGGGAGTCAGAGAGTATCTGAGAGTGTCAGAGAGTGTTAGAGAGTTTCAGAGAGTTTCAGAGAGCTTCAGAGAGTGTCAGGGAGTGTCAGAGAGTGTCAGAGAGTTTCGGAGAGTTTCAGAGAGAGTCAGACAGTGTCTGAGAGTGTCAGAGAGTTTCAGAGAGATTCAGAGAGTGACAGAGAGTATCAGAGAGTGTCAGAGAGATTCAGAGAGTGACAGAGAGTATCAGAGAGTGTCAGAGAGAGTCAGAGAGTGTCAGAGTCTGTCAGAAAGTTTCAGAGAGTGTCAGGGAGTGTCAGAGAGTGTCAGAGAGTTTCAGAGAGATTCAGACAGTGACAGAGTGTATCAGAGCGTGTCAGAGAGATTCAGAGAGTGACAGAGAGTATCAGAGAGTGTCAGAGAGAGTCAGAGAGTGACAGAGATTGTCCGAGAGATTCAGAAAGTGTCAGATAGTGTCAGAGAGTTTCAGAGAGTGTCAGAGAGTGTCAGACAGTTTCAGAGAGTGTCTGAGAGTTTCAGGGAGTGTCAGAGAGTGTCAGAGAGTTTCAGAGAATTTCGGAGATTTTCAGAGAGAGTCAGACAGTGTCCGAGTGTGTCAGAGAGTGTCAAAGAGTTTCACAGAGTGTGAGAGAGTGTGAGAGAGTTTCAGAGAGTTTCAGAGAATTTCAGAGACTTTCTGAGAGTGTCAGAGAGTGCCTGAGAGTTTCTGACAGTTTCTGAGTGTATCGGAGAGTGTCAGAGAGTGTCAGACAGTTTCAGAGATTGTCACAGAGTGTCAGAGAGTGTCACAGAGTTTCAGAGAGATTCAGAGAGTGTCAGAAAGTGTCAGAGAGTGTCAGAGAGTTTCAGAGAGTGTCACAGAGCTGCAGAGTGTGTCAGAGAGTGTCCGAGAGTTTCAGAAAGTGTCAGATAGTGTCGGAGATTGTCAGAGAGTTTCAGACAGTTTCAGAGATTGTCACAGAGTGTCACAGAGTGTCACAGAGTTTCAGAGATATTCAGAGAGTGTCAGAACGTGTCAGAAAGTGTCAGAGAGTTTCAGAGAGTGCCACAGAGCTGCAGAGTGTGTCAGAGAGTGTCCGAGAGGTTCAGAAAGTGTCAGATAGTGTCAGCGAGTGTCAGAGAGTGTCAGAGAGTTTCTGAGTTTGTCTGAGAGTGTCAGAGATTGTCAGAGCATTTCAGAGAGTGTCACAGAGTGTCAGAGAGTTTCAGAGAGTTTCTGAGTGTTTCTGAGAGTGTCAGATAGTTTCAGAGAGTTTTAGAGAGCTTCAGAGAGTTTCAGAAAGTGTCAGAAAGTTTCAGAGAGTGTCAGAGAGTTTCAGAGATTTTCAGAGAGTGTCGCAGAGTGTCAGAGAGTGTCAGAGAGTTTCAGAGAGTTTCAGAGAGTTTCTGAGAGTTTCTGAGAGTGTCAGAGAGTTTCAGAATGTGTCAGATAGGGTCAGAGAATTTCAGAAAGTGTCAGAGAGTGTCAGAGAGTATCTGAGAGCGTCAGATAGTGTCAGAGAGTTTCAGAGAGAGTCAGAGAGGGTAAGAGAGTTTCAGAGAGTTTCACAGTGTGTCAGAGATGTTCAGAGAGTTTCAGAGAGTGTCAGAGAGTGTCAGAGAGTATCAGAGATTGTCTGAGAGTTTCAGAGAGATTCAGAGAGTTTCAGAGAGAGTCATAGAGTGTCAGAGAGTTTCAGAGAGTTTCCGAGAGTGTCGGAGAGGGTCAGAGAGTTTCAGAGAGTGTCTGAGAGTGTCCGAGAGTGTCTGAGAGTTTTAGAGAGATTCAGAGAGTTTCACAGAGTGTCAGAGTGTTTCAGAGAGTGTCACAGAGTTTCAGAGAGTGTTAGAGATTGTCAGAGAGTTTCAGAGAGAGTCAGAGAGGGTAAGAGAGTTTCAGAGAGTTTCACAGTGTGTCATAGATGTTCAGAGAGTTTCAGAGAGTGTCAGAGAGTGTCAGAGAGTATCAGAGAGTATCAGAGAGTGTCTGAGAGTTTCAGACAGTGTCAGAGTGTGTCAGAGAGTTTCAGAGATTTTCAGAGAGTTTCAGAGAGTATCAGAGATTGTCAGAGAGAGTCCGAAAGTGTCAGAGAGTGTCCGAGAGATTCAGAAAGTGTCAGATAGTGTCAGAGAATTTCAGAAAGTGTCAGAGAGTGTCAGAGAGTGTCTGAGAGTGTCAGAGAGTGTCAGAGAGTTTCAGAGAGAGTCAGAGAGGGTAAGAGAGTTTCAGAGAGTTTCACAGTGTGTCAGAGATGTTCAGAGAGTTTCAGAGAGTGTCAGAGAGTATCAGAGAGTGTCTGAGAGTTTCAGACAGTGTCAGAGTGTGTCAGAGATTTTCCGAGAGAGTCAGAGAGTGTCAGAAAGTTTCAGAGAGAGTCAGAGAGTGTCTGGGAGTTTCAGAGAGATTCAGAGAGTTTCACAGAGTGTCAGAGTGTTTCAGAGAGTGTCACAGAGTTTCAGACAGTGTCAGAGATTTTCAGAGAGTTTCAGAGATATTCAGAGAGTGTCAGAGAGTGCCAGAAAGTTTCAGAGAGTGGCACAGAGTGTCAGAGAGTTTCAGAGAGATTCAGAGAGTGTCAGAGACTATCAGAGAGTGTCAGAGAGAGTCAGAGAGTGTCAGAGAGAGTCCGAGAAATTCAGAAAGTGTCAGATAGTGTCAGAGAGTGTCAGAAAGTGTCAGAGAGTGTCAGAGAGTGTCTGAGAGTGCCAGAGAGTGTCAGAGAGTTTCAGAGAGAGTCAGAGAGTGTCAGAGAGTTTCAGAGAGTTTCAGAGAGTGTCAGAGAGGGTCAGAGAGTTTCAGAGAGTGTCTGAGAGTGTCCGAGAGATTCAGAGAGTTTCTGAGAGTTTCTGAGTTTGTCAGAGCTTGTCAGAGAGTGTCAGAGAGTTTCAGAGACTGTCACAGAGTATGAGTGTGTGTCAGAGATTGTCAGAGAGTTTCAGAGAGCTTCTGAGTGTTTCTGAGAGTGTCAGAGAGTGTCAGAAGTTTTCAGAGTGTGTCAGAGAGTTTCAGAGAGTTTCAGAGAGTGTCAGAGAGTGTCAGAGAGTTTCAGAGAGCTTCAGAGAGTGTCAGGGACTCTCAGAGAGTGTAAGAGAATTTCGGAGATTTTCAGAGAGAGTCAGACAGTGTCTGAGAGTGTCAGAGAGTGCTAGAGGGTTTCTGAGATTTTGTGAGTTTGTCAGAGAGTGTCACAGAGAGTCAGAGAGTGTCAGAGATCTTCAGAGAGCGTCAGAGAGTGTCAGAGAGTGTCAGATAGTTTGAGAAAGTGTCAGATAGTGTCAGAGAGTTTCAGAAAGAGTCAGAGAGTGTCAAACAGTGTCAAAGAGTTTCAGAGACTTTCTCAGAGTACCAGAGAGTGTCAGAGAGTGTCTGAGAGTGTCAGAGAGTGTCTGCGAGTGTCAGAGAGTTTCAGAGAGTTTCAGAGAGTTTCAGAGAGTGTCAGAAAGTTTCAGAGAGTGTCAGAGAGTCTCAGAGCGTTTCAGAGAGTTTCAGAGAGTGTCAGAGAGTTTCAGAGAGTTTCAGAGAGCTTCAGAGAGTGTCAGGGAGTGGCAGAGAGTGTCAGAGAGGTTCAGATAGTGTCAGAGAGTTTAAGAGACTTTCTGAGAGTGTCAGAGAGTGCCTGAGAGTTTCTGACAGTTTCTGAGTGTGTCGGAGAATGTCAGAGAGTGTCAGAGTGTTTCAGAGAGTGTCACAGCGTTTCAGAGAGTGTCAGAGATTTTCAAAGAGTTTCAGAGATCTTCAGAGAGTTTCAGAGAGTGCCAGAAAGTTTCAGAGAGTGTCACAGAGTGTCAGAGAGCTTCGGAGAGAGTCACCGAGTGTCAGAGAGTGTCAGAGAGTGTCTGAGAGTGTCAGAGAGTGTCTGAGAGTGTCAGAGAGTGTCTGAGTTTCAGAGAGTATCAGAGAGTTCCAGAGATCTTCAGAGAGATTCAGAGAGTGTCAGAGCGTGTCAGAGAGTTTCAGAGAGTGTCAGAGAGTGTCAGAGACTGTCTGAGATATTCAGAGAGTTTCACAGAGTGTCAGAGAGTGTCAGAGAGTTTCAGAGAGTTTCTGAGAGATTCTGAGAGTGTCAGAGAGTGTCAGAGAGTGTCAAAGAGTGTCAGAAATTTTCAGAAAGAGTCATAGAGTGTCAAACAGTGTCAAAGAGTTTCAGAGAGTGTCAGAGAGTGTCAGAGCGTTTAAGAGAGTGTCAGAGAGTTTCAGAGACTTTCTGAGAGTACCAGAGAGTGTCAGAGAGTGTCTGAGAGTGTCAGAGAGTGTCTGAGAGTGTCAGAGAGTTTCAGAGAGTTTCAGAGAGTGTCAGAGATTTTCAGAAAGTGTCAGAGAGTGTCAGAGAGTGTCTGAGAGTGTCAGAGAGTGTCTGAGAGTGTCAGAGAGTGTCAGAGAGTTTCAGAGAGTTTCAGAGAGTGTCCGAGAGGGTCAGAGAGTTTCAGAGAGTGTCTGAGAGTGTCCGAGAGTGTCAGAGAGTTTCTGAGAGTTTCTGAGTTTGTCAGAGATTGTCAGAGAGTGTCAGAGAGTTTCAGAGAGTGTCACAGAGTACGAGTGTGTGTCAGAGATTGTCAGAGAGTTTCAGAGAGCTTCAGAGAGTTTCTGAGAGTGTCAGAGAGTGTCAGAGAGTTTCAGAGAGTTTCAGAGAGTGTCAGAGAGTGTCAGGCAGTCTCAGAGAGTGTAAGAGAAATTCGGAGATTTTCAGAGAGTGTCAGAGATCTTCAGAGAGTGTCAGAGAGTGTGAGATAGTTTCAGAAAGTGTCAGATAGTGTCAGAGAGTTTCAGAAAGAGTCAGAGAGTGTCAAACAGTGTCAAAGAGTTTCAGAGAGTGTCAGAGAGTTTCAGACACTTTCTCAGAGTACCAGAGAGTGTCAGAGAGTGTCTGAGAGTGTCAGAGAGTGTCTGCGAGTGTCAGAGAGTTTCAGAGAGTTTCAGAGAGTTTCAGAGAGTGTCAGAAAGTTTCAGAGAGTGTCAAAGAGTCTCAGAGCGTTTCAGAGAGTTTCAAAGAGTGTCAGAGAGTTTCAGAGAGTTTCAGAGAGCTTCAGAGAGTGTCAGGGAGTGGCAGAGAGTGTCAGAGAGGTTCAGATAGTGTCAGAGAGTTTAAGTGACTTTCTGAGAGTGTCAGAGAGTGCCTGAGAGTTTCTGACAGTTTCTGGGTGTGTCGGAGAATGTCAGAGAGTGTCAGAGTGTTTCAGAGAGTGTCACAGAGTTTCAGAGAGTGTCAGAGATTTTCAGAGAGTTTCAGAGATCTTCAGAGAGTTTCAGAGAGTGCCAGAAAGTTTCAGAGAGTGTCACAGAGTGTCAGAGAGCTTCGGAGAGTGTCACCGAGTGTCAGAGAGTGGCAGAGAGTGTCAGAGAGTTCCAGAGATCTTCAGAGAGATTCAGAGAGTGTCAGAGCGTGTCAGAGAGTTTCAGAGAGTGTCAGAGAGTGTCAGAGACTGTCTGAGAGATTCAGAGAGTTTCACAGAGTGTCAGAGAGTGTCAGAGAGTTTCAGAGAGTTTCTGAGAGCTTCTGAGAGTGTCGGAGAGTGTCAGAGAGTGTCAGAGAGTGTCAAAGAGTGTCAGAAATTTTCAGAAAGTGTCAGATCGTGTCAGAGAGTTTCAGAAAGAGTCAGAGAGTGTCAAACAGTGTCAAAGAGTTTCAGAGAGTGTCAGAGAGTTTCAGAGCGTTTCAGAGAGTGTCTGAGAGTGTCAGAGAGTTTCAGAGAGTTTCAGAGAGTGTCAGAAAGTTTCAGAAAGTGTCAGATAGTGTCAGAGATTTTCAGAAAGTGTCAGAGAGTGTCAGAGAGTGCCTGAGAGTGTCAGAGAGTGTCTGAGAGTGTCAGAGAGTTTCAGAGAGTTTCAGAGAGTGTCAGAAAGTTTCAGAGAGTGTCAGAGAATTTCAGAGAGTTTCAGAGAGTTTCAGAGAGTGTCAGGGAGTGTCAAAGAGTGTCAGAGAGGTTCAGATAGTGTCAGAGAGTTTCAGAGACTTTCTGAGAGTGTGAGAGAGTGCCTGAGAGTTTCTGACAGTTTCTGAGTTTGTCGGAGAGTGTCAGAGAGTGTCAGAGTGTTTCAGAGAGTGTCACAGAGTTTCAGAGAGTGTCAGAGATTTTCAGAGAGTTTCAGAGATCCTCAGAGATTGTCAGAGAGTGCCAGAAAGATTCAGAGAGTGTCACAGAGTTTCATAGAGCTTCAGAGAGATTCAGAGAGTGTCGGGGAGTGTCAGAGAGTGTCAGTAAATTTCAGAGAGTGTCAGAGAGTTTCAGAGCGTGTCACAGAGCGTCACTGAAAGTCAGAGAGCTTCAGAGGGTTTCAGACAGTGTCAGAGAGTTTCAGAGAGTTTCAGAGAGTGTCAGAAAGTTTCAGAGAGTGTCAGAGAATTTCAGAGAGTTTCAGAGAGTTTCAGGGAGTGTCAGAAAGTTTCAGAGAGTTTCGGAGAGTTTCAGAGAGAGTCAGACAGTGTCTGATAGTTTCCGAGAGTGTAAAAGAGTTTCAGAGACTGTCAGAGAGTGTCAGAGAGTGTCAGAGAGGTTCAGATAGTGTCAGAGAGTTTCAGAGACTTTCTGAGAGTGTGAGAGAGTGCCTGAGAGTTTCTGACAGTTTCTGAGTGTGTCGAAGTGTGTCTGCGGGAGTCAGAGAGTATCTGAGAGTGTCAGAGAGTGTTAGTGAGTTTCAGAGTGTTTCAGAGAGCTTCAGAGAGTGTCAGGGAGTGTCAGAGAGTGTCAGAGAGTTTCGGAGAGTTTCAGAGAGAGTCAGACAGTGTCTGAGAGTGTCAGAGAGTTTCAGAGAGATTCAGAGAGTGACAGAGAGTATCAGAGAGTGTCAGAGAGATTCAGAGAGTGACAGAGAGTATCAGAGAGTGTCAGAGAGAGTCAGAGAGTGTCAGAGTCTGTCAGAAAGTTTCAGAGAGTGTCAGGGAGTGTCAGAGAGTGTCAGAGAGTTTCAGAGAGATTCAGAGAGTGACAGAGAGTATCAGAGCGTGTCAGAGAGATTCAGAGAGTGACAGAGAGTATCAGAGAGTGTCAGAGAGAGTCAGAGAGTGACAGAGATTGTCCGAGAGATTCAGAAAGTGTCAGATAGTGTCAGAGAGTTTCAGAGAGTGTCAGAGAGTGTCAGACAGTTTCAGAGAGTGTCTGAGAGTTTCAGGGAGTGTCAGAGAGTGTCAGAGAGTTTCAGAGAGCTTCAGAGAGTGTCAGGGAGTGTCAGAGTGTGTCAGAGAATTTCGGAGATTTTCAGAGAGAGTCAGACAGTGTCCGAGTGTGTCAGAGAGTGTCAAAGAGTTTCACAGAGTGTGAGAGAGTGTGAGAGAGTTTCAGAGAGTTTCAGAGAATTTCAGAGACTTTCTGAGAGTGTCAGAGAGTGCCTGAGAGTTTCTGACAGTTTCTGAGTGTATCGGAGAGTGTCAGAGAGTGTCAGACAGTTTCAGAGATTGTCACAGAGTGTCAGAGAGTGTCACAGAGTTTCAGAGAGATTCAGAGAGTGTCAGAAAGTGTCAGAGAGTGTCAGAGAGTTTCAGAGAGTGTCACAGAGCTGCAGAGTGTGTCGGAGAGTGTCAGAGAGTTTCAGACAGTTTCAGAGATTGTCACAGAGTGTCACAGAGTGTCACAGAGTGTCACAGAGTTTCAGAGATATTCAGAGAGTGTCAGAACGTGTCAGAAAGTGTCAGAGAGTTTCAGAGAGTGCCACAGAGCTGCAGAGTGTGTCAGAGAGTGTCCGAGAGTTTCAGAAAGTGTCAGATAGTGTCAGCGAGTGTCAGAGAGTGTCAGAGAGTTTCTGAGTTTGTCTGAGAGTGTCAGAGATTGTCAGAGCATTTCAGAGAGTGTCACAGAGTGTCAGAGAGTTTCAGAGAGTTTCTGAGTGTTTCTGAGAGTGTCAGATAGTTTCAGAGAGCTTTAGAGAGCTTCAGAGAGTTTCAGAAAGTGTCAGAAAGTTTCAGAGAGTGTCAGAGAGTTTCAGAGAGTGTCAGAGAGTTTCAGAGAGTGTCAGGCAGTATCTAAGAGTGTCAGAGAGTGCCGAAGAGTTTCAGAGAGTGTCAGAGAGTTTCAGAGCGTGTCACAGAGCGTCAGTGAAAGTCAGAGAGCTTCAGAGGGTTTCAGACAGTGTCAGAGAGTTTCAGAGAGTTTCAGAGAGTGTCAGAAAGTTTCAGAGAGTGTCAGAGAATTTCAGAGAGTTTCAGAGAGTTTCAGGGATTGTCAGAGAGTGTCAGAGAGTTTCGGAGAGTTTCAGAGAGAGTCAGACAGTGTCTGATAGTGTCCGAGAGTGTAAAAGAGTTTCAGAGACTGTCAGAGAGTGTCAGAGAGTGTCAGAGAGGTTCAGATAGTGTCAGAGAGTTTCAGAGACTTTCTGAGAGTGTGAGAGAGTGCCTGAGAGTTTCTGACAGTTTCTGAGTGTGTCGAAGTGTGTCTGCGGGAGTCAGAGAGTATCTGAGAGTGTCAGAGAGTGTTAGTGAGTTTCAGAGAGTTTCAGAGAGCTTCAGAGAGTGTCAGGGAGTGTCAGAGAGTGTCAGAGAGTTTCGGAGAGTTTCAGAGAGAGTCAGACAGTGTCTGAGAGTGTCAGAGAGTTTCAGAGAGATTCAGAGAGTGACAGAGAGTATCAGAGAGTGTCAGAGAGATTCAGAGAGTGACAGAGAGTATCAGAGAGTGTCAGAGAGAGTCAGAGAGTGTCAGAGTCTGTCAGAAAGTTTCAGAGAGTGTCAGGGAGTGTCAGAGAGTGTCAGAGAGTTTCAGAGAGATTCAGAGAGTGACAGAGAGTATCAGAGCGTGTCAGAGAGATTCAGAGAGTGACAGAGAGTATCAGAGAGTGTCAGAGAGAGTCAGAGAGTGACAGAGATTGTCCGAGAGATTCAGAAAGTGTCAGATAGTGTCAGAGAGTTTCAGAGAGTGTCAGAGAGTGTCAGACAGTTTCAGAGAGTGTCTGAGAGTTTCAGGGAGTGTCAGAGAGTGTCAGAGAGTTTCAGAGAGCTTCAGAGAGTGTCAGGGAGTGTCAGAGTGTGTCAGAGAATTTCGGAGATTTTCCGAGAGTGTCAGACAGTGTCCGAGTGTGTCAGAGAGTGTCAAAGAGTTTCACAGAGTGTGAGAGAGTGTGAGAGAGTTTCAGAGAGTTTCAGAGAATTTCAGAGACTTTCTGAGAGTGTCAGAGAGTGCCTGAGAGTTTCTGACAGTTTCTGAGTGTATCGGAGAGTGTCAGAGAGTGTCAGCCAGTTTCAGAGATTGTCACAGAGTGTCACAGAGTGTCACAGAGTTTCAGAGATATTCAGAGAGTGTCAGAACGTGTCAGAAAGTGTCAGAGAGTTTCAGAGAGTGCCACAGAGCTGCAGAGTGTGTCAGAGAGTGTCCGAGAGTTTCAGAAAGTGTCAGATAGTGTCAGCGAGTGTCAGAGAGTGTCAGAGAGTTTCTGAGTTTGTCTGAGAGTGTCAGAGATTGTCAGAGCATTTCAGAGAGTGTCACAGAGTGTCAGAGAGTTTCAGAGAGTTTCTGAGTGTTTCTGAGAGTGTCAGATAGTTTCAGAGAGCTTTAGAGAGCTTCAGAGAGTTTCAGAAAGTGTCAGAAAGTTTCAGAGAGTGTCAGAGCGTTTCAGAGATTTTCAGAGAGTGTCACAGAGTGTCAGAGAGTGTCAGAGAGTGTCAGAGAGTTTCAGAGAGTTTCAGAGAGTTTCTGAGTGTTTCTGAGAGTGTCAGAGAGTTTCAGAAAGTTTCACAGAGCTTCAGAGAGTGTCAGAAAGTTTCAGAGATTGTCAGAGAGTTTCAGAGAGTTTCACAGAGTGTCAGAGAGTTTCAGAGAGCTTCAGAGAGTGTCAGAGATTGTCAGAGTGTGTCAGACAGTTTCAGAGAGTTTCAGAGAGTTTCAGAGAGAGTCAGACAGTGTCTGAGAGTGTCAAAGAGTGTCAAAGAGTTTCAGAGAGTTTCAGAGAGTGTCAGAGAGTGTCAGAGAGTTTCAGAGAGATTCAGAGAGTGTCAGAGAGTGTCACAGTGTGTCACAGAGTGGCACAGAGTTGCAGAGTGTGTCAGAGAGTGTCTGAGAGTTTCAGAAAGTGTCAGAAAGTGTCAGAGAGTTTCAGAAAGTGTCAGCGATTGTCAGAGAGTGTCTGAGAGTGTCAGAGAGTGTCAGAGTGTTTCAGAGAGTGTCACAGAGTTTCAGAGAGTTTCAGAGATTTTCATAGAGTTTCAGAGATTTTCAGAGAGTGTCTGAGTGTGTCAGAGTGTGTCAGCGAGTTTGTGAGAGTTTCTGAGTTTGTCAGAGTGTCAGAGAGTGTCAGAAAGTTTCAGAAAGTGTCAGATAGTGTCATAGAGTTTCCGAAAGTGTCAGAGAGTTTCAGAGAGTGTCTGAGAGTGTCAGAAAGTGTCAGAGAGTGTCAGAGAGTGTCTGAGAGTGTCAGAGAGTGTCAGAGGGTTTCAGAGAGTTTCAGAGAGTGCCAGAGAGTTTCAGAGTGTGTCAGAGAGTGTCAGAGAGTTTCAGAGAGTGTCAGAGAGTGTCAGCGAGTGTCTGAGAGATTCAGAGAGTGTCAGAGAGTGTCAGTGAGTTTCAGAGAGTCTCAGAGAGTTTCAGAGAGTGTCTGAGAGTGGCAGAGAGTGTCAGAGAGTTCCTGAGAGTTTGTGAGTTTGTCAGAGAGTGTCAGAGATTGTCAGAGAATTTCAGAAAGTGTCACAGAGTTTCAGAGGATTTCAGAGAGTTTCAGAGAGTGTCAGAGAGTTTCAGAGAGTATCTGATAGTTTCAGAGAATTTCAGAGAGTTTCTGAGTTTGTCTGAGAGTGTCAGAGATTGTCAGAGAATTTCAGAGAGTGTCACAGAGTTTCAGAGAGTGTCAGAGAGTTTCAGAGAGTTTCTGAGTGTTTATGAGAGTGTCAGATAGTTTCAGAGAGTTTTAGAGAGCTTCAGAGAGTTTCAGAAAGTGTCAGAAAGTTTCAGAGAGTGTCAAAGAGTTTCAGAGATTTTCAGAGAGTGTCTGAGAGTGTCAGAGTGTGTCAGCGAGTTTGTGAGAGTTTCTGAGTTTGTCAGAGAGTTTCAGAGATTGTCAGAGAATTTCAGAGAGTGTCAGAGAGTGTCAGAGAGTGTCAGAGAGTGTCAGAGAGTGTCAGAGAGTTTCAGAGAGTTTCCGAGTGTTTCTGAGAGTGTCAGAGAGTTTCAGAAAGTTTCACAGAGCTTCAGAGAGTGCCAGAAAGTTTCAGAGATTGTCAGAGAGTTTCAGAGAGTTTCACAGAGTGTCAGAGAGTTTCAGAGAGCTTCAGAGAGTGTCAGAGACTGTCAGAGTGTGTCAGACGGTTTCAGAGAGTTTCAGAGAGTTTCAGAGAGATTCAGACAGTGTCTGAGAGTGTCAAAGAGTGTCAAAGAGTTTCAGAGAGTTTCAGGGAGTGTCAGAGAGTGTCAGAGAGTTTCAGAGAGTGTCAGAGAGTTTCAGAGATATTCTGAGAGTGTCAGAGAGTGCCAGAGAGTTTCTGAGTGTGTCAGAGAGTGTCAGAGAGCGTCAGAGAGTTTCAGAGATTTTCAGAGAGTTTCAGAGATGTTCAGAGAGTGTCAGAAAGTTTCAGAGAGTGTCAAAGAGTATCAGGGAGTTTCAGAGAGTATCGGATAGTTTCAGAGAATGTCAGAGAGTTTCTGAGTTTGTCTGAGAGTGTCAGAGATTGTCAGAGAATTTCAGAGAGTGTCACAGAGTGTCAGAGAGTGTCAGAGAGTTTCAGAGAGTTTCTGAGTGTTTATGAGAGTGTCAGATAGTTTCGGAGAGTTTTAGAGAGCTTCAGAGAGTTTCAGAAAGTGTCAGAAAGTTTCAGAGAGTGTCAGAGAGTTTCAGAGATTTTCAGAGAGTGTCTGAGAGTGTCAGAGTGAGTCAGCGAGTTTGTGAGAGTTTCTGAGTTTGTCAGAGAGTGTCAGAGATTGTCAGAGAATTTCAGAGAGTGTCAGAGAGTGTCAGAGAGTGTCAGAGAGTTTCAGAGAGTTTCTGAGTGTTTCTGAGAGTGTCAGAGTTTCAGAAAGTTTCACAGAGCTTCAGAGAGTGTCAGAAAGTTTCAGAGATTGTCAGAGAGTTTCAGAGAGTTTCACAGAGTGTCAGAGAGTTTCAGAGAGCTTCAGCGAGTGTCAGAGACTGTCAGAGTGTGTCAGACGGTTTCAGAGAGTTTCAGAGAGTTTCAGAGAGATTCAGACAGTGTCTGAGAGTGTCAAAGAGTGTCAAAGAGTTTCAGAGAGTTTCAGAGAGTGTCAGAGAGTGTCAGAGAGTTTCAGAGAGTTTCAGAGAGTTTCAGAGATATTCTGAGAGTGTCAGAGAGAGCCAGAGAGTTTCTGAGTGTGTCGGAGAGTGTCAGAGAGCGTCAGAGAGTTTCAGAGATGTTCAGAGAGTTTCAGAGATGTTCAGAGAGTGTCAGAAAGTTTCAGAGAGTGTCAGAGAGTGTCACAGAGTGTCACAGAGTTGCAGAGTGTGTCAGAGAGTGTCCGAGAGTTTCAGAAATTGTCAGAAAGTGTCAGAGAGTTTCAGAAAGTGTCAGCGATTGTCAGAGAGTGTCTGAGAGTGTCAGAGAGTGTCAGTGTGTTTCAGAGAGTGTCACAGAGTTTCAGAGAGTTTCAGAGATTTTCAGAGAGTTTCAGTGATCTTCAGAGAGCGTCAGAGTGTGCCAGAAAGATTCAGAGAGTGTCACAGAGTGTCAGAGAGTTTCAGCGAGATTCAGAGAGTGTCAGAGATTGTCAGAGAGTTTCAGAGAGTTTCAGAGTGCTTCAGAGAGTGTCAGGGAGTGTCAGAGAGTGTCAGAGAGTTTCAGAGAGATTCAGAGAGTGACAGAGAGTATCAGAGAGTGTCACAGAGATTCAGAGAGTGACAGAGAGTATCAGAGAGTGTCAGAGACAGTCAGAGAGTGTCAGAGATTGTCCGAGAGATTCAGAAAGTGTCAGATAGTGTCAGAGAGTTTCAGAGAGTGTCAGAGAGTGTCAGACAGTTTCAGAGAGTGTCTGACGGTTTCAGGGAGTGTCAGAGAGTTTCAGAGAGCTTCAGAGAGTGTCAGGGAGTGTCAGAGAGTGTCAGAGAATTTCGGAGATTTTCAGAGAGAGTCAGACAGTGTCCGAGTGTGTCAGAGAGTGTCAAAGAGTTTCACAGAGTGTGAGAGAGTGTGAGAGAGTTTCAGAGAGTTTCAGAGAATTTCAGAGACTTTCTGAGAGTGTCAGAGAGTGCCTGAGAGTTTCTGACAGTTTCTGAGTGTATCGGAGAGTGTCAGAGAGTGTCAGACAGTTTCAGAGATTGTCACAGAGTATCAGAGAGTGTCACAGAGTTTCAGAGAGATTCAGAGAGTGTCAGAAAGTGTCAGAGAGTGTCAGAGAGTTTCAGAGAGTGTCACAGAGCTGCAGAGTGTGTCAGAGAGTGTCCGAGAGTTTCAGAAAGTGTCAGATAGTGTCGGAGAGTGTCAGAGAGTTTCAGACAGTTTCAGAGATTGTCACAGAGTGTCACAGAGTGTCACAGAGTTTCAGAGATATTCAGAGAGTGTCAGAACGTGTCAGAAAGTGTCAGAGAGTTTCAGAGAGTGCCACAGAGCTGCAGAGTGTGTCAGAGAGTGTCCGAGAGTTTCAGAAAGTGTCAGATAGTGTCAGCGAGTGTCAGAGAGTGTCAGAGAGTTTCTGAGTTTGTCTGAGAGTGTCAGAGATTGTCAGAGCATTTCAGAGAGTGTCACAGAGTGTCAGAGAGTGTCAGAGAGCTTCAGAGAGTTTCTGAGTGTTTCTGAGAGTGTCAGATAGTTTCAGAGAGTTTTAGAGAGCTTCAGAGAGTTTCAGAAAGTGTCAGAAAGTTTCAGAGAGTGTCAGAGAGTTTCAGAGATTTTCAGAGAGAGTCACAGAGTGTCAGAGAGTGTCAGAGAGTTTCAGAGTGTTTCTGAGTGTTTCTGAGAGTGTCAGAGAGTTTCAGAAAGTTTCACAGAACTTCAGAGAGTGTCAGAAAGTTTCAGAGATTGTCAGAGAGTTTCAGAGAGTTTCACAGAGTGTCAGAGAGTTTCAGAGAGCTTCAGAGAGTGTCAGAGACTGTCAGAGTGTGTCAGACAGTTTCAGAGAGTTTCAGAGAGTTTCAGAGAGTTTTAGAGAGCTTCAGAGAGTTTCAGAAAGTGTCAGAAAGTTTCAGAGAGTGTCAGAGAGTTTCAGAGATTTTCGGAGAGTGTCTGAGAGTGTCAGAGTGTGTCAGCGAGTTTGCGAGAGTTTCTGAGTTTGTCAGAGAGTGTCAGAGATTGTCAGAGAATTTCAGAGAGTGTCACAGAGTGTCAGAGAGTGTCAGAGAGTGTCAGAGAGTTTCAGAGAGTTTCTGAGTGTTTCTGAGAGTGTCAGAGAGTTTCAGAAAGTTTCACAGAGCTTCAGAGAGTGTCAGAAAGTTTCAGAGATTGTCAGAGAGTTTCAGAGAGTTTCACAGAGTGTCAGAGAGTTTCAGAGAGCTTCAGAGAGTGTCAGAGACTGTCAGAGTGTGTCAGACAGTTTCAGAGAGTTTCAGAGAGTGTCAGACAGTGTCTGAGAGTGTCAAAGAGTGTCAAAGAGTTTCAGAGAGTTTCAGAGAGTGTCAGAGAGTTTCAGAGAGTGTCGGAGAGTTTCAGAGATATTCTGAGAGTGTCAGAGTGTGCCAGAGAGTTTCTGAGTGTGTCGGAGAGTGTCAGAGAGCGTCAGAGAGTTTCAGAGATTTTCAGAGAGTTTCAGAGATGTTCAGAGAGTGTCAGAGAGTGTCAGAAAGTTTCAGAGAGTGTCAGAGAGTGTCAGGGAGTTTCAGAGAGATTCAGAGACTGTCAGAGAGTGTCAGAGAGTGCCAGAGAGTGTCACAGAGTGTCACAGAGTTTCAGAGAGATTCAGAGAGTGTCAGAGAGTGTCACAGAGTTTCAGAGAGATTCAGAGAGTGTCAGAAAGTGTCAGAGAGTGTCAGAGAGTTTCAGAGAGTGTCACAGTGCTGCAGAGTGTGTCAGAGAGTGTCCGAGAGTTTCAGAAAGTGTCAGATAGTGTCGGAGAGTGTCAGAGAGTTTCAGACAGTTTCAGAGATTGTCACAGAGTGTCACGGAGTGTCACAGAGTTTCAGAGATATTCAGAGAGTGTCAGAAAGTGTCAGAAAGTGTCAGATAGTTTCAGAGAGTGTCACAGAGCTGCAGAGTGTGTCAGAGAGTGTCCGAGAGTTTCAGAAAGTGTCAGATAGTGTCAGCGAGTGTCAGAGACTGTCAGAGAGTTTCTGAGTTTGTCTGAGAGTGTCAGAGATTGTCACAGAATTTCAGAGAGTGTCACAGAGTGTCAGAGAGTGTCAGAGAGTTTCAGAGAGTTTCTGAGTGTTTCTGAGACTGTCAGATAGTTTCAGAGAGTTTTAGAGAGCTTCAGATTTTTTCAGAAAGTGTCAGAAAGTTTCAGAGATTGTCAGAGACTTTCAGAGATTTTCAGAGCGTGTCTGAGAGTGTCAGAGTGTGTCAGCGAGTTTGTGAGAGTTTCTGAGTTTGTCAGAGAGTGTCAGAGAATGTCAGAGAATTTCAGAGAGTGTCACAGAGTGTGAGAGAGTGTCAGAGAGTGACAGAGAGTTTCAGAGTGTTTCTGAGTGTTTCTGAGAGTGTCAGATAGTTTCAGAGAGCTTTAGAGAGTGTCAGAGAGTGTCATAGAGTTTCAGAGAGTTTCAGAGATATTCTGAAAGTGTCAGAGAGTGCCAGAGAGTTTCTGAGTGTGTCGGAGAGTGTCAGAGAGCGTCAGAGAGTTTCAGAGATTTTCAGAGAGTTTCAGAGATGTTCAGAGAGTGTCAGAGAGTGTCAGAAAGTTTCAGAGAGTGTCAGAGAGTGTCAGGGAGTTTCAGAGAGATTCAGAGACTGTCAGAGATTGTCAGAGAGTGCCAGAGAGTGTCACAGAGTGTCACAGAGTTTCAGAGAGATTCAGAGAGTGTCAGAGAGTGTCACAGAGTTTCAGAGAGATTCAGAGAGTGTCAGAAAGTTTCAGAGATTGTCAGAGAGTTTCAGAGAGTTTCACAGAGTGTCAGAAAGTTTCAGAGAGCTTCAGAGAGTGTCAGAGACTGTCAGAGTGCGTCAGACAGTTTCAGAGAGTTTCAGAGAGAGTCAGACAGTGTCTGAGTGTGTCAAAGAGTGTCAAAGAGTTTCAGAGAGTTTCAGAGAGTGTCAGAGAGTGTCAGAGAGTTTCAGAGAGTGTCAGAGAGTTTCAGAGATATTCTGAGAGTGTCAGAGAGTGCCAGAGAGTTTCTGAGTGTGTCGGAGAGTTTCAGAGAGCGTCAGAGAGTTTCAGAGATTTTCAGAGAGTTTCAGAGATGTTCAGAGAGTGTCAGAGAGTGTCAGAAAGTTTCAGAGAGTGTCAGAGAGTGTCAGGGAGTTTCAGAGAGTTTCAGAGACTGTCAGAGAGTGTCAGAGAGTGCCAGAGAGTGTCACAGAGTGTCACAGAGTTTCAGAGAGATTCAGAGAGTGTCAGAGAGTGTCACAGAGTGTCACAGAGTGTCACAGTGTTGCAGAGTGTGTCAGAGAGTGTCCGAGAGTTTCAGAAAGTGTCAGAAAGTGCCAGAGAGTTTCAGAAAGTGTCAGCGATTGTCAGAGAGTGTCAGAGAGTGTCAGAGTGTTTCAGAGAGTGTCACAGAGTTTCAGAGAGTGTCAGAGATTTTCAGAGAGTTTCAGAGATCTTCAGAGAGCGTCAGAGAGTGCCAAAAAGATTCAGAGAGTGTCACAGAGTGTCAGAGAGTTTCAGAGAGATTCAAAGAGTGACAGAGAGTATCAGAGCGTGTCAGAGAGTGTCAGAGATTGTCCGAGAGATTCAGAAAGTGTCAGATAGTGTCAGAGAGTTTCAGAAAGTGTCAGAGTGTGTCAGAGAGTGTCAGAGAGATTCAGAGAGTGTCAGAGAGTTTCAGAGAGTTTCAGAGAGTGTCTGAGAGTATCTGAGAGTGTCAGAGAGTTTCTGAGAGTTTCTGAGTTTGTCCGAGATTGTCAGAGAGTGTCAGAGAGTTTCAGAGAGTGTCACAGAGTGTGAGAGAGTGTGAGAGAGTTTCAGAGAGATTCATAGAATTTCAGAGACTTTCTGAGAGTGTCAGAGAGTGCCTGAGAGTTTCTGACAGTTTCTGAGTGTGTCGGAGAGTGTCAGAGAGTGTCAGACAGTTTCAGAGATTGTCACAGAGTGTCAGAGAGTGTCACAGAGTTTCAGAGAGATTCAGAGAGTGTCAGAAAGTGTCAGAGAGTGTCAGAGAGTTTCAGAGAGTGTCACAGAGCTGCAGAGTGTGTCAGAGAGTGTCTGAGAGTTTCTGAAAGTGTCAGATAGTGTCGAAGAGTGTCAGAGAGTTTCAGACAGTTTTAGAGATTGTCACAGAGTGTCACAGAGTGTCACAGAATGTCACAGAGTTTCAGAGAGATTCAGAGAGTGTCAGAAAGTGTCAGAAAGTGTCAGAGAGTTTCAGAGAGTGTCACAGAGCTGCAGAGTGTGTCAGAGAGTGTCCGAGAGTTTCAGAAAGTGTCAGATAGTGTCAGCGAGTGTCGGAGAGTGTCAGAGAGTTTCTGAGAGTTTCTGAGTTTGTCGGAGAGTGCAAGAGAGTGTCAATCTCTGAAACTCTCAGAAACTCTCTGACACTCTGACACTCTCAGACACTCTCTGACACTCTCTGACACTCTCTGAAACTCTCTGACACTCTCTGACACACTCTGACACTTTCTGAAACTCTCTGACACTATCGGACACTTTCTGAATCTCTCTGAAAATCTCTGAAACTCTCTGACACTCTGAGACACTCTCAGAATCTCTCTGACACTCTCAGACAGTCTCCCACACACTCAGAATCTCTCAGAAACTCTCTGGCACTCTCTGACACTCTCAGAAAGTCTCTGAAACTCTCTGACACTCTCAGAAACTCTCCGACACTTTCTGACACTCTCTGACACTCTCTGAAACTCTTTGACACTCTTTGACACTCTCAGACACTGTCTGACTATCTCTGAAACTCTCTGACACTCTCTGAAGCACTCTGAAGCTGTCTGACACTCTCTGACAGTCTCTGACACTCTCTGAAGCTCTCTGAAACTCTCTGACACTCTGTGACACTCTCTCAAACTCTCTGACAATCTCGGAAACTTTCTGACACTCTCTGAAGCTCTGTGAAACTTTCTGAAACTCTCTGACACTCTCAGAAACACTCAGAAACTCTCTGAAATTCTCTGACACTCTCCGACACTCTCTGACACTCTGTGACACTCTCTGAAACTTTCAGATACTATCTGACACACTCTGACACTCTCTGAACCTCTCTGACACTCTCTGACACTCTCTGACAATCCCTGACACTCTCTGAATCTCTGTGAAGAGCTATGAAACTCTCTGAAAATCTCTGACACTCTCTCACACTCTGTGACAATCTCTGAAACTGTCTGACACTCTCTGACACTCTCCGACACACTCAGAAACTGTCAGAAAATCCCAGGCACCCTCTGATACTCTCAGAAAGTCTCTGAAACTCTCTGAAACTCTCTGTCACTCTCTGACAGTCTCTGAATCTCGTTGACACTCTTTGACACTCTCAGACACTCTCTGACTCTCTCTGAAACTCTCTACATTCTCTGGCACTCTCTGACACTCTCTGAAGCTCTCTGATGCTCTCTGACACTCGGTGACACTCTCTGAAACTCTCTGAAAGTCTCTGACTCTCTCTGGCACACTCTGAAATTAGCTGACACTCTCTGAAACGCACTGATGCTCTCTGAAACTCTCTGAAACTCTCTGACACTCTCTGAAACTATCAGAAACTCTCTGAAACTCTCTGACACTCACTGACACGCTGTGACACTCTCTGACAATCTCCGACCAACTCAGAAACTCTCAGAAACTCTCTGACACTCTCTGAAACTTTCTGACAATCTCTGAAACTCTCAGAAGCTCTCTGAAACTATCTGAACCTCTCCGACACTCTCTCACACTCTCAGAAACTCTCAGACACTCTCTGAAACTCTCAGACACTCTCTGAAACCATCTGCGTCTCTCTGAAACTCTCTGACACTCTCTGAAACTCTCTGAATCTCTCAGACACTCTCTGACACTCTCTGACACTCTCTGACACTCTCTGAAACTCCCTGAAACTCTCTGGAACTCTCTGAAACTCTCTGAAACGCTCTGCCACTCTCTGACACTCTCAGACACTCTCTGACATTCTCAGACACTCTCTGACACTTTCTGGAACTCTCTGACACTATCTGACACTTTCTGAAACTTTATGACACTTTCTGAATCTCTCGGACACTCTCTGACACTCTCTGACTCTCTCTGACACTCTCTGATACTCTCTGTCCCTCTCTGAAACTCTCTGAAACTCTCTGACACTCTGTGACAGTCTCTGAAACTTTCTGGCACTCTCTGACGCTCTCTGAAGATCTCTGAAACTCTCTGAAAACCTCTGACACTCTCTGAAAATCTGCGACACTCTCTGAAACACTCTGACACTCTCTGACACTCTCAGACACTCTCGGACACTCTCTGACACACTCTGCAACTCTGTGACACTATCTGACGCTCTCTGACACTCTCTGACACTCTCTGAATCTCTCTGAAACTCTGTGACACTATCTGACACTCTCTGACACTCTCTGACACTCTCTGAATCTCTCTGAAACTCCCTGACAGTCTCTGACAATCTCTGAAACTTTCTGACACTCTCTGACACTCTCTGAACATCTCTGAAACTCTCTGAAAATCTCTGAAAATCTCTGACACTCTCTGACTCTCTCTGAAAATCTCTGACACTCTCAGACACTGTCTGAAACTCTCAGACACTCACAGAAACTCTCTGAACATCTCTGACACACTGTGAAACTCTCTGACACTCTCTGACTCTCTGTGAAACTCTCTGACAATCTCTGACACTCTCAGACACTCTCTGGCACTCTCTGTCAAACTCTGACACTTTCTGAAACTATCTGGCACTATCTGACACTTTCTGAATCTCTCCGACACTCTCTGACACTCTCTGACAGTCTCTGACACTCTCTGAAGCTCTCTGAAACTCTCTGACACTCTGTGACACTCTCTCAAACTCTCTGACAATCTCGGAAACTTTCTGACACTCTCTGAAGCTCTGTGAAACTTTCTGAAACTCTCTGACACTCTCAGAAACACTCAGAAACTCTCTGAAATTCTCTGACACTCTCCGACACTCTCTGACACTCTGTGACACTCTCTGAAACTTTCAGATACTATCTGACACACTCTGACACTCTCTGAACCTCTCTGACACTCTCTGACACTCTCTGACAATCCCTGACACTCTCTGAATCTCTGTGAAGAGCTATGAAACTCTCTGAAAATCTCTGACACTCTCTCACACTCTGTGACAATCTCTGAAACTGTCTGACACTCTCTGACACTCTCCGACACACTCAGAAACTGTCAGAAAATCCCAGGCACCCTCTGATACTCTCAGAAAGTCTCTGAAACTCTCTGAAACTCTCTGTCACTCTCTGACAGTCTCTGAATCTCGTTGACATTCTTTGACACTCTCAGACACTCTCTGACTCTCTCTGAAACTCTCTACATTCTCTGGCACTCTCTGACACTCTCTGAAGCTCTCTGATGCTCTCTGACACTCGGTGACACTCTCTGAAACTCTCTGAAAGTCTCTGACTCTCTCTGGCACACTCTGAAATTAGCTGACACTCTCTGAAACACACTGATGCTCTCTGAAACTCTCTGACACTCTCTGAAACTATCAGAAACTCTCTGAAACTCTCTGACACTCACTGACACGCTGTGACACTCTCTGACAATCTCCGACCAACTCAGAAACTCTCAGAAACTCTCTGACACTCTCTGAAACTTTCTGACAATCTCTGAAACTCTCAGAAGCTCTCTGAAACTATCTGAACCTCTCCGACACTCTCTCACACTCTCAGAAACTCTCAGACACTCTCTGAAACTCTCAGACACTCTCTGAAACCATCTGCGTCTCTCTGAAACTCTCTGACACTCTCTGAAACTCTCTGAATCTCTCAGACACTCTCTGACACTCTCTGACACTCTCTGACACTCTCTGAAACTCCCTGAAACTCTCTGGAACTCTCTGAAACTCTCTGAAACGCTCTGCCACTCTCTGACACTCTCAGACACTCTCTGACATTCTCAGACACTCTCTGACACTTTCTGGAACTCTCTGACACTATCTGACACTTTCTGAAACTTTATGACACTTTCTGAATCTCTCGGACACTCTCTGACACTCTCTGACTCTCTCTGACACTCTCTGATACTCTCTGTCCCTCTCTGAAACTCTCTGAAACTCTCTGACACTCTGTGACAGTCTCTGAAACTTTCTGGCACTCTCTGACGCTCTCTGAAGATCTCTGAAACTCTCTGAAAACCTCTGACACTCTCTGAAAATCTGCGACACTCTCTGAAACACTCTGACACTCTCTGACACTCTCAGACACTCTCGGACACTCTCTGACACACTCTGCAACTCTGTGACACTATCTGACGCTCTCTGACACTCTCTGACACTCTCTGAATCTCTCTGAAACTCTGTGACACTCTCTGACACTCTCTGACACTCTCTGACACTCTCTGAATCTCTCTGAAACTCCCTGACAGTCTCTGACAATCTCTGAAACTTTCTGACACTCTCTGACACTCTCTGAACATCTCTGAAACTCTCTGAAAATCTCTGAAAATCTCTGACACTCTCTGACTCTCTGTGAAAATCTCTGACACTCTCAGACACTGTCTGAAACTCTCAGACACTCACAGAAACTCTCTGAACATCTCTGACACACTGTGAAACTCTCTGACACTCTCTGACTCTCTCTGAAACTCTCTGACAATCTCTGACACTCTCAGACACTCTCTGGCACTCTCTGTCAAACTCTGACACTTTCTGAAACTATCTGGCACTATCTGACACTTTCTGAATCTCTCCGACACTCTCTGACACTCTCTGACAGTCTCTGACACTCTCTGAAGCTCTCTGAAACTCTCTGACACTCTGTGACACTCTCTCAAACTCTCTGACAATCTCGGAAACTTTCTGACACTCTCTGAAGCTCTGTGAAACTTTCTGAAACTCTCTGACACTCTCAGAAACACTCAGAAACTCTCTGAAATTCTCTGACACTCTCCGACACTCTCTGACACTCTGTGACACTCTCTGAAACTTTCAGATACTATCTGACACACTCTGACACTCTCTGAACCTCTCTGACACTCTCTGACACTCTCTGACAATCCCTGACACTCTCTGAATCTCTGTGAAGAGCTATGAAACTCTCTGAAAATCTCTGACACTCTCTCACACTCTGTGACAATCTCTGAAACTGTCTGACACTCTCTGACACTCTCCGACACACTCAGAAACTGTCAGAAAATCCCAGGCACCCTCCGATACTCTCAGAAAGTCTCTGAAACTCTCTGAAACTCTCTGTCACTCTCTGACAGTCTCTGAATCTCGTTGACACTCTTTGACACTCTCAGACACTCTCTGACTCTCTCTGAAACTCTCTACATTCTCTGGCACTCTCTGACACTCTCTGAAGCTCTCTGATGCTCTCTGACACTCGGTGACACTCTCTGAAACTCTCTGAAAGTCTCTGACTCTCTCTGGCACACTCTGAAATTAGCTGACACTCTCTGAAACACACTGATGCTCTCTGAAACTCTCTGACACTCTCTGAAACTATCAGAAACTCTCTGAAACTCTCTGACACTCACTGACACGCTGTGACACTCTCTGACAATCTCCGACCAACTCAGAAACTCTCAGAAACTCTCTGACACTCTCTGAAACTTTCTGACAATCTCTGAAACTCTCAGAAGCTCTCTGAAACTATCTGAACCTCTCCGACACTCTCTCACACTCTCAGAAACTCTCAGACACTCTCTGAAACTCTCTGACACTCTCTGAAACTCTCTGAATCTCTCAGACACTCTCTGACATTCTCAGACACTCTCTGACACTTTCTGGAACTCTCTGACACTATCTGACACTTTCTGAAACTTTATGACACTTTCTGAATCTCTCGGACACTCTCTGACACTCTCTGACTCTCTCTGACACTCTCTGATACTCTCTGTCCCTCTCTGAAACTCTCTGAAACTCTCTGACACTCTGTGACAGTCTCTGAAACTTTCTGGCACTCTCTGACGCTCTCTGAAGATCTCTGAAACTCTCTGAAAACCTCTGACACTCTCTGAAAATCTGCGACACTATCTGAAACACTCTGACACTCTCTGACACTCTCAGACACTCTCGGACACTCTCTGACACACTCTGCAACTCTGTGACACTATCTGACGCTCTCTGACACTCTCTGACACTCTCTGAATCTCTCTGAAACTCTGTGACACTCTCTGACACTCTCTGACACTCTCTGACACTCTCTGAATCTCTCTGAAACTCCCTGACAGTCTCTGACAATCTCTGAAACTTTCTGACACTCTCTGACACTCTCTGAACATCTCTGAAACTCTCTGAAAATCTCTGAAAATCTCTGACACTCTCTGACTCTCTCTGAAAATCTCTGACACTCTCTGACACTGTCTGAAACTCTCAGACACTCACAGAAACTCTCTGAACATCTCTGACACACTGTGAAACTCTCTGACACTCTCTGACTCTCTCTGAAACTCTCTGACAATCTCTGACACTCTCAGACACTCTCTGGCACTCTCTGTCAAACTCTGACACTTTCTGAAACTATCTGGCACTATCTGACACTTTCTGAATCTCTCCGACACTCTCTGACACTCTCTGACAGTCTCTGGCACTCTCTGAAGCTCTCTGAAACTCTCTGACACTCTGTGACACTCTCTCAAACTCTCTGACAATCTCGGAAACTTTCTGACACTCTCTGAAGCTCTGTGAAACTTTCTGAAACTCTCTGACACTCTCAGAAACACTCAGAAACTCTCTGAAATTCTCTGACACTCTCCGACACTCTCTGACACTCTGTGACACTCTCTGAAACTTTCAGATACTATCTGACACACTCTGACACTCTCTGAACCTCTCTGACACTCTCTGACACTCTCTGACAATCCCTGACACTCTCTGAATCTCTGTGAAGAGCTATGAACCTCTCTGAAAATCTCTGACACTCTCTCACACTCTGTGACAATCTCTGAAACTGTCTGACACTCTCTGACACTCTCCGACACACTCAGAAACTGTCAGAAAATCCCAGGCACCCTCTGATACTCTCAGAAAGTCTCTGAAACTCTCTGAAACTCTCTGTCACTCTCTGACAGTCTCTGAATCTCGTTGACACTCTTTGACACTCTCAGACACTCTCTGACTCTCTCTGAAACTCTCTACATTCTCTGGCACTCTCTGACACTCTCTGAAGCTCTCTGATGCTCTCTGACACTCGGTGACACTCTCTGAAACTCTCTGAAAGTCTCTGACTCTCTCTGGCACACTCTGAAATTAGCTGACACTCTCTGAAACACACTGATGTTCTCTGAAACTCTCTGACACTCTCTGAAACTATCAGAAACTCTCTGAAACTCTCTGACACTCACTGACACGCTGTGACACTCTCTGACAATCTCCGACCAACTCAGAAACTCTCAGAAACTCTCTGACACTCTCTGAAACTTTCGGACAATCTCTGAAACTCTCAGAAGCTCTCTGAAACTATCTGAACCTCTCCGACACTCTCTCACACTCTCAGAAACTCTCAGACACTCTCTTAAAATCTCAGACACTCTCTGAAACCATCTGCGTCTCTCTGAAACTCTCTGACACTCTCTGAAACTCTCTGAATCTCTCAGACACTCTCTGACACTCTCTGACACTCTCTGACACTCTCTGAAACTCCCTGAAACTCTCTGGAACTCTCTGAAACTCTCTGAAACGCTCTGCCACTCTCTGACACTCTCAGACACTCTCTGACATTCTCAGACACTCTCTGACACTTTCTGGAACTCTCTGACACTATCTGACACTTTCTGAAACTTTATGACACTTTCTGAATCTCTCGGACACTCTCTGACACTCTCTGACTCTCTCTGACACTCTCTGATACTCTCTGTCCCTCTCTGAAACTCTCTGAAACTCTCTGACACTCTGTGACAGTCTCTGAAACTTTCTGGCACTCTCTGACGCTCTCTGAAGATCTCTGAAACTCTCTGAAAACCTCTGACACTCTCTGAAAATCTGCGACACTCTCTGAAACACTCTGACACTCTCTGACACTCTCAGACACTCTCGGACACTCTCTGACACACTCTGCAACTCTGTGACACTATCTGACGCTCTCTGACACTCTCTGACACTCTCTGAATCTCTCTGAAACTCTGTGACACTCTCTGACACTCTCTGACACTCTCTGACACTCTCTGAATCTCTCTGAAACTCCCTGACAGTCTCTGACAATCTCTGAAACTTTCTGACACTCTCTGACACTCTCTGAACATCTCTGAAACTCTCTGAAAATCTCTGAAAATCTCTGACACTCTCTGACTCTCTCTGAAAATCTCTGACACTCTCAGACACTGTCTGAAACTCTCAGACACTCACAGAAACTCTCTGAACATCTCTGACACACTGTGAAACTCTCTGACACTCTCTGACTCTCTCTGAAACTCTCTGACAATCTCTGACACTCTCAGACACTCTCTGGCACTCTCTGTCAAACTCTGACACTTTCTGAAACTATCTGGCACTATCTGACACTTTCTGAATCTCTCCGACACTCTCTGACACTCTCTGACAGTCTCTGACACTCTCTGAAGCTCTCTGAAACACTCTGACACTCTGTGACACTCTCTCAAACTCTCAGACAATCTCGGAAACTTTCTGACACTCTCTGAAGCTCTGTGAAACTTTCTGAAACTCTCTGACACTCTCAGAAACACTCAGAAACTCTCTGAAATTCTCTGACACTCTCCGACACTCTCTGACACTCTGTGACACTCTCTGAAACTTTCAGATACTATCTGACACACTCTGACACTCTCTGAACCTCTCTGACACTCTCTGACACTCTCTGACAATCCCTGACACTCTCTGAATCTCTGTGAAGAGCTATGAAACTCTCTGAAAATCTCTGACACTCTCTCACACTCTGTGACAATCTCTGAAACTGTCTGACACTCTCTGACACTCTCCGACACACTCAGAAACTGTCAGAAAATCCCAGGCACCCTCTGATACTCTCAGAAAGTCTCTGAAACTCTCTGAAACTCTCTGTCACTCTCTGACAGTCTCTGAATCTCGTTGACACTCTTTGACACTCTCAGACACTCTCTGACTCTCTCTGAAACTCTCTACATTCTCTGGCACTCTCTGACACTCTCTGAAGCTCTCTGATGCTCTCTGACACTCGGTGACACTCTCTGAAACTCTCTGAAAGTCTCTGACTCTCTCTGGCACACTCTGAAATTAGCTGACACTCTCTGAAACACACTGATGCTCTCTGAAACTCTCTGAAACTCTCTGACACTCTCTGAAACTATCTGAAACTCTCTGACACTCACTGACACGCTGTGACACTCTCTGACAATCTCCGACCAACTCAGAAACTCTCAGAAACTCTCTGACATCTCTGAAACATTCTGACAATCTCTGAAACTCTCAGAAGCTCTCTGAAACTATCTGAACCTCTCCGACACTCTCTCACACTCTCAGAAACTCTCAGACACTCTCTGAAACTCTCAGACACTCTCTGAAACCATCTGCGTCTCTCTGAAACTCTCTGACACTCTCTGAAACTCTCTGAATCTCTCAGACACTCTCTGACACTCTCTGACACTCTCTGACACTCTCTGAAACTCCCTGAAACTCTCTGGAACTCTCTGAAACTCTCTGAAACGCTCTGCCACTCTCTGACACTCTCAGACACTCTCTGACATTCTCAGACACTCTCTGACACTCTCTGACACTTTCTGGAACTCTCTGACACTATCCGACACTTTCTGAAACTTTATGACACTTTCTGAATCTCTCGGACACTCTCTGACACTCTCTGACTCTCTCTGACACTCTCTGATACTCTCTGTCCCTCTCTGAAACTCTCTGAAACTCTCTGACACTCTGTGACAGTCTCTGAAACTTTCTGGCACTCTCTGACGCTCTCTGAAGATCTCTGAAACTCTCTGAAAACCTCTGACACTCTCTGAAAATCTGCGACACTCTCTGAAACAATCTGACACTCTCTGACACTCTCAGACACTCTCGGACACTCTCTGACACACTCTGCAACACTGTGACACTATCTGACGCTCTCTGACACTCTCTGACACTCTCTGAATCTCTCTGAAACTCTGTGACACTCTCTGACACTCTCTGACAATCTCTGACACTCTCTGAATCTCTCTGAAACTCCCTGACAGTCTCTGACAATCTCTGAAACTTTCTGACACTCTCTGACACTCTCTGACATTCTCTGAACATCTCTGAAACTCTCTGAAAATCTCTGAAAATCTCTAACACTCTCTGACTCTCTCTGAAAATCTCTGACACTCTCAGACACTGTCTGAAACTCTCAGACACTCACAGAAACTCTCTGAACATCTCTGACACACTGTGAAACTCTCTGACACTCTCTGACTCTCTCTGAAACTCTCTGACAATCTCTGACACTCTCAGACAATCTCTGGCACTCTCTGTCAAACTCTGACACTTTCTGAAACTATCTGGCACTATCTGACACTTTCTGAATCTCTCCGACACTCTCTGACACTCTCTGACACTCTCTGAACATCTCTGAAACACTCTGAAAATCTCTGAAACACTCTCACACTCTGAGACACTCTCAGAAACTCTCTGACACTCTCAGACTCTCTCCGACACACCCAGAAACTCTCAGAAACTCTCTTGAACTCTCTGACACTCTCAGAAAGTCTCTGAAACTCTCTGACACTCTCTGAAACTCTCTGACACTCTCTGCCAAACTCAGAAACTCTCAGAAACTCGCTGACACACTCTGACACACTCTGACACTCTCAGACACTCTCTGAAATCCTCTGAAACACTCTGAAACTCTCTCTGAAACTTTCTGACAGTATCTGAAACTCTCGGAAGCTCTCTAAAACTCTCTGAAACTATCTGACACTCTCAGAAACACTCAGAAACTCTCTGAAACTATCTGACACTCTCTGACACTCTGTGACACTCTCTGAAATTCTCTGACAATCTCTGACACTCTCAGACAAACTCAGACACTCTCTGCAACTCTCAGATACTCTCTGAAACTCTCTGACACTCTCTGAAACTCTCTGAAACTCTCTGACACTCTGTGACACTCTCTGAAATTCGCTGACAATCTCTGACACTCACTGACAAACTCACAAACTCTCAGAAACTCTCTGACACTCTCAGATACTCTCTGAAACTCTCTGACACTTTCTGAAACTCTCTGACACTCTCTGACACTCTCTGAATCTCTCAGGCACTCGCTGACACTCTCTGACACTCTCTGAAACATTCTGACACTCTGACACTCTCTGAAGAGCTCTGAAACTCTCTGAAAATCTCTGACACTCTCTCACACTCTGTGACAATCTCTGAAACTGTCTGATACTCGCTGACACTCTCCGACACACTCAGAAACTGTCAGAAAATCTCAGGCACTCTCTGACACAATCAGAAAGTCTCTGAAACTCTCTGAAACTCTCTGTCACTCGCTGACAGTCTCTGAAACTCTTTGACACTCTCTGTCACTCTCTGACAGTCTCTGAAACTCTTTGACACTCTTTGACACTCTCAGACACTCTCTGACTCTCTCTGAAACTCTCTACATTCTCTGGCACTCTCTGACAATCTCTGAAGCTCTCTGATGCTCTCTGACACTCTGTGACACTCTCTGAAACTCTCTGAAAGTCTCTGACACTCTCTGGCACACTCTGAAATTTTCTGACACTCTCTGAAACACACTGATGCTCTCTGAAACTCTCTGACACTCTCTGACACTCTGTGACACTCTCTGACACTCTCCGACAAACTCAGAAACTCTCAGAAACTCTCTGAAACTCTCTGACACTCACTGACACTCTGTGACACTCTCTGCCACTCTCCGACAAACTCAGAAACTCTCTGACACTCCCTGATATTCTCTGACGCTCTCTAAAACTTTCTGACAATCTCTGAAACTCTCAGAAGCTCTCTGAAACTATCTGAAACTCACTGACACTCTCTCACACTCTCAGAAACTCTCAGACACTCTCTGAAACTCTCTGACACTCTCTGAAACTCTCTGGCACTCTCTGACACTCTCTGAAACTCTCTGACACTCTCTGACACACTCTGACACTCTCTGACGCTATCTGACACTTTCTGAATCTCTCGGACACTCTCTGACACTCTCTGACTCTCTCTGACACTCTCTGATACTCTCTGTCACTCTCTGAAACTCTCTGAAACTCTCTGACACTCTATGACACTCTCGGAAACTTTCTGGCACTCTCTGACGCTCTCTGAAGATCTCTGAAACTCTCTGAAAATCTCTGACACTCTCTGAAACTCTGTGACACTCTCTGAAACACTCTGACACTCTCTGACACTCTCAGACACTCTCGGACACTCTCTGACACTTTCTGAACCTCTCTGACACTATCTGACACTTTCTGAAACTCTCGGACACTCTCTGACACATTCTCCAACTCTGCGACACTATCTGACGCTCTCTGACACTCTCTGACACTCTCTGAACCTCTCTGAAACTCTGTGACACTCTGTGACACTCTCTGACACTCTCTGAATCTCTCCGACACTCTCTGACACTCTCTGACACTCTCTGACACTCTCTGAACATCTCTGAAACACTCTGAAAATCCCTGAAACTCTCTGACACTCTGAGACACTCTCGGAAACTCTCTGACACTCTCAGACACTCTCCGACACACTCAGAAACTCTCATAAACTCTCTTGCACTCTCTGACACTCTCAGAAAGTCTCTGACACTCTCTGACACTCTCTGAAACTCTCTGACACTCTCTGCCAAACTCAGAAACTCTCAGAAACTCGCTGACACACTCTGACACTCTCAGACACTCTCTGAACATCTCTGAAACACTCTGACACTCTCTGAAACTTTCTGACACTATCTGAAACTCTCTGAAGCTCTCTAAAACTCTCTGAAACTATCTGACGCTCTCAAAAACACTCAGAAACTCTCTGAAACTCTCTGACACTCTGTGTGACACTCTCTGAAACTTTCAGATACTATCTGACACACTCTGACACTCTCTGAACCTCTCTGACACTCTCTGACACTCTCTGACAATCCCTGACACTCTCTGAATCTCTGTGAAGAGCTATGAAACTCTCTGAAAATCTCTGACACTCTCTCACACTCTGTGACAATCTCTGAAACTGTCTGACACTCTCTGACACTCTCCGACACACTCAGAAACTGTCAGAAAATCCCAGGCACCCTCTGATACTCTCAGAAAGTCTCTGAAACTCTCTGAAACTCTCTGTCACTCTCTGACAGTCTCTGAATCTCGTTGACACTCTTTGACACTCTCAGACACTCTCTGACTCTCTCTGAAACTCTCTACATTCTCTGGCACTCTCTGACACTCTCTGAAGCTCTCTGATGCTCTCTGACACTCGGTGACACTCTCTGAAACTCTCTGAAAGTCTCTGACTCTCTCTGGCACACTCTGAAATTAGCTGACACTCTCTGAAACACACTGATGCTCTCTGAAACTCTCTGAAACTCTCTGACACTCTCTGAAACTATCAGAAACTCTCTGAAACTCTCTGACACTCACTGACACGCTGTGACACTCTCTGACAATCTCCGACCAACTCAGAAACTCTCAGAAACTCTCTGACACTCTCTGAAACTTCCTGACAATCTCTGAAACTCTCAGAAGCTCTCTGAAACTATCTGAACCTCTCCGACACTCTCTCACACTCTCAGAAACTCTCAGACACTCTCTGAAACTCTCAGACACTCTCTGAAACCATCTGCGTCTCTCTGAAACTCTCTGACACTCTCTGAAACTCTCTGAATCTCTCAGACACTCTCTGACACTCTCTGACACTCTCTGACACTCTCTGAAACTCCCTGAAACTCTCTGGAACTCTCTGAAACTCTCTGAAACGCTCTGCCACTCTCTGACACTCTCAGACACTCTCTGACATTCTCAGACACTCTCTGACACTCTCTGACACTTTCTGGAACTCTCTGACACTATCTGACACTTTCTGAAACTTTATGACACTTTCTGAATCTCTCGGACACTCTCTGACACTCTCTGACTCTCTCTGACACTCTCTGATACTCTCTGTCCCTCTCTGAAACTCTCTGAAACTCTCTGACACTCTGTGACAGTCTCTGAAACTTTCTGGCACTCTCTGACGCTCTCTGAAGATCTCTGAAACTCTCTGAAAACCTCTGACACTCTCTGAAAATCTGCGACACTCTCTGAAACACTCTGACACTCTCTGACACTCTCAGACACTCTCGGACACTCTCTGACACACTCTGCAACTCTGTGACACTATCTGACGCTCTCTGACACTCTCTGACACTCTCTGAATCTCTCTGAAACTCTGTGACACTCTCTGACACTCTCTGACAATCTCTGACACTCTCTGAATCTCTCTGAAACTCCCTGACAGTCTCTGACAATCTCTGAAACTTTCTGACACTCTCTGACACTCTCTGAACATCTCTGAAACTCTCTGAAAATCTCTGACACTCTCTGACTCTCTCTGAAAATCTCTGACACTCTCAGACACTGTCTGAAACTCTCAGACACTCACAGAAACTCTCTGAACATCTCTGACACACTGTGAAACTCTCTGACACTCTCTGACTCTCTCTGAAACTCTCTGACAATCTCTGACACTCTCAGACACTCTCTGGCACTCTCTGTCAAACTCTGACACTTTCTGAAACTATCTGGCACTATCTGACACTTTCTGAATCTCTCCGACACTCTCTGACACTCTCTGACACTCTCTGAACATCTCTGAAACACTCTGAAAATCTCTGAAACTCTCTGACACTCTGAGACACTCTCAGAAACTCTCTGACACTCCCAGACTCTCTCCGACACACTCAGAAACTCTCAGAAACTCTCTTGACCTCTCTGACACTCTCAGAAAGTCTCTGAAACTCTCTGACACTCTCTGAAACTCTCTGACACTCTCTGCCAAACTCAGAAACTCTCAGAATCTCGCTGACACACTCTGACACACTCTGACACTCTCAGACACTCTCTGAAATCCTCTGAAACACTCTGAAACTCTCTCTGAAACTTTCTGACAGTATCTGAAACTCTCTGAAGCTCTCTAAAACTCTCTGAAACTATCTGACACTCTCAGAAACACTCAGAAACTCTCTGAAACTCTCTGACACTCTCTGACACTCTGTGACACTCTCTGAAATTCTCTGACAATCTCTGACACTCTCAGACAAACTCAGACACTCTCTGTAACTCTCAGATACTCTCTGAAACTCTCTGACACTCTCTGAAACTCTCTGAAACTCTCTGACACTCTGTGACACTCTCTGAAATTCGCTGACAATCTCTGACACTCACTGACAAACTCACAAACTCTCTGAAACTCTCTGACACTCTCTGACACTCTCTGAATCTCTCAGGCACTCGCTGACACTCTCTGACACTCTCTGAAACATTCTGACACTCTGACACTCTCTGAAGAGCTCTGAAACTCTCTGAAAATCTCTGACACTCTCTCACACTCTGTGACAATCTCTGAAACTGTCTGATACTCGCTGACACTCTCCGACACACTCAGAAACTGTCAGAAAATCTCAGGCACTCTCTGACACAATCAGAAAGTCTCTGAAACTCTCTGAAACTCTCTGTCACTCTCTGACAGTCTCTGAAACTCTTTGACACTCTTTGACACTCTCAGACACTCTCTGACTCTCTCTGAAACTCTCTACATTCTCTGGCACTCTCTGACAATCTCTGAAGCTCTCTGATGCTCTCTGACACTCTGTGACACTCTCTGAAACTCTCTGAAAGTCTCTGACACTCTCTGACGCACTCTGAAATTTTCTGACACTCTCTGAAACACACTGATGCTCTCTGAAACTCTCTGACACTCTCTGACACTCTGTGACACTCTCTGACACTCTCCGACAAACTCAGAAACTCTCAGAAACTCTCTGAAACTCTCTGACACTCACTGACACTCTGTGACACTCTCTGCCACTCTCCGACAAACTCAGAAACTCTCTGACACTCCCTGATATTCTCTGACACTCTCTAAAACTTTCTGACAATCTCTGAAACTCTCAGAAGCTCTCTGAAACTATCTGAAACTCACTGACACTCTCTCACACTCTCAGAAACTCGATGACACTCTCTGAAACTCTCTGACACTCTCTGAAACTCTCTGGCACTCTCTGACACTCTCTGAAACTCTCTGACACTCTCTGACACACTCTGACACTCTCTGACGCTATCTGACACTTTCTGAATCTCTCGGACACTCTCTGACACTCTCTGACTCTCTCTGACACTCTCTGATACTCTCTGTCACTCTCTGAAACTCTCTGAAACTCTCTGACACTCTATGACACTCTCGGAAACTTTCTGGCACTCTCTGACGCTCTCTGAAGATCTCTGAAACTCTCTGAAAATCTCTGACACTCTCTGAAACTCTGTGACACTCTCTGAAACACTCTGACACTCTCTGACACTCTCAGACACTCTCGGACACTCTCTGACACATTCTGAAACTCTCTGACACTATCTGACACTTTCTGAAACTCTCGGACACTCTCTGACACATTCTCCAACTCTGCGACACTATCTGACGCTCTCTGACACTCTCTGACACTCTCTGAACCTCTCTGAAACTCTGTGACACTCTGTGACACTCTCTGACACTCTCTGAATCTCTCTGACACTCTGAGACACTCTCGGAAACTCTCTGACACTCTCAGACACTCTCCGACACACTCAGAAACTCTCAGAAACTCTCTTGCACTCTCTGACACTCTCAGAAAGTCTCTGACACTCTCTGACACTCTCTGAAACTCTCTGACACTCTCTGCCAAACTCAGAAACTCTCAGAAACTCGCTGACACACTCTGACACTCTCAGACACTCTCTGAACATCTCTGAAACACTCTGACACTCTCTGAAACTTTCTGACACTATCTGAAACTCTCTGAAGCTCTCTAAAACTCTCTGAAACTATCTGACGCTCTCAAAAACACTTAGAAACTCTCTGAAACTCTCTGACACTCTCTGACACTCTGTGACACTCACTGAAATTCTCTGACAATCTCTGACACTCTCAGACAAACTCAGAAACTCTCTGAAACTCTCTGACACTCTCTGAAACTCTCAGATACTCTCTGACACTCTCTGACACTCTCTGAATCTCTCAGGCACTCGCTGACACTCTCTGAAACTCTCTGACACTCCCTGAAACTCTCTGAAACTCTCTGGCACTCTCTGAAACTCTCTGACACTCTCTGACACTCTCTGAATCTCTCAGGCACTCGCTGACACTCTCTGAAACTCTCTGACACTCCCTGAAACTCTCTGAAACTCTCTGGCACTCTCTGAAACTCTCTGGAGCTCTCTGACACTCTCAGACACTCGCTGACACTCTCTGACACTCTCTGACACTATCTGAAACTCTCTGAAACTTTCTCACACTCTCAGACACTCTCTGACACTCTCTGACACTTTCTGATACTCTCTGACACTATCTGACACTTTCTGAAACTTTCTGACACTCTCTGACACTCTCTGACACTCTCTGACAATCTCTGACTCTCTCTGACACTTTCAGATACTATCTGACACTCTCTGAATCTCTCTGAAACTCTCTGACGCTCTGTGACACTCTGTTACAATCTCTGAAGCTCTCTGACACTCTCTGACACTCTCTGACACTCTCAGAAGCTCTCTGAAACTCTCTGAAACTCTCTGACACTCTCTGACACTCTGTGACACTCTCTGAATCTCTCAGACAGTCTCTGACACTCTCTGACACTCTCTGAAGCTCTCTGGCACTCTCTGAAACTCTCTGAAACTCTCTGAAACTCTAGGACACTCTCAGACACTCTCTGACACTCTCTGACACTCTCTGACACTCTCTGACACCTTCTGAAACTCTCTGATACTATCTGACACTTTCTGAAACTCTCCGACAAACTCAGAAACTCTCAGAAACTCTGTGACACTCTCAGACACTCGATGACACTCTCTGAAACTCTCTAACACTCTCTGAAACTCTCTGACACTCTCTGAAACTCTCTGACACTCTCTGACACTTTCTGAAACTCTCTGTCACTCTCTGAATCTCTCTGAAACTCTCTGACACTCTGTGACACTCTCTGAATCTTTCTGGCACTCTCTGACGCTCTCTGAAGATCTCTGAAACTCTCTGAAAATCTCTGACACTCTCTGAAATTCTGTGACACTCTCTGAAATTCTCTGACAATCTCTGACACTCTCAGACAAACTCAGAAACTCTCAGAAACTCTCTGACACTCTCTGAAACTCTCAGATACTCTCTGAAACTCTCTGACACTCTCTGAAACTCTCTGAAACTCTCTGACACTCTGTGACACTCTCTGAAATTCGCTGACAATCTCTGACACTCACTGACAAACTCACAAACTCTCTGAAACTCTCTGACACTCTCTGACACTCACAGACACTCTCTGAAACTCTCTGACACTCTCTGAAACTCTCTGACACTCTCTGACACTCTCTGAATCTCTCAGGCACTCGCTGACACTCTCTGAAACTCTCTGACACTCCCTGAAACTCTCTGAAACTCTCTGGTACTCTCTGAAACTCTCTGGAACTCTCTGACACTCTCAGACACTCGCTGACACTCTCTGACACTCTCTGACACTATCTGAAACTCTCTGAAACTTTCTGACACTCTCAGACACTCTCTGACACTTTCTGAAACTTTCTGATACTCTCTGACACTATCTGACACTTTCTGAAACTCTCTGACACTCCCTGAAACTCTCTGAAACTCTCTGGCACTCTCTGAAACTCTCTGGAACTCTCTGACACTCTCAGACACTCGCTGACACTCTCTGACACTCTCTGACACTATCTGAAACTCTCTGACACTCTGTGACACTCTCTGAAATTCGCTGACAATCTCTGACACTCACTGACAAACTCACAAACTCTCTGAAACTCTCTGACACTCTCTGACACTCTCAGACACTCTCTGAAACTCTCTGACACTCTCTGACACTCTCTGAATCTCTCAGGCACTCGCTGACACTCTCTGAAACTCTCTGACACTCCCTGAAACTCTCTGAAAATCTCTGGTACTCTCTGAAACTCTCTGGAACTCTCTGACACTCTCAGACACTCGCTGACACTCTCTGACACTCTCTGACACTATCTGAAACTCTCTGAAACTTTCTGACACTCTCAGACACTCTCTGACACTCTCTGACACTTTCTGATACTCTCTGACACTATCTGACACTTTCTGAAACTCTCTGACACTCCCTGAAACTCTCTGAAACTCTCTGGCACTCTCTGAAACTCTCTGGAACTCTCTGACACTCTCAGACACTCGCTGACACTCTCTGACACTCTCTGACACTATCTGAAACTCTCTGACACTCTCTGACACTCTCTGACAATCTCTGACTCTCTCTGACACTTTCAGATACTATCTGACACTCTCTGAATCTCTCTGAAACTCTTTGACGCTCTGTGACACTCTGTTACAATCTCTGAAGCTCTCTGACACTCTCTGACACTCTCTGACACTCTCAGAAGCTCTCTGAAACTCTCTGACACTCTCTGACACTCTGTGACACTCTCCAAAACTCTCTGACACTCTGTGACACTCTCTGAATCTCTCTGACACTCTCTGACACTCTCTGAAACTCACAGACAATCTCTGACACTCTCTGAATCTCTCTGAAGCTCTCTGGCACTCTCTGAAACTCTCTGAAACTCTCGGACACTCTCAGACACTCTCAGACACTCTCTGACACTCTCTGACACTCTCTGACACTTTCTGAAACTCTCTGATACTATCTGACACTTTCTGAAACTCTCCGACAAACTCAGAAACTCTCAGAAACTCTGTGACACTGTCTGACACTCGATGACACTCTCTGACTCTCACTGAAAGTCTCTGATACTCACTGACACTCTGTGACACTCTCTGAAACTCTCTGACACTCTCTGACACTCTCTGAACCTCTCTGAAGCTCTTCGGCATTCTCTGACACTCTCAGATTCTGTCTGACACTCTCTGAAACTCTCTGACACTCTCTGAAATTCTCTGACACTCTCTGAAACTTTCTGACACTCTCAGACACTCTCTGAAAATCTCTGAAACACTCTGACACTCTCTGAAACTTTCTGACACTATCTGAAACTCTCTGAAGCTCTCTAAAACTCTCTGAAACTATCTGACGCTCTCAGAAACACTCAGAAACTCTCTGAAACTCTCTGACACTCTCAGACACTCTGTGACACTCACTGAAATTCTCTGACAATCTCTGACACTCTCAGACAAACTCAGAAACTCTCTGAAACTCTCTGACACTCTCTGAAACTCTCAGATACTCTCTGAAACTCTCTGACACTCTCTGAAACTCTCTGAAACTCTCTGACACTCTGTGACACTCTCTGAAATTCGCTGACAATCTCTGACACTCCCTGACAAACTCACAAACACTCAGACACTCTCTGAAACTCTCTGACACTCTCTGAAACTCTCTGACACTCTCTGACACTCTCTGAATCTCTCAGGCACTCTCTGACACTCTCTGAAACTCTCTGACACTCCCTGAAACTCTCTGAAACTCTCTGGCACTCTCTGAAACTCTCTGGAATTCTCTGACACTCTCAGACACTCTCTGACACTCTCTGACACTATCTGAAACTCTCTGAAACTTTCTGACACTCTCAGACACTCTCTGACACTCTCTGACACTTTCTGATACTCTCTGACACTATCTGACACTTTCTGAAACTTTCTGACACTCTCTGACACTCTCTGACAATCTCTGACTCTCTCTGACACTCTCTGATACACTCTGACACTCTCTGACATTGTCTGAATCTCTTCGACACTCTCTGACACTTTCAGATACTATCTGACACTCTCTGAAACACTCTGACACTCTCTGACACTCCCTGACACTCTCTGAATCTCTCTGAAACTCTCTGACGCTCTGTGACCCTCTGTTACAATCTCTGAAGCTCTCTGACACTCTCTGACAGTCTCCGACACACTCAGAAACTGTCAGAAACTCTCAGGCACTCCCTGACACTCTCAGAAAGTCTCTAATCTCTGTGACACTCTCTGACACTCTCTGGAGCTCTCTGATGCTCTCTGACACTCTGTGACACTCTCTGAAACTCTCTGAGACTCTCTGATACTCGCTGACACTCTCTGAAACTTTCTGACACTCTCTGAAACTCTCAGAAGCTCTCTGAAACTCTCTGAAACTCTCTGACACTCTCTCACACTCTGTGACAATCTCTGAAACTCTCTGACAATCTCTGACAAACTCAGAAACTCTCAGAAACTCTCTGACACTCTCAGACACTCTCAGACACTCTCAGACACTCTCTGAAACTCTCTAACACTCTCTGAAACTCTCTGACACTCTCTGAAACTCTCTGACACTCTCTGACACTCTCTGACACTTTCTGAAACTCTCTAACACTCTCTGAAACTCTCTGACACTCTCTGAAACTCTCTGACACTCTCTGACACTCTCTGACACTTTCTGAAACTCTCTGACACTATCTGACACTTTCTGAATCTCTCGGACACTCTCTGACACTCTCCGACTTTCTCTGACACTCTCTGATACTCTCTGTCACTCTCTGAATCTCTCTGAAACTCTCTGACACTCTGTGACACTCTCTGAATCTTTCTGGCACTCTCTGACGCTCTCTGAAGATCTCTGAAACTCTCTGAATATCTCTGACACTCTCTGACATTCTGTGACACCCTCTGAAATTCTCTGACAATCTCTGACACTCTCAGACAAACTCAGAAACTCTCAGAAACTCTCTGACACTCTCTGAAACTCTCAGATACTCTCTGAAACTCTCTGACACTCTCTGAAACTCTCTGAAACTCTCTGACACTCTGTGACACTCTCTGAAATTCGCTGACAATCTCTGACACTCACTGACAAACTCACAAACTCTCTGAAACTCTCTGACACTCTCTGACACTCTCAGACACTCTCTGAAACTCTCTGACACTCTCTGAAACTCTCTGACACTCTCTGACACTCTCTGAATCTCTCAGGCACTCGCTGACACTCTCTGAAAGTCTCTGACACTCCCTGAAACTCTCTGAAACTCTCTGGCACTCTCTGAAACTCTCTGGAACTCTCTGACACTCTCAGACACTCGCTGACACTCTCTGACACTATCTGAAACTCTCTGAAACATTCTGACACTCTCAGACACTCTCTGACACTCTCTGACACTTTCTGATACTCTCTGACACTATCTGACACTTTCTGAAACTTTCTGACACTCTCTGACACTCTCTGACAAACTCTGACTCTCTCTGACACTTTCAGATACTATCTGACACTCTCTGAATCTCTCTGAAACTCTCTGACGCTCTGTGACACTCTGTTACAATCTCTGAAGCTCTCTGACACTCTCTGACACTCTCTGACACTCTCAGAAGCTCTCTGAAACTCTCTGAAACTCTCTGACACTCTCTGACACTCTGTGACACTCTCCAAAACTCTCTGACACTCTGTGACACTCTCTGAATCTCTCAGACAGTCTCCGACACTCTCTGACACTCTCTGAAACTCTCTGACAATTTCTGACACTCTCTGAATCTCTCTGAAGCTCTCTGGCACTCTCTGAAACTCTCTGAAACTCTCTGAAACTCTCGGACACTCTCTGAAACTCTCTGAAACTCTCAGAAACTTTCAGAAGCTCTCTGAAACTCACTGACACTCTCTGACACTCTCTCATACTCACAGACACTTTCTGAAACTCTCTGACACTCTCTGAACCTCTCTGACAATCTCTGGCACTCTCTGAAACTCTCTGACACTCTCTGAAACTCTTTGACACTCTCTGACACTCTCTGACACTCTCTGACTCTCTCTGAAACTCTCTGACACTCTCTGACACTCACTGAAACCCTGTGACACTCTGTGAAACTCTCTGACAATCTCTGAAACTCTCAGTCACTCTCTGACACTCTCTGACACTTTCCGAAACTCTCTGACACTATCTGGCACTTTCTGAAACTCTCGGACACCTGTCTGACACACTCTGCAACTCTGTGAAACTCTCTGACATTCTCTGAAACTCTCTGACACTCTCTGAAACTTTCTGGCACTCTCTGACACTCTCTGAAGATCTCTGAAACTCTCTGACACTCTCTGAAACTCTCTGACACTCTCTGACACTCTGTGACACTCTCCAAAACTCTCTGACACTCTGTGACACTCTCTGAATCTCTCAGACAGTCTCTGACACTCTCTGACACTCTCTGAAACTCTCTGATACTATCTGACACTTCCTGAATCTTTCTGACAATCTCTTACACTCTCTGAAACTCGATGACACTCTCTGAAACACTCTGACTCTCTCTGACACTCTGAGACACACTCAGAAACAGTCAGAAACTCTCAGGCACTCTCTGACACTCTCAGAAAGTCTCTGAAACTCTCTGACACTATCTGAACGTCACTGACACTCTCTGACACTCTCTGAAACTCTCTGAAACTCTCTGACAATCTCTGACACTCTCTGAAACTCACTGACACTATCTGCCACTTTCGGAGTCTCTCGGACAATCTCTGACACTCTCTGACTCTCTCTGACACTCTCTGATACTCTCTGTCACTCTTTGAATCTCGCTGAAACTCTCTGACACTCTGTGACACTCTCTGAATCTTTCTGGCACTCTCTGACGCTCTCTGAAGATCACTGAAACTCTCTGAAAATCTCTGAAACTCTCTGAAACTCTGTGACACTCTCTGAAACACTCTGACACTCTCTGACACTCTCAGACACTCTCTGTCAATCGCTGACACTTTCTGAAACTCTCTGACACTTTCTGACACTTTCTGAAACTCTCGGACACTCTCTGACACACTCTGCAACTCTGTGACACTCTGTGACACTCTCTGGCACTCCCTGACACTCTCTGACAGTCTCTGAATCTCTCTGAAACTCCCTGACACTCTCTGACACTCTCTGAAACTTTCTGACACTCTCCAAAACTCTCTGACACTCTGTGACACTCTCTGAATCTCTCAGACAGTCTCTGGCACTCTCTGACACTCTCTGACAGTCTCTGAATCTCTCTGAAACTCTCTGAAACTCTCTGACACTCTCTGACACTCTGTGACACTCTCTGACACTTTCTGATACTCTCTGACACTATCTGACACTTTCTGAAACTTTCTGACACTCTCTGACACTCTCTTACAATCTCTGACTCTCTCTGACACTTTCAGATACTATCTGACACTCTCTGAATCTCTCTGAAACTCTCTGACGCTCTGTGACACTCTGTTACAATCTCTGAAGCTCTCTGACACTCTCTGACACTCTCTGACACTCTCAGAAGCTCTCTGAAACTCTCTGAAACTCTCTGACACTCTCTGACACTCTGTGACAATCTCCAAAACTCTCTGACACTCTGTGACACTCTCTGAATCTCTCAGACAGTCTCTGACACTCTCTGACACTCTCTGAAACTCTCTGACAATTTCTGACACTCTCTGAATCTCTCTGAAGCTCTCTGGCACTCTCTGAAACTCTCTGAAACTCTCTGAAACTCTCGGACACTCTCAGACAATCTCTGACACTCTCTGACACTCTCTGACACTCTCTGACACTTTCTGAAACTCTCTGATACTATCTGACACTTTCTGAAACTCTCCGACAAACTCAGAAACTCTCAGAAACTCTGTGACACTCTCAGACAGTCGATGACACTCTCTGAAACTCTCTAACACTCTCTGAAACTCTCTGACACTCTCTGAAACTCTCTGACACTCTCTGACACTCTCTGACACTTTCTGAAACTCTCTGACACTATCTGACACTTTCTGAATCTCTCGGACACTCTCTGACACTCTCCGACTTTCTCTGACACTCTCTGATACTCTCTGTCTCTCTCTGAATCTCTCTGAAACTCTCTGACACTCTGTGACACTCTCTGAATCTTTCTGGCACTCTCTGACGCTCTCTGAAGATCTCTGAAACTCTCTGAAAATCTCTGACACTCACTGAAATTCTGTGACACTCTCTGAAATTCTCTGACAATCTCTGACACTCTCAGACAAACTCAGAAACTCTCTGACACTCTCTGAAACTCTCAGATACTGTCTGAAACTCTCTGACACTCTCTGAAACTCTCTGAAACTCTCTGACACTCTGTGACACTCTCTGAAATTCGCTGACAATCTCTGACACTCACTGACAAACTCACAAACTCTCTGAAACTCTCTGACACTTTCTGACACTCTCAGACACTCTCTGAAACTCTCTGACACTCTCTGAAACTCTCTGACACTCTCTGACACTCTCTGAATCTCTCAGGCACTCGCTGACACTCTCTGAAACTCTCTGACACTCCCTGAAACTCTCTGAAACTCTCTGGCACTCTCTGAAACTCTCTGGAACTCTCTGACACTCTCAGACACTCGCTGACACTCTCTGACACTCTCTGACACTATCTGAAACTCTCTGAAACTTTCTGACACTCTCAGACACTCTCTGACACTCTCTGACACTTTCTGATACTCTCTGACACTATCTGACACTTTCTGAAACTTTCGGACACTTTCTGATACTCTCTGACACTCTCTGACAATCTCTGACTCTCTCTGACACTTTCAGATACTATCTGACACTCTCTGAATCTCTCTGAAACTCTCTGACGCTCTGTGACACTCTGTTACAATCTCTGAAGCTGTCTGACACTCTCTGACACTCTCTGACACTCTCAGAAGCTCTCTGAAACTCTCTGAAACTCTCTGACACTCTCTGACACTCTGTGACACTCTCCAAAACTCTCTGACACTCTGTGACACTCTCTGAATCTCTCAGACAGTCTCTGACACTCTCTGAAACTCTCTGACAATCTCTGACACTCTCTGAATCTCTCTGAAGCTCTCTGGCACTCTCTGAAACTCTCTGAAACTCTCTGAAACTCTCGGACACTCTCAGACACTCTCAGACACTCTCTGACACTCTCTGACACTCTCTGACACTTTCTGAAACTCTCTGATACTATCTGACACTTTCTGAAACTCTCCGACAAACTCAGAAACTCTCAGAAACTCTGTGACACTGTCTGACACTCGATGACACTCTCTGACTCTCACTGAAAGTCTCTGATACTCACTGACACTCTGTGACACTCTCTGAAACTCTCTGACACTCTCTGACACTCTCTGACACTCTCTGACACTCTCTGAACCTCTCTGAAGCTCTTCGGCATTCTCTGACACTCTCAGATTCTGTCTGACACTCTCTGAAACTCTCTGACACTCTCTGAAATTCTCTGACACTCTCTGACACTCTCTGAAACTTTCTGACACTCTATGAAACTCTCTGAAACTCTCTGAAACTCTCTGAAACTCTCTGAAACTCTCAGAAACTTTCAGAAGCTCTCTGAAACTCACTGACACTCTCTGACACTCTCTCATACTCACAGACACTTTCTGAAACTCTCTGACACTCTCTGAACCTCTCTGACAATCTCTGGCACTCTCTGAAACTCTCTGACACTCTCTGAAACTCTTTGACACTCTCTGACACTCTCTGACACTCTCTGACTCTCTCTGAAACTCTCTGACACTCTCTGACACTCACTGAAACCCTGTGACACTCTGTGAAACTCTCTGACAATCTCTGAAACTCTCAGTCACTCTCTGACACTCTCTGACACTTTCCGAAACTCTCTGACACTATCTGGCACTTTCTGAAACTCTCGGACACCTGTCTGACACACTCTGCAACTCTGTGAAACTCTCTGACATTCTCTGAAACTCTCTGACACTCTCTGAAACTTTCTGGCACTCTCTGACACTCTCTGAAGATCTCTGAAACTCTCTGACACTCTCTGAAACTCTCTGACACTCTCTGACACTCTGTGACACTCTCCAAAACTCTCTGACACTCTGTGACACTCTCTGAATCTCTCAGACAGTCTCTGACACTCTCTGACACTCTCTGAAACTCTCTGATACTATCTGACACTTCCTGAATCTTTCTGACAATCTCTTACACTCTCTGAAACTCGATGACACTCTCTGAAACACTCTGACTCTCTCTGACACTCTGAGACACACTCAGAAACAGTCAGAAACTCTCAGGCACTCTCTGACACTCTCAGAAAGTCTCTGAAACTCTCTGACACTATCTGAACCTCACTGACACTCTCTGACACTCTCTGAAACTCTCTGAAACTCTCTGACAATCTCTGACACTCTCTGAAACTCACTGACACTATCTGCCACTTTCTGAGTCTCTCGGACAATCTCTGACACTCTCTGACTCTCTCTGACACTCTCTGATACTCTCTGTCACTCTCTGAATCTCGCTGAAACTCTCTGACACTCTGTGACACTCTCTGAATCTTTCTGGCACTCTCTGACGCTCTCTGAAGATCACTGAAACTCTCTGAAAATCTCTGAAACTCTCTGAAACTCTGTGACACTCTCTGAAACACTCTGACACTCTCTGACACTCTCAGACACTCTCTGTCAATCGCTGACACTTTCTGAAACTCTCTGACACTTTCTGACACTTTCTGAAACTCTCGGACACTCTCTGACACACTCTGCAACTCTGTGACACTCTGTGACACTCTCTGGCACTCTCTGACACTCTCTGACAGTCTCTGAATCTCTCTGAAACTCCCTGACACGCTCTGACACTCTCTGAAACTTTCTGACACTCTCCAAAACTCTCTGACACTCTGTGACACTCTCTGAATCTCTCAGACAGTCTCTGGCACTCTCTGACACTCTCTGACAGTCTCTGAATCTCTCTGAAACTCTCTGAAACTCTCTGACACTCTCTGACACTCTGTGACACTCTCCAAAACTCTCTGACACTCTGTGACACTCTCTGAATCTCTCAGATAGTCTCTGACACTCTCTGACACTCTCTGAAACTCTCTGACAATTTCTGACACTCTCTGAATCTCTCTGAAGCTCTCTGGCACTCTCTGAAACTCTCTGAAACTCTCGGACACTCTCAGACAATCTCTGACACTCTCTGACACTCTCTGACACTCTCTGACACTCTCTGACACTTTCTGAAACTCTCTGATACTATCTGACACTTTCTGAAACTCTCCGACAAACTCAGAAACTCTCAGAAACTCTGTGACACTCTCAGACACTCGATGACACTCTCTGAAACTCTCTAACACTCTCTGAAACTCTCTGACACTCTCTGAAACTCTCTGACACTCTCTGACACTCTCTGACACTTTCTGAAACTCTCTGACACTATCTGACACTTTCTGAATCTCTCGGACACTCTCTGACACTCTCCGACTTTCTCTGACACTCTCTGATACTCTCTGTCACTCTCTGAATCTCTCTGAAACTCTCTGACACTCTGTGACACTCTCTGAATCTTTCTGGCACTCTCTGACGCTCTCTGAAGATCTCTGAAACTCTCTGAAAATCTCTGACACTCACTGAAATTCTGTGACACTCTCTGAAATTCTCTGACAATCTCTGACACTCTCAGACAAACTCAGAAACTCTCTGACACTCTCTGAAACTCTCAGATACTGTCTGAAACTCTCTGACACTCTCTGAAACTCTCTGAAACTCTCTGACACTCTGTGACACTCTCTGAAATTCGCTGACAATCTCTGACACTCACTGACAAACTCACAAACTCTCTGAAACTCTCTGACACTTTCTGACACTCTCAGACACTCTCTGAAACTCTCTGATACTCTCTGAAACTCTCTGACACTCTCTGACACTCTCTGAATCTCTCAGGCACTCGCTGACACTCTCTGAAACTCTCTGACACTCCCTGAAACTCTCTGAAACTCTCTGGCACTCTCTGAAACTCTCTGGAACTCTCTGACACTCTCAGACACTCGCTGACACTCTCTGACACTCTCTGACACTATCTGAAACTCTCTGAAACTTTCTGACACTCTCAGACACTCTCTGACACTCTCTGACACTTTCTGATACTCTCTGACACTATCTGACACTTTCTGAAACTTTCTGACACTTTCTGATACTCTCTGACACTCTCTGACAATCTCTGACTCTCTCTGACACTTTCAGATACTATCTGACACTCTCTGAATCTCTCTGAAACTCTCTGACGCTCTGTGACACTCTGTTACAATCTCTGAAGCTGTCTGACACTCTCTGACACTCTCTGACACTCTCAGAAGCTCTCTGAAACTCTCTGAAACTCTCTGACACTTTCTGACACCCTGTGACACTCTCCAAAACTCTCTGACACTCTGTGACACTCTCTGAATCTCTCAGACAGTCTCTGACACTCTCTGAAACTCTCTGACAATCTCTGACACTCTCTGAATCTCTCTGAAGCTCTCTGGCACTCTCTGAAACTCTCTGAAACTCTCTGAAACTCTCGGACACTCTCAGACACTCTCAGACACTCTCTGACACTCTCTGACACTCTCTGACACTTTCTGAAACTCTCTGATACTATCTGACACTTTCTGAAACTCTCCGACAAACTCAGAAACTCTCAGAAACTCTGTGACACTGTCTGACACTCGATGACACTCTCTGACTCTCACTGAAAGTCTCTGATACTCACTGACACTCTGTGACACTCTCTGAAACTCTCTGACACTCTCTGACACTCTCTGACACTCTCTGAACCTCTCTGAAGCTCTTCGGCATTCTCTGACACTCTCAGATTCTGTCTGACACTCTCTGAAACTCTCTGACACTCTCTGAAATTCTCTGACACTCTCTGACACTCTCTGAAACTTTCTGACACTCTATGAAACTCTCTGAAACTCTCTGAAACTCTCTGAAACTCTCTGAAACTCTCAGAAACTTTCAGAAGCTCTCTGAAACTCACTGACACTCTCTGACACTCTCTCATACTCACAGACACTTTCTGAAACTCTCTGACACTCTCTGAACCTCTCTGACAATCTCTGGCACTCTCTGAAACTCTCTGACACTCTCTGAAACTCTTTGACTCTCTCTGACACTCTCTGACACTCTCTGACTCTCTCTGAAACTCTCTGACACTCTCTGACACTCACTGAAACCCTGTGACACTCTGTGAAACTCTCTGACAATCTCTGAAACTCTCAGTCACTCTCTGACACTCTCTGACACTTTCCGAAACTCTCTGACACTATCTGGCACTTTCTGAAACTCTCGGACACCTGTCTGACACACTCTGCAACTCTGTGAAACTCTCTGACATTCTCTGACACTCTCTGACACTCTCTGAATCTCTCAGGCACTCGCTGACACTCTCTGAAACTCTCTGACACTCCCTGAAACTCTCTGAAACTCTCTGGCACTCTCTGAAACTCTCTGGAACTCTCTGACAGTCTCAGACACTCGCTGACACTCTCTGACACTCTCTGACACTATCTGAAACTCTCTGAAACTTTCTGACACTCTCAGACACTCTCTGACACTCTCTGACACTTTCTGATACTCTCTGACACTATCTGACACTTTCTGAAACTTTCTGACACTTTCTGATACTCTCTGACACTCTCTGACAATCTCTGACTCTCTCTGACACTTTCAGATACTATCTGACACTCTCTGAATCTCTCTGAAACTCTCTGACGCTCTGTGACACTCTGTTACAATCTCTGAAGCTGTCTGACACTCTCTGACACTCTCTGACACTCTCAGAAGCTCTCTGAAACTCTCTGAAACTCTCTGACACTCTCTGACACTCTGTGACACTCTCCAAAACTCTCTGACACTCTGTGACACTCTCTGAATCTCTCAGACAGTCTCTGACACTCTCTGAAACTCTCTGACAATCTCTGACACTCTCTGAATCTCTCTGAAGCTCTCTGGCACTCTCTGAAACTCTCTGAAACTCTCTGAAACTCTCGGACACTCTCAGACACTCTCAGACACTCTCTGACACTCTCTGACACTCTCTGACACTTTCTGAAACTCTCTGATACTATCTGACACTTTCTGAAACTCTCCGACAAACTCAGAAACTCTCAGAAACTCTGTGACACTGTCTGACACTCGATGACACTCTCTGACTCTCACTGAAAGTCTCTGATACTCACTGACACTCTGTGACACTCTCTGAAACTCTCTGACACTCTCTGACACTCTCTGACACTCTCTGAACCTCTCTGAAGCTCTTCGGCATTCTCTGACACTCTCAGATTCTGTCTGACACTCTCTGAAACTCTCTGACACTCTCTGAAATTCTCTGACACTCTCTGACACTCTCTGAAACTTTCTGACACTCTATGAAACTCTCTGAAACTCTCTGAAACTCTCTGAAACTCTCTGAAACTCTCAGAAACTTTCAGAAGCTCTCTGAAACTCACTGACACTCTCTGACACTCTCTCATACTCACAGACACTTTCTGAAACTCTCTGACACTCTCTGAACCTCTCTGACAATCTCTGGCACTCTCTGAAACTCTCTGACACTCTCTGAAACTCTTTGACTCTCTCTGACACTCTCTGACACTCTCTGACTCTCTCTGAAACTCTCTGACACTCTCTGACACTCACTGAAACCCTGTGACACTCTGTGAAACTCTCTGACAATCTCTGAAACTCTCAGTCACTCTCTGACACTCTCTGACACTTTCCGAAACTCTCTGACACTATCTGGCACTTTCTGAAACTCTCGGACACCTGTCTGACACACTCTGCAACTCTGTGAAACTCTCTGACATTCTCTGAAACTCTCTGACACTCTCTGAAACTTTCTGGCACTCTCTGACACTCTCTGAAACTCTCTGACACTCTCTGACACTCTGTGACACTCTCCAAAACTCTCTGACACTCTGTGACACTCTCTGAATCTCTCAGACAGTCTCTGACACTCTCTGACACTCTCTGAAACTCTCTGATACTATCTGACACTTCCTGAATCTTTCTGACAATCTCTTACACTCTCTGAAACTCGATGACACTCTCTGAAACACTCTGACTCTCTCTGACACTCTGAGACACACTCAGAAACAGTCAGAAACTCTCAGGCACTCTCTGACACTCTCAGAAAGTCTCTGAAACTCTCTGACACTATCTGAACGTCACTGACACTCTCTGACACTCTCTGAAACTCTCTGAAACTCTCTGACAATCTCTGACACTCTCTGAAACTCACTGACACTATCTGCCACTTTCTGAGTCTCTCGGACAATCTCTGACACTCTCTGACTCTCTCTGACACTCTCTGATACTCTCTGTCACTCTCTGAATCTCGCTGAAACTCTCTGACACTCTGTGACAATCTCTGAATCTTTCTGGCACTCTCTGACGCTCTCTGAAGATCACTGAAACTCTCTGAAAATCTCTGAAACTCTCTGAAACTCTGTGACACTCTCTGAAACACTCTGACACTCTCTGACACTCTCAGACACTCTCTGTCAATCGCTGACACTTTCTGAAACTCTCTGACACTTTCTGACACTTTCTGAAACTCTCGGACACTCTCTGACACACTCTGCAACTCTGTGACACTCTGTGACACTCTCTGGCACTCTCTGACACTCTCTGACAGTCTCTGAATCTCTCTGAAACTCCCTGACACTCTCTGACACTCTCTGAAACTTTCTGACACTCTCCAAAACTCTCTGACACTCTGTGACACTCTCTGAATCTCTCAGACAGTCTCTGACACTCTCTGACACTCTCTGACAGTCTCTGAATCTCTCTGAAACTCTCTGAAACTCTCTGACACTCTCTGACACTCTGTGACACTCTCCAAAACTCTCTGACACTCTGTGACACTCTCTGAATCTCTCAGATAGTCTCTGACACTCTCTGACACTCTCTGAAATTCTCTGACAATTTCTGACACTCTCTGAATCTCTCTGAAGCTCTCTGGCACTCTCTGAAACTCTCTGAAACTCTCTGAAACTCTCGGACACTCTCAGACAATCTCTGACACTCTCTGACACTCTCTGACACTCTCTGACACTCTCTGACACTTTCTGAAACTCTCTGATACTATCTGACACTTTCTGAAACTCTCCGACAAACTCAGAAACTCTCAGAAACTCTGTGACACTCTCAGACACTCGATGACACTCTCTGAAACTCTCTAACACTCTCTGAAACTCTCTGACACTCTCTGAAACTCTCTGACACTCTCTGACACTCTCTGACACTTTCTGAAACTCTCTGACACTATCTGACACTTTCTGAATCTCTCGGACACTCTCTGACACTCTCCGACTTTCTCTGACACTCTCTGATACTCTCTGTCACTCTCTGAATCTCTCTGAAACTCTCTGACACTCTGTGACACTCTCTGAATCTTTCTGGCACTCTCTGACGCTCTCTGAAGATCTCTGAAACTCTCTGAAAATCTCTGACACTCTCTGAAATTCTGTGACACTCTCTGAAATTCTCTGACAATCTCTGACACTCTCAGACAAACTCAGAAACTCTCTGACACTCTCTGAAACTCTCAGATACTGTCTGAAACTCTCTGACACTCTCTGAAACTCTCTGAAACTCTCTGACACTCTGTGACACTCTCTGAAATTCGCTGACAATCTCTGACACTCACTGACAAACTCACAAACTCTCTGAAACTCTCTGACACTTTCTGACACTCTCAGACACTCTCTGAAACTCTCTGACACTCTCTGAAACTCTCTGACACTCTCTGACACTCTCTGAATCTCTCAGGCACTCGCTGACACTCTCTGAAACTCTCTGACACTCCCTGAAACTCTCTGAAACTCTCTGGCACTCTCTGAAACTCTCTGGAACTCTCTGACACTCTCAGACACTCGCTGACACTCTCTGACACTCTCTGACACTATCTGAAACTCTCTGAAACTTTCTGACACTCTCAGACACTCTCTGACACTCTCTGACACTTTCTGATACTCTCTGACACTATCTGACACTTTCTGAAACTTTCTGACACTTTCTGATACTCTCTGACACTCTCTGACAATCTCTGACTCTCTCTGACACTTTCAGATACTATCTGACACTCTCTGAATCTCTCTGAAACTCTCTGACGCTCTGTGACACTCTGTTACAATCTCTGAAGCTGTCTGACACTCTCTGACACTCTCTGACACTCTCAGAAGCTCTCTGAAACTCTCTGAAACTCTCTGACACTCTCTGACACTCTGTGACACTCTCCAAAACTCTCTGACACTCTGTGACACTCTCTGAATCTCTCAGACAGTCTCTGACACTCTCTGAAACTCTCTGACAATCTCTGACACTCTCTGAATCTCTCTGAAGCTCTCTGGCACTCTCTGAAACTCTCTGAAACTCTCTGAAACTCTCGGACACTCTCAGACACTCTCAGACACTCTCTGACACTCTCTGACACTCTCTGACACTTTCTGAAACTCTCTGATACTATCTGACACTTTCTGAAACTCTCCGACAAACTCAGAAACTCTCAGAAACTCTGTGACACTGTCTGACACTCGATGACACTCTCTGACTCTCACTGAAAGTCTCTGATACTCACTGACACTCTGTGACACTCTCTGAAACTCTCTGACACTCTCTGACACTCTCTGGCACTCTCTGAACCTCTCTGAAGCTCTTCGGCATTCTCTGACACTCTCAGATTCTGTCTGACACTCTCTGAAACTCTCTGACACTCTCTGAAATTCTCTGACACTCTCTGACACTCTCTGAAACTTTCTGACACTCTATGAAACTCTCTGAAACTCTCTGAAACTCTCTGAAACTCTCTGAAACTCTCAGAAACTTTCAGAAGCTCTCTGAAACTCACTGACACTCTCTGACACTCTCTCATACTCACCGACACTTTCTGAAACTCTCTGACACTCTCTGAACCTCTCTGACAATCTCTGGCACTCTCTGAAACTCTCTGACACTCTCTGAAACTCTTTGACACTCTCTGACACTCTCTGACACTCTCTGACTCTCTCTGAAACTCTCTGACACTCTCTGACACTCACTGAAACCCTGTGACACTCTGTGAAACTCTCTGACAATCTCTGAAACTCTCAGTCACTCTCTGACACTCTCTGACACTTTCCGAAACTCTCTGACACTATCTGGCACTTTCTGAAACTCTCGGACACCTGTCTGACACACTCTGCAACTCTGTGAAACTCTCTGACATTCTCTGAAACTCTCTGACACTCTCTGAAACTTTCTGGCACTCTCTGACACTCTCTGAAGATCTCTGAAACTCTCTGAAACTCTCTGAAACTCTCTGACACTCTCTGACACTCTGTGACACTCTGTGACACTCTCTGACACTCTGTGACACTCTCTGAATCTCTCAGACAGTCTCTGACACTCTCTGACACTCTCTGAAACTCTCTGATACTATCTGACACTTCCTGAATCTTTCTGACAATCTCTTACACTCTCTGAAACTCGATGACACTCTCTGAAACACTCTGACTCTCTCTGACACTCTGAGACACACTCAGAAACAGTCAGAAACTCTCAGGCACTCTCTGACACTCTCAGAAAGTCTCTGAAACTCTCTGACACTATCTGAACCTCACTGACACTCTCTGACACTCTCTGAAACTCTCTGAAACTCTCTGACAATCTCTGACACTCTCTGAAACTCACTGACACTATCTGCCACTTTCTGAGTCTCTCGGACAATCTCTGACACTCTCTGACTCTCTCTGACACTCTCTGATACTCTCTGTCACTCTCTGAATCTCGCTGAAACTCTCTGACACTCTGTGACACTCTCTGAATCTTTCTGGCACTCTCTGACGCTCTCTGAAGATCACTGAAACTCTCTGAAAATCTCTGAAACTCTCTGAAACTCTGTGACACTCTCTGAAACACTCTGACACTCTCTGACACTCTCAGACACTCTCTGTCAATCGCTGACACTTTCTGAAACTCTCTGACACTTTCTGACACTTTCTGAAACTCTCGGACACTCTCTGACACACTCTGCAACTCTGTGACACTCTGTGACACTCTCTGGCACTCTCTGACACTCTCTGACAGTCTCTGAATCTCTCTGAAACTCCCTGACACTCTCTGACACTCTCTGAAACTTTCTGACACTCTCCAAAACTCTCTGACACTCTGTGACACTCTCTGAATCTCTCAGACAGTCTCTGGCACTCTCTGACACTCTCTGACAGTCTCTGAATCTCTCTGAAACTCTCTGAAACTCTCTGACACTCTCTGACACTCTGTGACACTCTCCAAAACTCTCTGACACTCTGTGACACTCTCTGAATCTCTCAGACAGTCTCTGACACTCTCTGACACTCTCTGAAACTCTCTGACAATTTCTGACACTCTCTGAATCTCTCTGAAGCTCTCTGGCACTCTCTGAAACTCTCTGAAACTCTCTGAAACTCTCGGACACTCTCAGACAATCTCTGACACTCTCTGACACTCTCTGACACTCTCTGACACTTTCTGAAACTCTCTGATACTATCTGACACTCTCTGAAACTCTCTGAAACTCTCTGACAATCTCTGACACTCTCTGAAACTCACTGACACTATCTGCCACTTTCTGAGTCTCTCGGACAATCTCTGACACTCTCTGACTCTCTCTGACACTCTCTGATACTCTCTGTCACTCTCTGAATCTCGCTGAAACTCTCTGACACTCTGTGACACTCTCTGAATCTTTCTGGCACTCTCTGACGCTCTCTGAAGATCACTGAAACTCTCTGAAAATCTCTGAAACTCTCTGAAACTCTGTGACACTCTCTGAAACACTCTGACACTCTCTGACACTCTCAGACACTCTCTGTCAATCGCTGACACTTTCTGAAACACTCTGACACTTTCTGACACTTTCTGAAACTCTCGGACACTCTCTGACACACTCTGCAACTCTGTGACACTCTGTGACACTCTCTGGCACTCTCTGACACTCTCTGACAGTCTCTGAATCTCTCTGAAACTCCCTGACACTCTCTGACACTCTCTGAAACTTTCTGACACTCTCTGAACATCTCTGAAACTCTCTGAAAATCTCTGAAACTCTCTGACGCTCTCTGACACTCTCCGACACACTCAGAAACGCTCTGGCAATCTCTGATACTCTCAGAATGTCTCTGAAACTCTCTGACTCTCTCTGAAACTCTCTGACACTCTCTGACACTCTATGACACTCTCTGAAACTCTCTGAAACTCTTTGACACTCTTTGACACTCTCAGACACAGTCTGACTCTCTCTGAAACTCTCTGAAACTCTCTGAAACCGTCTGACACACTCTGACAGTCTCTGACACTCTCTGAAGCTCTCTGAAACTCTCTGACACTCTGTGAAACTCTCTGAAACTCTCTGACAATCTCTGAAACTTTCTGACACTCTCTGAAGCTCTGTGAAACTTTCTGAAACTCTCTGACACTCTCAGAAACACTCAGAAACTCTCTGAAACTCTCTGACACTCTCTGACACTCTCTGACACTCTGAAATTCTCTGACAATCTCTGACACTCTCTGACAAACTCAGAAACTCTCACAAACTCGCTGACACACTCTGACACTCTCAGACACTCTCTGAAAATCTCTGAAACTCTCTGACACTCTCTGAAACTTTCTGACACTTTCTGAAACTCTCTGAAGCTCACTAAAACTCTCTGAAACTATCTGACACTCTCATAAACACTCAGAAACTCTCTGAAACTCTCTGACACTCTCTGACACTCTGTGACACTCTCTGAAATTCTCTGACAATCTCTGACACTCTCAGACAAACTCAGAAACTCTCTGACATTCTCTGAAACTATCAGATACTCTCTGAAACTCTCTGACACTCTCTGAAACTCTCTGAAATCCTCTGACACTCTGTGACACTTTCTGAAATTCTCTGACAATCTCTGACACTCTCTGACAAACTCACAAACTCTCAGGAACTCTCTGACACTCTCTGCCACTCTCAGACACTCTCTGAAACTCTCTGAGACTCTCTGAAACTCACTGACACTCTCTGACACTCTCTGAATTTCTCAGACACTCGCTGACACGCTCTGACACTCTCTGAAACTCTCTGACACTCTCTGACACACTCTGAAACTCTCTGGCACTCTCTGAAACCCTCTGACACTCTCTGACACTCTCAGACACTCTGACACTCTCTGACACTTTCTGACACTCTCAGACACTCTCTGAAACTCTCTGACACTTTCGGAAACTCTATGACACTATCTGACACTTTCTGAAACTTTCTGACACTCTCTGACAAACTCAGAAACTCTCACAAACTCGCTGACACACTCTGATACTCTCAGACACTCTCTGAAAATCTCTGAAACTCTGTGACACTCTCTGACACTCTCTGACACTCTCTGAAATTCTCTGACAATCTCTGACACTCTCTGACAAACTCAGAAACTCTCACAAACTCGCTGACACACTCTGACACTCTCAGACACTCTCTGAAAATCTCTGAAACTCTCTGACACTCTCTGAAACTTTCTGACACTTTCTGAAACTCTCTGAAGCACACTAAAACTCTCTGAAACTATCTGACACTCTCATAAACACTCAGAAACTCTCTGAAACTCTCTGACACTCTCTGACACTCTGTGACACTCTCTGAAATTCTGTGACAATCTCTGACAATTTCAGACAAACTCAGAAACTCTCTGACATTCTCTGAAACTATCAGATACTATCTGAAACTCTCTGACACTCTCTGAAACTCTCTGAAATCCTCTGACACTCTGTGACACTTTCTGAAATTCTCTGACAATCTCTGACACTCTCTGACAAACTCACAAACTCTCAGGAACTCTCTGACACTCTCTGCCACTCTCAGACACTCTCTGAAACTCTCTGAGACTCTCTGAAACTCACTGACACTCTCTGACACTCTCTGAATTTCTCAGACACTCGCTGACACGCTCTGACACTCTCTGAAACTCTCTGACACTCTCTGACACACTCTGAAACCCTCTGGCACTCTCTGAAACCCTCTGACACTCTCTGACACTCTCAGACACTCTCTGACACTCTCTGACACTTTCTGACACTCTCAGACACTCTCTGAAACTCTCTGACACTTTCGGAAACTCTA